>NW_006785225.1:3853262-3893233 GCF_000442215.2 Lipotes vexillifer | reverse complement strand
CAGCAGGAAGCAGTTACAGAAGAAAGAGACTTCCTCCCCAATTCCCAAGAAGTATCTTAAGTATGAAATCTCTCAAGGGCAAGTTGTTAGGGGAAACACTGACTGAAACCTCCCACCCTGGCCAGGCAAAGACAGTACAATTTGCATGAGTTATTTTATGACAGGAGATCCTGATAAGGAACATGGAACTAAGAAGCCACCACCCACTGGAAGAATAGGGGAAAGGTCAAAAGGAGAGAGGAGACACCAGTCCACATGTCCTACCAACCTCCCAGAATCCTCCTGGATGGGATCCGTCTTGGCTGAGCGGTTGAGCACACCACCAGAAAGGACCCTGAGTCAGAATGCTTGGCCGGAGACAACCCGAAAAACAATCCCATTACCATAAAACCCGAGACTGCAAGCCACGTGGCAGAGCAGTCCTCCTAGGTTCCTGTAGCCTCCTGCTCTCTGCCCGGCGCGCCTTCCCAATAAAGTCTCTTGCTTTGTCAGCACGTGTGTCTCCTCAGACAATTCATTTCCAAGTGTTAGACGAGAGCCCACTCTCAGGCCCTGGAAGGGGTCCCCCTTCCTGCAACAAATTCATGTTACTTTCTTTGTTTTACAGGTAAGAGAAAATTTTCGAGGTTGCAGTAGAAGTCAGAGGTAAAACTGAAGGTTGCACTTGGTTTCACCAGGGATTCCCTTTTGGATGGTTTTAGGGTTTCAAACGTAATTAAGAAATGAAAAAAAAAAAAAAAAAAAGGGGGCAGAAGACCTGAATAGACATTTGTCCAAAGAAGACATACAGATGGCTAACTGACATATGAAAAGATGCTCAACGTCACTAATAATCAGAGAAATACAAATCAAAACCATAGTGATATCACCTCACAACTGTCAAAATGGCTAACATCAAACAGTCTACAAATAGGACTTCACTGGTGGCGCAGTGGTTAAGAATCTGCCTGCCAGTGCAGGGGACATGGGTTTGATCCCTGGTCTGGGAAGATCCCACATGCCGTGGAGCAACTAAGCCCATGTGACACAACTACTGAGCCTGCGCTCTAGAGCCCATGAGCCACAACTCCTGAGCCCACATGCCACAACTACTGAAGCCCGTGCACCTAGAGCCTGTGCTCCGCAACAAGAGGAGCCACTGCAATGAGAAGCCCGCGCACCACAGTGAAGAGTAGCCCCCACTTGCCGCAACTAGAGAAAACCCACATGCAGCAACGAAGACCCAACACAGCCAAAAATTTAAAAAATAAATTAAAAAGTTAAAAATATCTGTTAAAGAAGTCTACAAATAACAAATGTTGGCAAGGACATGGAGAAAAGGGAACCGTGTATGCAGTCAGTGGGAATGTAAATAGGTGCAGCCACTATGGGAAACAGTATGGAAGTTCCTCAAAAAACTAAAAATAGAACTACCATATATGATCCAGCAATTCCACTCTTGTGTTTATGTCTGAAAAAAAAAAAAGTAAACACTAACTTGGAAGATACATGCACCTCAATGTTCACAGCAGCATTATTTACAATAGCCAGGTTATGGAAGCAATCCAAGTGTCCATCAACAGATGAATGGATGAAGAAGATTGACAATGGACTATTACTCAGCCATGAAAAGAATGAAATTCTGCCATTTGCAGCAATGTGGATGGACCTGGAGAATATTATCCTTAGTGAAATAAGTCAGACGAGAAAGACAAATACTATTTGATACCACTAATCTGTGGAAGCTAAAAATAACACAAATGAATATAAATAACAAAACAGAAACAAACTCACAGATATAGAGAAGAAAATAGTCGTTAACAGTGGGGAGAGGGAAAGGAGGAGGGGTGAGACAGGGGTATGGGACTAAAAGACACAAACTACTATATATAAAAAAAATAAGCAACAAGGATACATTGTACTACACAGGGAAACATAGCCGTTATTTTGTAGTAACTTTAAATGGAGTATAATCTATGAAAACATTGAATCACAATGTTGTATCACCTGAAACTAATATAATATTGTAAATCAATTACACTTCAGTGAAAGGAAAAAAATAAATAATGGTAGTGGCATTATAATATTGTAAATCACAGTGTTGAATCACCTGAAACTAATATAATATTGTAAATCAATTATACTTCAGTGAAAGGGAAAAAAATAGATAATGGTAGTGGCATTAGCCACTTAGTGTTTAATATGTAGTTCACGTATTAACTCCTCTAGGAAGAATTTTCATCTTCAAAAGTCAAGAAGACTATAGGCATTTGTGGTGCAGCACATTTCTAGAATGTATTCATCCAGTGTAAATGAGATCTTATACCCATTGAACAACTCTCCATTTCCCCCACCAAAGCAAAAGGGTCCAATCATACTTCAAGGGGTGTTGGATATGTCTATTTCCTTGATTGTGGTGATGGTATCCCAGGTGATGACTTATGTTCAAACTCATCAAATTGTACACATTAAACATGTACAGTTCTTTGTATATCAGTTATACTTCACTTAAGCTTTAAAAAAAAGTCAAGAGGATGGCAAATATAGTATTGCAGAAAGAACAGGTCAATCTTTATTGAGCATATCTACTCATTCAAGAAAAAGAGCCTACTATGTATCACTCATGGTTCCTGATAAAATAAATTATATTAGGACAAATCTTGCTGCTGCCTTTATGATTCAAAATATTTTCTCTGTCATTAGAAATCTAAAGGTAAGCAAATTTGATCTCTTAGCTTTATTTTGTTCTGACACTTTATCTTTTCTAAGAAATTGAAATTAAACCTTCTGATCTTTCAATTTCTTATTTTTAACTTTCCCTCCTTAAATTCTTTTTCACTACACCATTAGAAGCAATCTCTGACTTGTTTGAACTTGACATCTCCTTTACTATTTTTCTTGTATTATTAGTCTTTCTTGAGTCTGTGTTGCTTCTTCATATAAGAAATCTCTTAAATGGCAGAGATACCTTGCTTGACTTATATATGGGATTCTTGCAATATGGGATAGTTTTAGTTTGATTCTTTTTTTGCTTGTTTTGTTTTTACACTCATGCTGTCTTGAGTTTGAATTTAGGCTCCAAGCTTTACCACTTGTATGAATCTTGGGCAATTATTTTTTCATAAACCTCAGTTTTTCAGTCTGTAAATGGAGATTATAATTTTACATAATCCATGTTTTTTAAAATATAAAATGACATTATACTTATAAAGTGCTTTTGAAAGTACCTATTACACACTAGTCATTCAACAAATATAAGATATTTCTTTTAACTTGATAACACTTAATAATTATCCAGCACAGCAGCACTGCATTATATACAGAATGATAATAATAAATCAGTCATGGAGTATTTGGGGTATATCTTAGAATATGTTTTGGAATAATAATGCTATTAGTGGTATTTTTGGTGTTGAAACTTAGGTCTGTCTGACACCAGTGCATGAATGTTTAATGCTTAATGACTCAAGTAGCATTTCTTTATAGGCCCACGATCCTTATATCCTCTCTCCATTGTATCATTGAAACTCCAACTATACCATGATGGGTCAGTCCTGGAGCAAACACTGTATCTTTATACCTCCAAAATCTTCACTCATGCTTTCCTCTTAGTATTTTCTCCCCTTCCCTCCCATTCATTTATTGAAGCTCATTCAAATCCTACCTTCCCTCTGTTCTCTCTCACTTGGAATAAGGAAATCCTGCCAGCCAGCAGTCTTAAAGTCCTACTTCTTATTAACATAGCACACTTTCCATATATCTGTCTTATATTAGGATATTATTTACATAACAGAATTCCCTATTAATCTCTAATTCATAGAGAAGTAAAGAAGGGACAGTATATTACTGGCACTGTTTCCCATATTAAACCACACAGTGCATATATAAGGTAACCCACACTCAATACATTGAATGGATACCCAGTTCACAAAGGTGTCAGAAAGTGTCAGAGAATGTGGCCACTGTGACATTTACCAGCTGGCATTTATTAGCTTTGAAGCACCAGAAGAAATGGAGATATCTCTGTTAGTATTATTGTTATGTGGAATCTCTCAAGAATTTCTTGCCTGCTTAGTGGCAGCACTGGACTATCTCCCATCCATGTTGCTGTTATACATGCACAGATTAATTTCTGTCTAGTGCTTTGGAGATCCATTAGATTGTTCTTGATGACTAAACTAACATAACTTGGAAGACATTTTACTGAATTTCTCAGATAGTCAGAAGACTTGCCAAGAGGGGTTTTATATGAGAGCCAAGGCTTTTTATTATAGTTGTGATTTGTCATATGGTCTAGTAAGACAAGAACTTTATTTTTTGCTTTGTAGAAGCCACTACACAACAAAATGAAAGAGATCGAAGAATTTCTTTTGATATTTATTTTGAAGAAAACGTTGGGATGTTCAATGGTGCATATCAAATACCCTCTATGAGGTACATACTATGCTGTTATTATCCATTTGTAATTTTACTTCATCCTCCTACCAACCATAAAAAACAGATAATGTTATTACAATTTTACAGAAAAGGAAAGTGAACCAATTAAATGGTTTGGATAATATGTGTCAAATTCCAAAGTCCATGTTAAGAAGAGGTCCTTGAATACTGCAAAAGGTAAGATTTAGCCAAGTTTATTAGAAAAGAAATAGCATGTATTAGTTGTCTATTTAAGGATTTTGGGGGGAGATGATATCCTTCTTTTCTTCTTAAGTGAATATTCAGTGAAAAATGTGGAAAATATGTACAAAGCATTAATGTATAAAGATAAAAATGATAATCAGCCCAATGCTTCCATGCAAAACTAACTAAAGGCAGCACTTGCTGTGAATGGTTTCAGCAGGCGCAAGTTTCAGTTACAATGCCTTATTAAATAATACACTCATCCTGTAACAACACAGTTCAAATGTCAGTTACCATGGTATATTAACAGTGAGCAAGTGCAAAATGTACAAACTCCCCTGTTAGACTTGAGTCCATACATCAGTGCATCATGATCAGTGATCAATCACTTTGCTTCCCTTAAAGTCTGTCAGTGATTGAACACTACACATCCATTTTCACTTCATGCACAGAATGGAAGCAAGTATTTGTGTTGCCTCCTTGTCTCTCAATGATGAACCCAGATAAGCTTTTACAAAATTGGATAACTGAAAGAGAATTACCCAACAAAGATGAATGTGCAGAAACTAAGCGAAACAAAACAAAACAAAAAATTATAATAATGGAAGTAAAACTGGATGTGATTAGAACATGTGAAAAGGGTGACAGGAGAGCATAATGGGAGGAAGTTAATAAGTAGTATGTATACATTATGACAGAAACATTTACCACACTTACAAATAACTTGCAGGATTTGAATTGAACATAAATTGAGTTATAGAATAAATAGCTGACCTTGGGGATCATTGACATTGACACTGTTTGAGAGATTCTGGGAATGCAGCTGGAGGAGTTTAGTGAAGGTGAAGTTATTGACATAAATGAGGAAAGTTGTTGTGAAGAAAAAGATGAAGATGACCCAGAGGAAAGACACTGGCAAAAACTTCACTTTAAAGGAACTCTCAGATATTCTGTGACAGTGAAAGTACAAAAGATAAAGTGTTGGAAGATGATCCAAACTCAGATTTATAATACACTCTGTATGGTAAGTTATACTATGAGAAGTAAGATTGCTGCAAAGTACTCTATATGGTTGCTAGGTCAAAAGTAACACCCATATACTATTGTACTAATATGCCATTGTTCAACTCATCTGAGGCTCAGTATCAACAAGAAGACACTGAAAACAAAATCAAATATTCTATAATAGCAATTGGAATTTAAAACAACTTTTATAAACATTTTGATGACCTGTGTTGTCTTGAAGCAAAGATATTTTCCCCCATAAATATTTGCTGACTATTTTCTATGTGTATCAAGGACAATTCTTAAAAATATATATTTTTTAATAAAAGAGGGGAATCCTGCATACATTTAAACAAACACTATCTAAGACCTTCTGCTCATAATGAGATACTGACTCATCAAAATGAGTACTAAAGCATCTGGATCATCTGTTGACCTGTTTTTGTTTTGTTTTTTGCCCCTCGTTTAGTCCTTTGCCCAAATTTTAAAAATTGATTACTAAGTACTGTATATAACTGAAGATGCTCTGTAACATATGCCTTATTGTATCAATGATATAGTATATAATTATTAGAGCTGAGTATCCAGGTAATACAAAGCTGGGTGTCAGAGTTTTAAAGATCTGGTCTAGTTCATGCTTACACTGGCTCTTCATCCTTAGTGAGCTCTGAATTCTATCTATATTTCTCTCCAACACTAGGTGACTGCTAAAACTGCTTAGCTTTTCAATCTCTATGTGGCTACTTTCTTTTTATCTCCTAAACTTTTTGCTCTGTTTGGAATAAATGAATTAACAAAGACTTTGGGGAAAATGCTAAGAAGTGGATCTAGATAATCTTAATAATCAGACTTTGATATAAAGGTGGGTAAATACTTGTAAGAAAAATGATGAGAAAATGAAAAATATAACCAGAAAAAAAAAACCGAAGTAAAATTTTAAATTGAAAAACAGGACAGTTTGAAAATAAGATTTCACTTGCTAGATTTCCCAACAAAAAGGACACAACAGATTTTTAAAAAATAGTGAACTTAAAGATCAGGGAAAATAATATATTTAAATTGAATCACGAGGAGTAAAAGTGACAGGAAACATAGAAAAGAGTAAAAGATAAAAGGGTGGTGGTTACAGGTACTAATAAGTGTAATTAGAGTCACAAAAGAGGAGATGAGAGAGACTGGTGAAAAAGCAATACTTGAAGAGATAATGCATTAGATTTTTCCAAAATTGGTAGACAATCCCAAACCCTCAGTTTCAATATGTTCTGGGAAATCCAAGCAGGGAAAAACAAAACATAAAAAGTTAGGTACATAACTATACTAAATACCAAAAACAAAAATAGGAGCAAAGAACAAGGGCAGCAAATAGAAAAACAGTAAAAAGTATGGCATATATTAATCCAACTATATCAGTCATCACTTTCAAAGTCATTACTATAAATTAACTAAATAAAATCCAGGGCTTATCAGATTAGGTCAGAAAATAAGACTCAACTACATGGTATTGACAAGAAACCCATTTTAAATATAGAGACTATTATTGATTAAAAGTAAATTGATGAGAAAAGTGTACCATACTAACCCTAATCAAAAGAAATCGTAGGTGGCTACATTAATTTCAGACAGAGCAAACTACAATGTAAGAAAATTTATTAGGAAAAAAGAAGGGCATTAGATTATGATAAAGAGGTCAGTCTTCCAAGAAAACATAATAATACTTAATAAGTATATGCCTAACAGAGTGTCAGACTACATGCCATAAAAACTGATAGAGTCCACTATGTTATAGATACTAACACCCTTCTCTCAGAAATGGACAGATCCAGCTGGCAGAAAATCAGTAAGGGTACAGTTGATCTCAACAACACCATCAGTTAACTGAATATAATTGACACCCATAGACTACTTCGTCCAAAAACAGCAGAATACACATTTTTTTTCTCAAGCTAATATGGAACACTTACCAAGACAGATCACATCTGGGTCATAAAGCACACCTTAACGAATGTAAAGGAATAGAAAGTATACAATGTCTGCTCTCAGAACACAATGAAAATAAACCAGAGATCAACAACAGAAAGATAACTGCATAGTTCCAAAATATGTGAAAATTAAGCAACACACTCCTGAACAACACATGGCTCAAAGAAGAAATCTCAAGATTATATATATATATTCTGTGGCATGTGGGATCCTCCCGGACCGGGGCACGAACCCGTGTCCCCTGCATCGGCAGGTAGACTCTCATCCACTGCGCCACCAGGGTAGCCCTCAAGATAATATTTTTAAAAAATTGAACTAACTTAAAATCAAAACACAACATCGAAATTTCTAAGATACAGCAAAAGCACTGCTTAGAGGGGAATTTATAGTGTAAAATATATATATATATATTAGTAAAGAAGAAAGATCTACAGTAAATAATCTAAGTTTCTACCTTAGGAAAGTAGGAAAAAAAAAGAGCAAATTAAGTCCAAGTAAGTTGAAGAAAAAAAAAAAAACGAAATTAATTTGATAGAAAAAAGAAATCAACAGATTTTGTAGAGAAAGTCAACAAAACCAAAAGTTAGCAATTAGAAAAGATGAGTAAGTTTGATAAGTCTCTAGCTTAGGCTAACTTATGAAAAACAGAGAAAACACAAATTACTAATATCAGAAATGAAAGAGAAGGCAGCACTACAAATTCCATGGAAATTAAAAGAATAATAAAGGAATTCTGTGAAAAACTTTATGCCCACAAATTTGATAACCTAGAGGATAAAATGTACCAATTTGTTAAAAGACACAATTTGCCAAAACTCACAGAAGAAAGACTGTGAATAGGTAAATGTTTATTAAAAAAACTGAGTCAATTGTCAATAACCTTCCAAAACAGAAAGCATCAGGCTCAGATGGGTTCACTGGATAATTCTACCAAACATTTAAGGAAGAAATTATATCAATTCTCTACAATCTTTTTTTTTTTAGAAAACAGAAGCAGAGGGAGTATTTCTTAACTCATTCTAGGAGGTCAGCATTACCCTAATACCAAAAGTATAGAAAGATGTTACAAGAAAAGAAAACTGTAGATCAATATCTCTCATGAACGTAGGTGTAAAAATCCTCAACAAAATATTATAAAATCAAATTCAACAATGCATAAAAAGAATTATATACCATGACCAAATGGGATTTACTCCAGGTATGTAAGACTAGTTCAACTTCAAAAATCAATTAATGTAGTCAATTACATCAACAGAGTAAAAAAGAAAAATCACATTATTTTATCAGTAGATGCAGGGAAAACATTTCACAAAATTAAATACCCATTCATGATAAAAACTCACAGTGTAATAGGAATAGAGGGAAACTTTCTCAACTAAATAAAGAATATCTACCAAAAAACCTTAGCTAACATCATACTAATCATAACAAACTAGAAGCTTTCCTACCAAAATCAGGTACAAGAAAAGGATGTCCCATCTCACGAGTTTTTTTCAACGTCATTCTGAAAATCCTTGCTAATACAATAAAGCATAAAAAATAAATTAAAAAATATGTAGACTGGGAAGAAATACATAATATCGTCATTCACAGATGTAATGACTGTTTGTGTAGAAAGTTTTAAAGAACTGACACACAAAAAAACCCTACTGGAACAAATAATCAATTATAGCAAAGTTTCAGGATACAAGATTAGTATACAAATGTCAGTAATTTTCCTATAAACCAGCAGTTAACAAGTACAATTTGATACTGAAAATAAGTTTATATTGGCACCTCCCAAAAATGAAATACTAAAGTATGAATCTAACGAAATAGATACAACATCTGTATGAGAAAAACTACAAAACTCTGATGAACAAAATTAAAGAACTAAATAAACAGATATTCCATGTTCATAGCAGGACTCAATATTATGAAGGTGTCGGTTCTTCACCACTTGTTCTATAGATTCAATGCATCCTAAACAAAATACCAATGAGTTATTTGTAGATATTGACAAATTAATTCTAAACTTTATGTGAAGAGGCAGAAGACCCAGAATGGCCAACACAATATTGAAGAATAAAAATAAAGTTGGAGAACTGATACTACCTAACTTCAAGACTTACTACAAAACTATAGGAATAAAGACAGTGTGGTATTGGTGAAAGACTAGACAAATAGGTCAGTGGAACAAAATAGAAATCCCAGAAATATTACCACATAAACACAATCAATTGATCTTTGATAAATGAGCAAAGGTAATATCATGGAGCAAAAATAATCTTTTCAACAAAGAGTACTGGAACAACTGGACATCCACATGCAAACAAACAACGAAGAATCTAGACCTTACATTCTTTATAAATATTAACTCAAAATTAATTATACATCTAAATATAAAGTGAAAAATTTTGAGGCCTATAAGAAAACATAGGAGCAACCCTAGATGACTCTGTATATGGGAATGCCTTTTTAGATACAATACAAAAACACAAAGCATAAAAGAAATAATTGATAAGCTATACTTCATTATTTTAAAAACTTCTGCTCTGCAAAAGACAATGTCAAGTATGAGAAAAGAAGCCACAGACTTGAAGAAAATGCTTACAAAAGATAAAGCTGATACCAGGACTGTTAGCTGAAACATACCAAGAACTCTTAAAGCTCAAAAGTAAGAAAACAAACAACCTGATTGAAAAAGGCACTGAAGAACTTAACAGACACCTTACCAAACAAGATATACAGATGGCAAATAAGCATATGAAAAAATTCTCTACATCATGTTATCAGGGAAATACAAATTAAAATAATAATGCAACACCCGTGCACATCCATCACAATGACCAAAATCTGAAAAACTGAAAACAGCAAATGCTAGTGAGGATGTGGAGCAACAGGAATTCTTATACATTGTTGGTAGGAATGCAAAATTGTAAAACCACTTTGGAAGACAGCTTGGCAAATCCTTGCAAAACTACACATACTCTTTTTTTTTTTTTTTTGCGGTACACGGGCCTCTCACTGTTGTGGCCTCTCCCGCTGCGGAGCACAGGCTCCGGACGCGCAGGCTCAGCGGCCATGGCTCACGGGCCTAGCCGCTCCGCAGCATGTGTTATCTTCCCGGACCGGGGCACGAACCCGCATCCCCTGCATCGGCAGGCCTGTGGAACGAAAACCACACTCACAGAAAGAGAGACACAATGAGAAGACAGAGGACTATGTACCAGATGAAGGAACAAGATAAAATCCCAGAAAAACAACTAAATGAAGTGAAGATAGGCAACCTTCCAGAAAAAGCTTACACAAGCCTTACACCAGTCCCTCCTATCAGTAAGCTTACACAAGATAGATGAGGCTATCTAAGAGGCTTGTGTAAGCTTACTGATAGGAGGGACTGGTGGTGGGTAGAGCTGGGTGTTGCTCTGGTGGGCAGAGCTCAGTAAAACTTTAATCCAATTGTCTGCTGATGGGTGGAGCTGGGTTCCTTCCCCATTGGTTGTTTGGCCTGAGGCGACACAGCACTGGAGCCTATCCAGCTCTTTGGTGAGGCTAATGGCAGACTCTGGGAGGGCTCACGACAAGAAGTACTTCCCAGAACTTCTGCTGCCAGTGTTCTTGTCCCTGCGGTGAGCCACAGCCACCCCGCTTCTACAGGAGACCCTCCAACACTAGCAGATAGGTCTGGTTCAGTCTTGGATGGGGGTCACTGCTGCTTCCCCTGGGTCCCCTCCCGATGTGCACACTACTTTGTGTGTGTCCTCCAAGAGTGGAGTCTCTGTTTCCCCCAGTAGTGTTGAAGTCCTGCAATCAAATCCCACTAGCCTTCAAAGTCTGATTCTCTAGGAATTTGTCATCCCGTGGCTGTACCCTCAGGTTGGGAAGCCTGATGTTGGGCTCAGAACCTTCACTCCAGCGGGTGGACTTCTGTGGTATAAGTGTTCTCCAGTTTGTGAGTCACCCACCCAGCAGTTATGGGATTTGATTTTACTGTGATTGCGCCCCTCCTACCGTCTCATTGTGGCTTCTCCTTTGACTTTGGATGTGGGGTTTCTTTTTTGGTGAGTTCCAGTGTCTTTCTGTCGATGACTGTTCAGCAGTTAGCTGTGCTTCTGGTGCTCTCGCAAGAGGGAGTGAGCGCACGTCCTTCTGCTCTGCCAGCTTGAACCAGTCTCCTCCTTTTTCTTTTGTTCTCTTAAAAATTTTTCTTAAGAAGCACTGATATTATATACTATGTACATTTATACAAAGATGCACACACAATACCCAAAGTGGAGGAAAGAAAATCTGTTCAAAGCAGTTGGATATTAAAAGTGATTCATTTTCTTTTTTCAAATATGCTTGATGTAAATAATGATTTATTGATTATTAAAAAGCTCTGTTTGGTTCAATGGGTCATCAATGGTAGTTTGATCATTCCACTGAGCCAAATTTATTCTTAAATAAAAGGCTACCTCTGTGGCCCACTGAAGAGCCACATCTTCTCTTGAGGGTGACTTTGTTTTGAATCCTTCTTAGTAAATAGAATGGCATATTCTGACTTTTTTCCCCAGCCACCATCTGGCCTTGGTGTAATAAATCAATTCCACAGCAACCATCGAACTCTGGTGCACTGAAAGGCATGTCCAAACTATGCTTCTCTAAATATCTTCAGCACAACTGACCTTTTGTTCTTGCAGAAACTGGCTCAACTGGAACAAGAAGGAACCTGTCATGCCATTTCCCTGGTACAATATTCATTATTTGGGGGCCATGATCTTCTGTGTCTCTACAGAAGATCCTTGTTAACAAGCCTCAAGTCAGCAATCTATTCTTTCCCCGTGCCTCTGTAACGTTTTATCAGTATAACTAATACTTAAATGAGCCTTTTCTCATGGCATAATCTCCTAACATTTTTGGACACTGTTCCCTTCAACAGTTACTTTTTTTGCGATACGCGGGCCTCTCACCGTTGTGGCCTCTCCCGCTGCGGAGCACAGGCTCCGGACGCGCAGGCCCAGCGGCCATGGCCCACGGGCCCAGCCGCTCCGCGGTATGTGGGATACTTCCGGACCGGGGCACGAACCTGTGTCCCCTGCATCGGCAGTCGGACTCTCAACCACTGCGCCACCAGGGAAGCCCAACAGTTACTTTTTGATGACAGGAAAGACTATACACCATAGCATGGCAATTGAAACACCCACAGGCCAGCCCTATCCTGCCTTCACTGCTGAGTCGCCTTCTGGGCACAGCAAGTAGCACAAAGGAGAAGCTTAGTCACCAGGAATCTATGCAGCTCTGGGTTCAATATGTTTGCCCAGAAAAAGGTGAGTCAAGGTCCTTCTAGATTCAAATCTTCCAGGAGGAAGATTTTATTTTTATATATATACCAAATAAATTTGAAAACTAACTTTAAGCTCTTGATAAATACCGAAGAGAGATTATAAAGTAACACATTTCAGGTCAATACAGACTTTAGTGAAAAGAGTGTTTGCATTTCAGAATTATTATATATTTGTATAATGCATCTTGTATCATATTTTACATCTATAGATTTGTTCATGTTATGTTGAAATAGGCTACATTGAGGGAAGGGGTTATGGACACACACAGCCTGAAATAAGAGTTGATCAAGAACAAGTTATGATGTTTTACAGAAAGATTCAGCTGACAGGAAATACTGACCATGGGGCCACGGTGTCAGATATAGAAGCATGATATCCTTTCTCTGGGATTTATCTGATGAAGAAAAATTATAAAATGATGTGCTTCCTCATATTTGTGAGACTTGGAGTGTCTTGCTGTGGGCTTTGTGGAAGTAGAGTTTATGTAATCTGAGGTCATTTCAGTTATAGGAGCAGAGCTGAACTAGATTTTCTCTATCTCAGACATCCTCCTCTTTTCCCATTTCCACATGTTCTGTGCCCAGGTCTCCATTTATATAGGTGACTGAGTGACAACATGAAGAAGCTAGTGCCTTTTCAAGAAGATTTTTATTAGCAGGAATAATGGGAAAGCCAATGGGAAACCTTTACTGGGGTTTCTGCAGGAAAGGCAAGACAGGACATGGTAAATAGCTTAGGATTAGATAGTTTGAATAATGCACATGGGCTCTGGGCGATATGGGTGGTGTCTAAGTGTCTGGTACCTGGCTCTGGGTTGATTTAGAGCAGGGAAAATAATGTTTTGGTGTGTGAAAGTTAGATAAAGTGGGTTTGTATGGAGTTTAGACTTGGCATTGGTTGGTTTGTACATGAAAAGCATGCTTCCTCAAGCCATTTGCTTTCGCTAAAAAAGACTGCCCTCGAAGGGCATTCTCTCCCTTGTCAGTGAGGCCATAAATGTCAGAGCAACAAGAATAGAGAAAATAAGATAAAAGAGTCAGTATAATTGACCCCGTGATGAATGGATATCAAATAGACAAATACAGAATCTAAGAAAACACCCCACACTTCCGGGGGTGGTACAAAGACCAAGATTTGAAATAATGGTTACCTAATTAATCTTTATTATAATTTGAGGTAGAGTTTACCATTATCAGAACTATAAACATTTGTTGTTTATAGAGAAGCAATCCCAGTCAATCTGGTATAATTGACCATTTTGGTGGGTCTTCCATGATGGAGCCAAGAACCTTAAGAAATCTCTCCAGAAAGGGGAATGGGGTGTTAAGGAAATGACAGAAAAGATGAAGAGGAGCAAAGTGAGAGGATAAAAGGGATCAGAGAAAACTGGGACTCAGACATTCATCGTAAGTAGAATGAACACACTCAAAGATGATCATGCTGTGCGCCATCTTGGACCATGAGTGCTCCTGATCAACTGTGCTCCATTCCTGAGAATGGAATGCCCACTGACACCCTTCCATATGTCTGATATTCCTGTAGAGTTAAGGTAACAGTGGCATCCTTGAAAAACTGTTAGATTGTTACATGTAACCACATAGGACAGAAGTAAGACTTCTTGGTAAAGTCATAGGAGGTGTTTCTTTTGTTCAGTGGTAGTTTTAAAAGGGAGCACTATTACTTCGTGAAAAGAGAGGCTCTAATACCAGCCTTTTTAGGTATACTGGGGGAATTCAAGATTCAACTAAGACATTGGACAGAGTGGCTTCTAATTTTCCACTGCTTTATCAGAAATTTGACCTAATGTCAATACTTTTATATAACAGTATGTGAATCCTTTTACTTGTTAGGAAAAATAATAACTAAAATTCTTTGGGCTTCTGGATCAACAGAATAATAATTAATGCTGAAAAGTACCTTATACCAAAGGGAGAACTGTGAAAATGTTTTCCCTGGGGGGGAAAAAAAAATCCAAGATCTCTTTTTCTTAAGAAAATGTCTTTAATTTCAGCCATCTCTGTTAATTTCCAAAGACAGCTAAATTCCATCAGAATAGGTAATGCCAAGCAGGTTAAGGGCAAAGTTAAGTGTCTCACTACCTATAAAAAGTCTCCTTTTATTATGTCTCAGGAAAGCAATATAATATTTCTAATTTAATCAAAACTAATCAGAATGTGTTCCTCTTCATTAATATAAGCCAAGTCCTTATGTGGTTATAGATCTTTAAATGAATCTCATATTTGCATTTATGTACTAGAAATAGAAATCCTAAAATGGAAGGCAGTATATATATATTTAAAGGATATAAGAGCAGTTAGTGATGATGTAAATTTTTAGCTGAAAATACTTGGATTTTTTCTAATGCCACATAAGAACTATAATTTTACCTAATGGAAGGTACCTGCTGTTAAAGAAAAATTACACCTAGGAAGACATTTTATTCAACCCACCAATTACATGCAAAAGATTTTGGTCAGGTACTTCCTGTCTGAATTAAATACCCAAATATGACAGTCTGCATTCAGACACAATATTGCTCTTTCTAAAAAAAATAATAAAAATGTTATTTAAATTTCCTCAGCTTGGAACTTAAGAAAGCAATGCCCAAGAAAAAAATTTAAGCAAAATAGTGGTTTTCCCAAGTACTATTTATATTTTTCTTTCAGTCATCATTCTCCAAAATTTTGTCCTAACCTCTACCTCTAAAGAACATGGAATTGAATTGTAAGGGAAATAACATGAAATCATTCAATCATTCATTTATTAATGAGCCCTTATTATGTCCTAGACACTTAATGCATTATCTCCCTTAACTTTTGCAACTTTCCAAGGTACTCTATCAACACCCACTTTTGAAGGTGGGAGGAATTAAGAAGTTGAAGCACTGTTCAAGGTCACAGAATTATGTGGAATAGCAGGGATTTAACAAAGTTTTGTCAGGCTCCAGATTTCTACTCTAGCTGCTAATGAGTTGCCATAAGTCCCTCTTTGAAAAGAGAAAGGTGAAAACAAAAAAAGAAGTCAGAGAAGAGAAAGAATATGAGAGCAGATTACAATCTTGCGACACTGTAGTCTATTTTTCAACCAGCACAGAATCCCTCAGTAATTCTCAAACAATGATTCTGTGCTTAACTATAGTTAATGCCTAAGCTTAAAACCATTTTACTTGTAATTATTTTTATTTTAGTCTCTTTGGTACTTCCTTAAGCATATCTGGGGGACTTTAAGCTGCTGTTGAAGGAATATCCCCATCTAAATTTTCCTTCAAGCCCTAGACTTTATCATGGTCATTTAAAAAGAAATGTCATTGAAGAGCTAAGTGAATATTCTTTAATGTTTTGCTTCCTCTTCTAGTCTGATGGCTGACTTTACCAGCTGGCCTACATCTGAAGTGTTGGCCTTGTTAAATATACCCCTAAGGTAGTTTATAACTTTGTCTACTGCTTGACCTCTCCATGCATTTGATGTAACATGGACTTATGATCGTGCCATTGCCTCTGTATGTTTCTGGTAGAAGATACAAATGCTATGCCTTTAAGGTGGAAGTCAGGAAGGGCTATATATTTCGTATTTTCACTGTTGAAAATGATCACAGTGTTGGAGGGTCACCTTCTAATTTGGGACATGTGGATTGACACAGCCATTGACATCCTCAGTTCATCATATGTAAAATGAGGATAATATCACCTACCTCATAGGGTGGCTGGAGGATCGAATTACTTAATACAAGTAAAAGACTGAGAATAGTACCTTTTAGATGAGTGCTATATAAATATTAAACATAATTGTTACATTCAGGGTAAATGAAAGTCTGTATCTGTATTCAGATGAGTACTGAGTACTATAAGGGGGCAGTTAAGATTTGAACTCACCTTTCCACTTACAGAATGATTGTTTAGAGGATAAGAGGGTTTAGTTTTAATGATCAGGCTGAACATGAAGTCAAGTTGATATGGTGAACATCCTATTGGGAACATGAAGGCAGACTTTGTGCTGTTTTATGTATACTTGTTCTTAGAGCAAAAAGACATGTGCCATCACTGCTCTAATCCATGTGCCATCACTGCTCTAATCCAAGGTATCTATATCAATTCCATATTTTATAAACACCATATACCCACTGCTTTAAACCATTCAATAGTGTCCTATTTCTCTTAGAATAAAGATCAAAATACTTAGCAAAAATACTTAGCACAGCATACAAGTCCCTACGAAATTGACTTAATTCCCCAGCTTCATCTCTTATAAAGCTGACTTGGTTTCTGTGCTTCAGCTACTGTGCTCTGTTTTGTAAGAACTCCACGTGATCGCCCTCCATAGGGCCTTTGCTTATGCTGTTTGCTCAGTGGGAAAGATCTTTTCTCCATTTTGTCTATTACTTATTTTCATTATTAATATTTCAGATTAAATATCATTTCATGAGGGAAGACTTCCCTGACACCTGAAATGAAGCTAAGGTCCTATACACCCTTATAAAACTTTGTCACTTTCCTTCATAGCAGTAACCATACTTAGAAATTATTGTTTGGGGTAATTTGATAATTTGATTAAAATATATTTCCCCAGTTAGACTCTAAGATCTCTGAAGTCAAAAGGGGTCTTATCTGTGTTTTTTCAACATTATAATCTCATTGTGTTTTCCCATAATGGATGCCCAATTAATAAAGGTATACATACACACACACGTGTGTGTGTATGTGTTTATATGCACATATACACATTTGTATGTATGTATGTATGTATTTATGTATGTATATATACACACACAACCTTTAAGAATGCAGAATTTATTATTAACAAATTTATTAATTGATTCAGTGGATATTTGAATACATATTGAGCACCCAAAAAATGCATGATACTCCTCTATTTGAGGGGAATACAGTCATGAACTAAAGGGACAAGCTTCCCATATTCATGGAGCTTATTTTTTTTTATGGGAGTGAAGGTAAGAAAAACCATATATAAAAATTAAAATGGCACTTCCCTGGTGGTTCAGTGGTTGGGACTCCGAGCTCCCAATGCAGGGGGCCTGGGTTCGATCCCTGGTCAGGGACCTAGATCCCACATGCCACAACTACGAGCCGGCACGCTGCAACAAAGATCCTGCACACGGCAAAGACCCAGCACAGCCAATAAATAAATAAATATTAAAGAAAAAATAAAAACTGTAGATTGTTAATATGAAGAATGCTAAACCACATAAGGGAATGGTTGACAGGTGACTGGAGAGACCGTTTCTGAGGAGATGGCATTTGAGCACAAATCTGAATAAAGTGGCAGAGTCTGCCTTGTGGACATTCCATACCTAGTTACCTTTACATTCTTGGATGTTGTTCTTTCTTGCCTTAACTTTTAGTTGCTCTAATTAGCACTGTAGTCCTAAAAACACTCAGTCAGGCAAATTCATCTAAAGGTAGGCATGGATTCATTGTCTGTGGGACGTAAGCTAAAGCCCCTTGATGGTCTACTTTTGTCCAAAGATGAACCTTAATATAAAAGTGAAATTACCAAGAGCGAAAAAAATTCAATGAGGGGTTGCAAACAATGATTTGTTTTTATGGCATCATATTTTCCACTTAAGAACAAAATGAAATGTGATTAGAATAACTATGTGTCATATCCGTAATAACCTCTTGGAGCTTTGGTTATTTAAATTGATTACTGAAAAGTTGACTACTACACAGTTTTCAGGAAAGCTGAAGTATACATTATCCAGTGGAGAAAGCGCCTCTTTATATAACAAAAGTGAATTTCCAGCCATAGATTGGAGATTTTCCTCCAGTATGAATGGTTACAATCACTCTCCATAGTAAAGCACATTTAAGGCAAACTATTTTACAATTATAAATATTTGAAAGTATATACTTGGAACTACTCACCTATGATCAGTCCTCATAAATTGACCATAAGAAAATCTTGACTTGCAATGTCCAATAATGTAGCCACTAACCACATGTGACCATAAAGCACGTGGCATGTGGCTTACAGTATGCTTGAGGAACTGCATTTTTCATTTAATATTAATTTTAATTAATTTAAATTTACACTTAAAAGTGAACAAGAGGGCTTCCCTGGTGGCGCAGTGGTTGAGTATATGCCTGCCAATGCAGGGGACACAGGTTCGTGCCCTGGTCTGGGAGGATCCCACATGCCGCGGAGCAACTAGGCCCGTGAGCCACAACTACTGAGCCTGCGCGTCTGGAGCCTGTGCTCCGCAACGAGAGGCTGCGACAGTGAGAGGCCTGCGCACCGCGATGAAGAGTGGCCCCCACTTGCCACAACTAGAGGAAGCCCTCACACAGAAGCGAAGACCCAACACAGCCAAAAATAAATAAATTAATTAATAAATTTATTAAAAAAAAAAAAAAGTGAACAAGGGTAATTTCTTATTCCATTGAAACATTCATTGGAACACTGAATGTAACTTTACTGGTTTGTCTGGACTGCATTTTACTTTATCTGATGCAACATGTACAGTACTGTTGCATTTGGGTGTGCATGTTAAATGTGTATGTCATTCTGAGTATAACACAAAACACATCACTGATCTAGTTGGAGTCAACAGATTGATTCATTTCAAATGACTTTTTCTATGTATCAATCTAATGTGCTGTAATTTGTTTACTTGAATGCTTTATGCAGACAGCAGTAGTTAAAATGATAACAATGCAATTGTAACTGGTAATTAAATTGAAATACTTACTATAAATAAATTTTCACTGGTATAAAAGAAATATGTGTGGACAAATTTTTATATTAAAAACCAAAGCATTCTAATGATGCAGAATTGCGTGTAGATGCAGCAGAGGAGCTGTTATACATCAAGGATAGAAAAAAAAAGAAAGAAAGAAAGAAAACTGGATGTAGGCGCATCAAATATTTCACATTGACTAACAAATGCACTTTACTGTGGCAGAGCAAAAATAAAACTCCATTTTTTTTTTTTTTTTACTGTGTAAAAGGTATTTTAAAATAATAAAATAAACAATATTATAAGATTTGTTTCAGCAATTAAAAAAAAAAAAGAATTGACAGTGACTTCAGATTTCCTGTACTGCATAAGGAGCTTGGAAATTGCCCCTCTGTTCTAACAATGAGTAAATAAAAAATCAACAATTCTTCTTGAATCCATAAGAGAGGTAAGGACACAGGGCAAACCACTCCCCCAAGACTGTAAAGACAGATGAAAACAGGGAGTCACACCTTATCCAAGGAGACATTCATCAGCAGAAAACTCCATGGCAATCTGTGCCAGGGTAGGAAAACCTGAACTGTAATTGAAGAATTGCTGGAAACTCAGTACAGACAGTCTGAGAGTCAAATACTCTGGGGGAACCAGTCATAGGGGACCCTCAAAATTTTTGTGAGTTTTATCTGGTTTTATCAGGCAGATTCTCATAGTAAGAATTAGAGAAAAAAATCTCCTCAGGCTTTCAACAGGGAAAGGGTAAAAGGAACCATTTTGAAACACACCAGAGCACTCTGTTCTTCTTTACAAGTACTGCCCTCAGAAGAAACTAGTTAACCAGAGCCTTACTGCTTGGGGGAAGGGATATAACTGACTCCAGTCAGCTCTAAGCTTTTACAAAGGAGAAGAGAAATACCCAACGCCAGCCCACTCTACCCATCCTGATCTGCCAAAGGTGGGGCGGGGGTGTGGGTGTGGGATGGGGACTAATAAACACTTGTAAAGTTCACAGTCCAGAGGCAGAGGCTCACAAAAACACTGAGACCTAATCATACAACTATAGCATCTTCCCCCCTTCCCCCACAACTTACCACTACACTACTAAAAGCATATTTATGGTAGCTCCTTTTATCCACTGCATCATATCCAGCTATCAAGAAAAAAACTACAAGGTACACCAAAAGGCAAAAAACACCACTTGAAGAGACAGAGCAAACATTAGAACCAGAAATGACAGGAATGTTGGAATTATTAGACTGGGAATTTAAAACAGCTATGATTAAATGCTAACGAAACTAACGAATAAAGTAGACTGACTGCAAGCACAGATGGACAAACGTAAGCAGAAAGTTGGAAAACCTAAGAAAGAACCAACAGAAATAACAGATATAAAAATCTAATATAAATGAAGAAGGCCTTTGAAGGGCTTATTGGTAGACTAGATATGGCAGAGGAATGAATCTCTGAGCTTGAGAAAGCCTCAAAAGAAATATCCAAAACTGAAGAGCAAAGAGAATAAATACTGAAAAAAAAAAAAATACAGAATATCCAAGGAGTGTGGGGCAGCTACAAAAGGTATAATATACATATAATGGGAATACCAGGAAAAAAACAAAACAAGAAAGGGGGCTTCCCTGGTGGTGCAGTGGTTGAGAGTCCGCCTGCCGATGCAGGGGACGCAGGTTCGTGCCCTGGTCCGGGAAGATCCCACATGCTGCGAAGCCATGGCCACTGAGCCTGTGCATCCGGAGCCTGTGCTCCGCAACGGGAGAGGCCACAACAGTGAGAGGCCCGTGTACCGCAAAGAAAAACAAAAAATCAAAAATAAGAAAGGGCTGGTAGAAATATTAAAAACAAAAATGACTGAGAATTTCCCCAAAATTAATTATTAAAATAATTAAATCAAAGATCCAGGAATCTGAGAACACCAAGCAGGATAAATGCCAAAACACCCTTACACTTAGGCATACCATTTTCAAAACACAGAAAATCAAAGATGAAAAAAAAATCCTGAAAAAAGTCAGAGGGGAAAAGCACCTTATCTACAGAGGAAGAAAGGAAATAATTACATCCAATTTCTCACAAACCATGCAAGCAAGAGGGATGGAAGGAAATATTTAAAGTGTTGAGAGAGAAAAAAGAAAAAAAATGAACCTAGAATTATTTACTCTGAAAAAATTATCCTTCAGAAGTGTAAGAGAAATACCTTCTCAAACAAAAATTGAAGGAATTTGTTACTAGGACATCTGCATTGCAAGAAGCATTCAATAAGTTCTTAAGAGAGAAGGAACCTGATATAGATCAGAAATTTCTATCTACATACAGAAAGAGCATCAAAGAAGTAATTAATGAAGGTAAAATAAAAACATTTATTTTTTTGTATCCTAAATTGATCTAACAGATACAAGTTTATTCAAAATAATAATAGCAACAATGTATTTGATTATGTATATTTATGTATATATCTTTGTGTGTATGTGTGTTACTCATGCTACCCATGAAGAAGGATAGTGTTATTTTAGAGTGGACTCGGATTCATTGTAAATGTATAATGCAAACTCTAGGGCAGCCAGTTAAAATTAAAAAAAAAAAAATATATATATATATATATAACTAATATGATAAGAAAAAAGAGAAAATGTAATCATATAAAATGCCCAATTAAAACTACAAAAAGCAGAAAAAAGTAGAAGACACAAATAGCAATAAAGAAAAAGGGCAGAACAAAGAAAAGAGTAAAAAATATGGTAGATATTAATCCAACATATCAATAATCAATTTGAATTTCAATAAAATAAATGCACCAAAGATCCAGAGTAGATCAAAAAACAAGACCTGCCCAAACTATGTGCTGTAAATGGATGGATTAATATATACCATACTAACACGAATCAAAAGAAAGCAGGAGTAGCTATATTAAATTTAGACTCAGCAGACTTCAAAGTAAGGAAAGTTAGTTGGGATAAAGAATGGTATCACATTATGAAAAAGGGTCAAGACTCCAATAAAACATAAGAATTATTACGATGTATGTGCCTAACAATAGATTGTCACACTACATGAAGCAAAAACTGACAGAACTGCAAAGAGAAAGGGATTAATCCACCATTATAGCTGAAGACTTCAATACCATTCTGTCAAAAATGGGCAGATGCAACAGGCAACAAGTCCATAAGGAAATAGTTGAATTCAGTTAGGTGGATATAATGGTTATCTACAGAGGACTTAATCCAACAGCAAGATACACATCCTTGAAAAGTGTACATGGAACATTCCACCAAGATAGACCACATTCTGAAATATAAAACACATCTTAACACTTTTAAAAAGAGAAATTATACAATGTCTGCTCTCAGACCACAATGGAATTAAACAAGAAATCAATTACAAAACCATAGCTGGAAAGTCCTAAAATATGTGGAGATTAAGCAACACACTTATAACATGGCTTAAAGAACAAATCTCAAGAGAAATTTTAAAAATGTTTTGAACCAAATGAAAAGGAAAACACAACATCCAAATTTGTGGGATGCAGCAGAATAATTGGTTAGAGGGAAATTTATAGCACTGAATACATACAGTAGAAAAGAAAAAAGATCGAAAGTCCGTAATCTAAGTTTACACCTTAGGAAACTAGAAAAAGAACAGCAAATTAAATCCAAAGTAAGCATTAGAAGGAAATAATAGTAGTAATTAGAGCATAAATCAATGAAATGGAAAACAGAAAATCAATAGAGAAAATTAACAAAACTAAAAGCTGTTTCTGAAAAAAAGTCAGTAAAATTAATTAGGTTTTGACTAGGCTAGCTAAGAAATAAGAAATAGAACACAAATTACTACTATCAGAAATGAAAGAAAAGACAGAGCTATAGAACCCAGGGAAATTAAAAAGATAATAAAGGAATACTATGCCGACAAATTTGATAACACAGATGATGAAATGGACCAATTTGTTAAAGGACACAATTTGCCAAAACTTAGACAAGAAGAAATAAATGATCTGAATAGTCTTATATCTATTAAGGAAACTAAATCGACTATTAATAACTTTCCAAAATAGAAAGCACCAGGCTCAGATGGGTTTACTGGTGAATGTTACCAAATATTTAAGGGAAAAATTATACCAATTTTCTACAATTTCCTTTGGAGAACAGAAGCATAGGGACTACTTCTAACTCATGCTATGAGGCCAGAATTACCTTAATACCAAAACCAGACAAATGTTACAAGAAGATAAAATTACAGATGAATATCACTCATGACCATAGGTACAAAAATCCTAAACAAAATATTCACAAATTGAATCCAAAAATGTATAAAAATAGTTCTACACCATGACCAAGTGAGATTTATCCCAGGTATGCAAGGCTGGTTCAACATTCAGAAATCAATTAATGTAATCATCACATCATCAGGCTAAAAAAGAAAAAGCATATGATAATATCAATATAAGTATAAAAAACATTTGACAAAATCAACACCCATTCATTATAAAAACTCTCAGTACAACAGGAATAGAGGAGAACCTCCTCAACTTGATAAAGATTATCTACAAAAAATAGTAGATACAAAAAATGCAAAAGAACTTACAGCTAACATCACACTTAATAGAGATAAATTAGAAGATTTCCCATCAGGTTCAGAAGCAAGGCAAGGATGTTCCCTCTAACCACTCCTTTTCAACATCATACTTTGAACGCTAGCCAATGCAATAAGAAGCAGAAATAAAATGTATAGAGATTGGGAAAGAAGAAATAAAAGTGTCTTTATACACAGATGATATGATAATGTATGTAGAAAATCGGAGTCACTAAAAAACTCCTGGAACTAATAAAGAATTACAAATGTACCAAATATACCACTCTTGTGGGAGATGTTGATAACTGGGGAGGCTATGAATGAGCTGGGGAAGCATATATATAGGAACTCTCTGTACCATTCTCTTAATTTTGCTGTGAACCAAAACTGCTCTAAAATAATTGTCTTTACATATGAAAAGAAAAAAGAGAATGAATATATATGGTTGCCTAAAATCAGAAACAAATATGAAACAAACACAAAAATGTTAATGATCTATTAAAGAATCTGAGTTTGTAATACTGGCCAGCCATAAAAATGCTTGGGTTTGTGCACAAAAAGAAGCAACCATTTTTTTGATAGCCAGTTAAGGAAATAATTACATTGACAATTTTACTAATGTTATGATAAAAGACTAAAAATATATTTTACATAAAATGAAAGATTCTCAATTAAGCCAGCAAATAATTGCCTGTAAAATTTAAAATGTTTCTAACAATATCAATTATCAATTGACTCAAAATTTGAATAATTGTCATTACTTCTCCCTCATTTTATATTAGTCATGCAATATAAAAGACACTGCCCCAATAGTATTTGGGTACATTTTAATTTCAAAGATCTCCCAAATTCACAAGAAAATGTTGTCAATTCATAGTCTAAAATATGAAACTCGTGACATATATCCTTCTGAAATGTTTGCATCTGAAGAAGAGAAATCTTAGCTATATATTTTTCCTAACACTTCTATGAAGATGAATGGTACTCCAGGTATATTAGATTAAAAAAATAATTATTCTAATTTAAATTAGGAGACTGATGTTTCCCTTACTGTTTCATTCAACTGTATGATACATGTGGAAAATATTGTTCTCAGTTTCCTGAGAAAGACTTTGTGAAAAGCTTCCAGTCTCCTGAGAAAGACTTTGTGAAAAGCTTCACAGATATAGTTCAAGTCTTTTAGTATACACATCCAAAGCAAACAAAAAATTTAATGGCCTCATGTTCTTTACCAAAAATGCTCATTGGTTTAAATGATTTACTGTACTATTAATTTAGGTTCAAGTTTTTCTTGAAACAAAGGAATGTTTGTTAAATATTCAAAAATCAAAGACAAAATGTGGCAGCATGATTTATGTGATTTCATCAATGTTAAGTTGCATATGGAAGGACTAAATTTGAAGCACCAAGTGGGGAAAAAGAAAAAGGTAATTTGTGACTTAGCTAGACAGGTAAGAAAATTTATATCAGAATTGAAACTTTTCACAAAACAAATCATGAACTATGATTTATGACATTTTATAAAATAAGTCAATATGTAGATTTTAATTGTAAACAACAGCATCATGCAAATTGACTACAAAACACGGAAAAATGAAGAAGACTTTCTAATATTGATAAATTTAGTGTTGTTTTTCATTCTGTATAACACCCCTTTGAATTTGATGTTTTTAGCATAATGAGTTGACCCAAGTGTTAGTCAATTAATTTAACTTGGACAGATGTGGTTTTGAAATTAGTATCTTTTGCTTCAAAGTCAAATCAGTCCTTTTAAAAATAATAAACCAGTTTTGTCCATGTTTATGTGAGTATTAAAATAAAAGTATTTTGGAGCAATCAGTCCAGATGTTGGAAAACTTTTAAGTGTGTTTGGAATATTAGAGTATGTGAATTGACTTTATCAACTGTAAAGCTTACGAAATCTAAGGATAGATCAGTGTTTTTGATGAAAATTTAGCATTTAATTGACGTGCTATAAGCTTAAAATACATACTGCAGGGCTTCCCTGGTGGCGCAGTGGTTGAGAGTTCGCCTGCCGATGCAGGGAACACGGGTTCGTGCCCCGGTCCGGGAAGATACCACATGCCGTGGAGCGGCTGGGCCCGTGAGCCACGGCCGCTGAGCCTGCGCGTCCGGAGCCTGTGCTCCACAATGGGAGAGGCCACAACAGTGAGAGGCCCGCGTACCGCAAAAAAAAAACCAAACAAAAAAAAACATACTGCATATTCAAGAACTAATATGGATAAAATAAAATTCTTTATTCTTTTAAATACTGATTAAAATGATAATATATTGGATATAGTGGGTTAAATATAATAATTGTATATGTTTCTTTTTACTTCTTTAATGTGGCTATTAAAATTTTTAAATAACATATGCATCTTGCATTATTATTTCTATCGTTCAGCACTAGTCTAGACGTTATCAAAACATCTGACTGAAATGTAACAACTGATTAAATGATTATTTGGTAATTTATACATCAAATAATTTGTTCATTTATAATTTTTTTTTTTTTTTGCAGTACGCGGGCCTCTCACTGTTGTGGCCTCTCCCGTTGCGGAGCACAGGCTCCGGACGCGCAGACTCAGCGGCCATGGCTCACGAGCCCAGCCGCTCCGTGGCATGTGGGATCTTCCCGGACCGGGGCACGAACCCGTGTCCCCTGCATCGGCAGGCGGACTCTCAACCACTGCGCCACCAGGGAATCCCCGTTTATAAATATTATTTTCAATTCAGATTGAACGTATCTACATTTCCACCAAGTTAAGGTTACTAGATTGCACATTACATTTTATTTTATTACTTTCCCTCTTTTTAGTATTAATTCTGATAATTTAATTCTCTGTTTCATCTACTACAATTGAGAAAACAGACATTAAAAATATTAAAAGGGGATGTAGTGGAAGCTGAATTTATATTGAAAGAAAACAAACACTGACAGAGTGGCAGACATGACACATATCTTGTTAACTTCTAATGACACAGCTGGATGGAGCCATTCAGTGGATCTTTAAAGTAAATAACTAAAGTGAATTGTACGTGCAATTACCACGGACTTAGGAATTGGCTAGATGCTCCCATCTTGGGTTGAATTTGTGAACCATTCTTTTCACAGGCATAGGAGACTTGATTATCATCATCACCATCATTTAACATTTTTTTTTAGTTTTATTTATTTATTTTATTTATTATTTTTGGCTG
Source organism: Lipotes vexillifer (assembly GCF_000442215.2). Taxonomy (NCBI): domain Eukaryota; kingdom Metazoa; phylum Chordata; class Mammalia; order Artiodactyla; family Lipotidae; genus Lipotes; species Lipotes vexillifer. The sequence goes on along the minus strand of NW_006785225.1, from coordinate 3,865,870 downwards.
TCAGGTCTTAGTTGCGGCACAAGGGATCTTCGCTGAGGCACGTGGGATCTTTTGTTGCAGTGCAGGCTTCTCTCTAGTTGCGGCGTGTGGGTTTTCTCTCCTCTAGATGTGGCATGCAGGCTCCAGGGCGTGGGCTCTGTAGTTTGTAGCACGCAGGCTCTCTAGTTGAGGTGCATGAGCTCAATAGTAGTGGCGCGTGGGCTTAGTTGCCCCTCGGCATGTGGGATCGTAGTTCCCCGACCAGGGATCAAACCCACATCCCCTGCATTGTAAGGTGGACTCCTTACCACTGGACCACCAGGGAAGTCCCCATTTAACTTTTATTAAGGAATTATTAAGAAATTTTTCTGTGTTGAGCTTAGTGCAAGTTCTTTAAAGAGATTTTCTCATTTAATTTTTACATCAATTCTAGGAGGTAAGTTCTCTTATTAACTCCACCATACAGATAAGAAAACAGGTTGGGAAATACTAAGTCATTTATATAATGTCCAAGAAGCTGAGAATATCAGTAGCGGTATATGTGGACTTATCAAGGAAAAAAGTGCCATAGATGATACTATCTATAGCTTTTTAGACTGCACTCTTGGTACTAATGTTTATTTAACATAACTATGATAAGTTTTCTTTTACCTAGGAAAATATATTGAAAATAAAATATGCTAAAGAAAAGAATGACCTGATTGTGACTTGAATCTTAGAGCAAAAAGGCAGATTTACTTTAAGGAAGATTCAGTCCAATTCTGCCTCTTTGCTACTCACTCAATCCAAAGAAGATGTAGACAATTTTGTTGGCTCACTCTCGGCTGAGCTCCCCACCTTAGCTAGAATGTTTTTCCACATGGTATTCTAGGCACCTACCATCAATGGATCAGAGTGAGCACTTAAGTTAGCATGTATTTGCATTCCTGACTTAATATGACACTTTTATAAAAAAAACCCAGGACCATTTAGAAGAAAGGAAAGGAAAATATTAAGTAATAGGAGCAATAGAGAAGTCGACCTGTAGCTTCCAAAGCAGGAGACCACTGCAAGTTTTCCTGACACTCTCTTCTGAGAACCTTGACAGATGAAAAAGACATGAAAGGGCAAGAGTCAAGAGCCCAATGCACTGCAGATTCTAAAATGCAGAGGTATCCTAGCAACACAAAAGGAATTTTCTTCTTTTTTGGTGAGAGGGTGTTAAAGGCTAAAGCCTTGCATATATGTCACTTGCCTCTGGCCCACATGCTGCATGTCTATAATTAGGAGAACCGCCCTGCTGGGTGTAAATCCCACTTGCCCAATCCTTCCCCAAGGGGCCCAGCATCTGAAGGAGTACTCCAATCCTCTCATCTTCTGTGAATGTGTGTGTATTTCATGCCCATAACATTCTTGGTTTTGGATCTTTATATTTGCTGTTTCTTCTTCCTGAAATCTTTCTCCCTATGATCTTTATAGGTCTCAGATTAAATGCCACAGAAAAGGGAATCATGAGCTCCATACTAGAAGGGGTCTTACTTGCTGTGCTTACTGATAAATTGCCTGTTGGCTAGACCAGTGCCTGATAGATTCTAAACCCTTAAATATTTGAAAATATGTGAATGACTATGTGAAAGAGGGACATTACTTTGGCTGGTACTTTTTAAATTTCAAAGCTATTTTGACACATGCAAAATTATCCAAAAGCCTTAGGAGGTTAATATTTTATTGTTCTTAATTTTTAATTGAGGAAGTGAAGGCTCAAATTAGAAGACAGACAACTTGTCCAAAGTAACTCAGCAGGTGGGAGCACAAGACTTCTGATTCCATGCTCTATGCTCTTTCTACGACATCAAAGCAGTAGATGTTATTAGGGTTTTGTCTAGGTCTACTCTGTGGATATAGACTGATAACTGGAAATTTTATGACCCATGCCCATGTTTTGGCCCTTGCTCTCAAATTTGATAATCTCATTCCCCCATGAGTCCTGAGACCCTAAAATATTAAACACTTGTAGTTCCCAAAGTGTATCTTATATCTCCCACGCTTTCATTGTTTTACATATATTACACCTTCCTTCCAAAATGTCCTTCCTCCTTTGCCTGCCATTCAAAGTTCTATCTCATGACATCTTTCTCTAGAAAGATTTTGCCAAGCCCAATAACCACCTGTCCCTCATTTATCCCTGTCTGCTGTGTCTGGTACCCACTCCTACTATTGGATTTTCATGTTTTATTTTGCTCATGTACCTGCCTGATCTTGTCACTAGACAGAATGCATGCATTAGATATTTGTGAACACACAGTACCTAGCATTTTATGTTAAATAATTGATTTGGGGAGCATGGCAAACGCCCAAAATGTGATTATGTTGTATGGAAGGACTTTTTTCTTAAGTATATAGAGAACCAGAATCATTCTCAACAAGGGAAGAAAGAAATCTAACACATCTCCACTGAGTAACAGAGAAAAAACCTGGATGCTGTAAAATAGAGAAACATGTAAGATATAATAAAGTAGTAATTAACCTCTTCATATGTGTGCCCAACAGCAATCTTCCACAAGGGTCAGGCAATTTGCAGTGAAGATGAAGTTTAGGACATAAAAGGAAGAGAAAATGATGTCATGAAAGCTCGGTTTCACAAACACCTTTGGGTATTTCCAATCAACACAGGTTGTTAACATACGCATTCTTAATTTTTTATTTCTTTTCTCTAAAAATAGAAGTGCCTTTAAAAAGTTCTTGTAAGAAAGAAGAAGAAAATGCACCCATCTCTTATTTTAAGCAAGGTTATAATGGGAGCCTTATTTGTTATAGTTATGGCTTGAATATATAGCCATATATATGGAAATCTATGGCAAAACTATAGAGAGAAGGGTATGCAAAACTCAGTGGCAGAGAAGATATTCTGAGTTCATCAAAATTCGTATCACAGAGAAAAGGGAAAAGAGACAAACAAAGTCATATTTGCTTGAGTGATATATCAAGCAACCCTGGGTCAAACACTAAACAATACTTAAAACTGATACAAACAACCTGATTCTGTACATTTCTTTCAGAATTGAAGAGCAGATTCCCCCAGGCTTTGAAAGGGAATTTTTTTCTAAATTAACGGGTAATTTTCTCCACTCCAATTGAGCTATATAATCAGACATGGTCAAAACATTGCACTAGGAAGCATAATATAAAATGAATTCAACAAAACCATGACTTCATGGACCCACAGCTGCAGAAAGGGTCAGAAATGAAAATGGCAAATGTATGAGCTGGACATTAGCTGGATTTTAGTTGAGAAAAAATCCATTGTTGTACTCTATTCATGTAGCTTTCAAATTATTGTGAGTAACTGAAAATACATTGTAAATTGTATATTTTACATTAGACCTTTAGAAATCTGAGCCCATAGTGAGATGTGATTCACATGCTCTTATTTCTTACCCCTAATGCTAATTAGAACAAAATGAGACCCATGAAACTGAGCAAATTAAGACATCAAAAATGTCCTTCATAGTAAAGATTTAAATCTTGCTTCCCACCCATGCTTAGAACAGAACTAACACTTCCCTCTGGATGTGTTTTGCTTGATGTCAGCTGTCTTAAAAATTAAAGTACACAACCCACTTCCACCAAAAAAATGACAACTGACTTTCAGAAAAAGAATGTGCTTGTTTCAATGCCAATCAAGTATATAAACAATTTTTGCTGTTAAAAATGTGTGTTTGTTCCTAACCCTGCTGGCTATGAGATTGGGTAGCTCTTCTTTTTTAGCCTCCAGAAATAGGAGAGAATTCCAAATTAAGCCCCTGTACAATTGCTTGGCCTGGTATCCATGTATTCTTGGCCTTGGACAAGGATAGAAAAGCCAAATTCTTGGGTAAGTAAGTAAAAAAATTGACTTACTGAAAGAAAGGCCTCTCCCCCACCCACTTTCTAATTAGGGAGATGTGCCTAGTATTACAGGGATCCAGCTGTTGTCAGGGCCTCAGGTTGCTGGAATACAAGTGGTGAGTGACATTACAATGGACAACTTTTATTCATTCATTCATTCAGTATATATATTTTGAGCACCAACTGAACTGAGTGCCAGACAATATTCTAAGCACTGGCAATGAAAAGATGAACAAAGCAGAAGTCCTCAGCACTCAGGAACTTGCATTTATTATCTGGAAAGCAAACAATAGAGTTAGGTCAAGAGTTCCTGTTGGAAGACTTTCTATTTTTAAAAAATTTTCTCCATAAAAATTATTAGAGTTTTTCATACTAGGATGAAGTAGCTAGAGAAGAACTTCCTGAGAAGGTAAGTTCTGAGCTAACAACTGAAAGACGAGACAGAAATGGTCATATGAAGACCAAAGAATGGAGATGTGGAGGGTGGAGGTGGACTATTTCAGATAGATCAGTATGTAAACCAGACATTTCTCCAACCAGGAAATTCTTATATGTCAAATGCCAGAACATTTATGTATTTCACAAATATCTGTACAATTTCTCAATTATGCATGTTGTCTCACCTCTAGAACCAAGCATTTGTTGGCTTTCTCTTGCACATTTTCCCACTGCCTCACTCTTTTTTTTGGTTAGTACCTACTGTTCTTTTTAGATTTACATTCAAATATCATGTACTGTGGAACGTTTCCATGACCCTTGAGTATAAGCATATATGAGTCTCTTTTCTTATATTAAGCTCATTTCTCTATTTAAACTGTAGATAAATATGTATCATCATTCCAAATAAGTAAGGAAGAGATATTAGTACTCTCACATTCATTGCAAGCACTATTCACAATTGCCAAGCTATGGGAACAACCTGAATGTCCATCAACAGATAAACGGATAAAGAAACTGGGTATAAATAGGCAATGAAATATTACTCATCCTTAAAAAAGAAGAGAATTATGCAACAACAGGGATGAACCTTGACGACATTAAGCTAAGCAACATAAGCCAGTCACAGAAAGACAAATACTGCATGATTCCACTTATATGAGATATCCAAAAAAATAAAATTCATAGAATCAAAGAGTGGAATGGTATTTGCCAGGGTCTGAAAATAAGGAGAAACGGGGAGTTACTAATCAATAAGCACAGAGTTTCAGCGAAGCAAGATGCATACGTTCTAGAGATCTGCTAAATAGCATTGTACCTATAGTCAATAATACTGTATGGCACACCTAAAAATTTGTTTAGAGGGTTGATCTCAGATTAACTGCTCTTATCACAATAAAATACAATTAAAAAATAAAAGATGTAAGGAGAAGATAATTAGTTTCCGGAAGAGCAGAAGACCTACAAGGAGCAGGGTGAAACCAGCACATGTTTTCGCACAATCTTATGGAAAATGGTTCACAATGCACTGCAGAGTAAGACACTACTGAAGAGTCTTAGGAGAATATATGACAGTGGATCCTTGTTTTCTATCTCCTGGAATTTGATAACTGTGGACAACCGTACTAGTGATAAGAATGTGGTGATCACTATAAGGAGAAAGAGAGTGATTGTGGCAGATTATATTGTGAGCAGGCATTATAGTGATGGTATGTTTGGGAGAGAAGTTCTAGTGAAGGGGCTGCAGGCAGGGAAGGAGATCACCAGTATCCTGTCTGCAATGGGGTTGCTTTACTGAGCTGGCTCTCCGCTCTTCGGCACGGGTAGCCGGGTGTAAGAATGTTCAAAAGGTGCCTCGATGGAAAACTTTCAGACTCTCCTCCCTGATCACCATAGGCATCAGTTCAGAGCCCACTGTTTCTAAGATCTTTACGTAGAAAACCTTGCTTAGTCTTTTAACACACCTATGAATGATGTGTGATTATCACTCCCAAATCCAGATGAGGGTCCTAAAGCAGAGAGGGGTTGGGAACGTGCCCAATGTCATAAAGCCAGTTAATGGTAGAGCTGGGATAAAAACTCGGGCAGACTGGCACAGAGTCCAAGTTCTTAAAACATATCCCAAAACTAAGTCAAGAAATGAATGAATTAATGAATATTTGGGAATGATAAAGCATGCATCCATGAGGCCATTAAATTATGTGGATTACATTATTATGAAAGAGATACATGTATAGGCCAATGGTTCTTAACTTTCTCAATCATAATTTTGTCAGTTTTCCCAGGGGATATTTCTCAATGTCTGGATACATCTTTGGCCTTCTCATCTGGGGTCAGGGGCCTGTTACTGGCATAGGGTGGTAGAGGTCGGGGAAGCTGCTAAACATACTACAGTGCACAGGATAGTACCTCACAACAAATAATTGTCTGACCTAAAATGTCAATAGTACTGCTGTTGAGGAATCTTATTCTAGACCTCATATAAATCAACTTAACTTTTCTCATGTGTTAAGAGGGGAGAGCCATATCTACATAGGAGTCATGACAATCAAAAACCAGATGGATCATGACATCTATAACAGTGCCTGGCACATAGTTAAGAGCTTTAACATTTCAGATTTAAGCAGGCAAATTACATGTTTGTTTTGCTTCATCTTAAATACTTGTTTAGAAAGATCATTCTGATAGCAAAGGATGGATAGGTGAGATTTCACAGGTGGAAAGCAATTAGGAAGATGGTACAGTAACGAGGCAAGAAATAATGCACATGTGAACCTGGGTAGGTGCAAGAGGGATCTTCAAACTCAACTAAGACGATTGACTCATCACATTGATTAAGAATATGAGGGGTTTCTTTTTGTTTGTTTATTTTGTTGTTGTTTTCACTTTTGCCACTTCATTTCTTATTATGAAGCCGAGGATCATGTGAATTTAATCTTTCTTTGAAAACAATGATGCTTCATTTCTCATGGCTAAAAACATTTTAATCTATGAAATGAATTATAAGTTCACAAATCAGATTGTCATCTTCAGGTGAACTGTGTGTGTATGTACACACACACTCATACACACAAATCCAATTTGGAGCTGTAAATTATTATTTGAAAGGTGTAGGTTTCACATGAGAAATTTCATCATCTGAAATTGCCTTGTCCTTGAGGATAATAAGAATTAAATTCAGCTGCTGAAAGAAGCAAAGACAAATATTGAAAGATGGGAGACTTTTGTAATCCACTGCAGAACTGAGAGTCTTCTGTGAGATTAGACTGAGGCATCATTTGCAGAAATCACTAACTGTTTCAGTTTATTAAAAGATTAAGAGTAAATCTATTTGGGTAATAAGTGGTTTGCAAGACAAGAAATTTCTTCAAAAATCAGTGCTTTTGCTTTTCCATTTCCTCTCAATTCACCGAGAGGTAATCAACGTGGGAGTAGCTCTGATCACACTAAGAGAACATTCTGATCTTCATTAGCGCAGGGTCGATGCAAGAAACTTTATTTCACATCAAAATCTAGAGATGGTTCCCCTAGAATTAAAACCCTTTTCTATTTCAACACATCAAGCCTCAGGGTGTCATAATCCCCATAATTAATACACTACTGTGCACACAACTTTCAAAACAGGGCTCTGGACGTTGCAAATAGAAGCTGCACGTTGGAAAATCGATAAATAGATATTTCCCTTCCTTTTATTTTTCATTTTTTTCTCTCCCTTTTGTGGAATTAAGGACGGGTGAGATGTGAGATGATGGTAGGAAACGTCAAAAAAAATTACAGTTCCTTAGTTTTTAATTTTAATATTATCTTCTTTGTATGTAACACTGTATGAATTAAATGAAATGTAGATTGTTTCCCAGTGATTGTATTTATTTGGTTATTAATGCACTGATCAATCCACTCTTTTGTTCTCTCAGTCAATAAGATGTCTCTTGAGCATATGTGCCGTTCATCGTGCTGGACGCAAAATGCTAAACCAACACAGGGTCTGTTCCCTCTAGGAACTCAAAGTCTTGAAGAGAAGCAGGTATAGAAACACAAAAATGCAATAATAACTGCGTGAGAAGTGCCATGGTTAAAGTAAATACACAGAACTACGAAAGTAACGTGGAGGGACTCTTAAGCCTGTCCTGTGTTAAATGTCTTTGAGAAAGGTTTAGTAGAGCAATGACCTGTTTTGAATTGGTTATGGTCAAAATATAAAGGAGGCAGAGGCTTCCTTGGTGGTCCAGTGGTAAAGAATCCGCCTTACAATGCAGGGGATGTGGGTTCCATCCCTAGTCGGGGAACTAAGTTCCCATATGCCACGGGGCAACTAAGCCCATGTGCCACAACTACTGAGTTCTCGAGTGTCAACAAGAGAGCCTGCGTGCCGTGAACTACAGAGCCCACGTGCTCTGGAGCCTGCACACCACAACTATAGAGCCCATGTGCCCTGGAGACCGCACGCCACAACTACAGAGAAGCCCGTGTGCCACAACTAGAGAGAATCCCGCGGGCCACAACAAAGACTGGACACAGCCAAAAAATATAAAGAAAATAAATAAATATTTAAAAATATATAAAATAGGAGGTGGGAGCAGTTAATATGGAGTTAGAATTTTCATTACGTTCCTAGAGTTTATAGAATTTTATTTCAAGAAATAGTGTCAGTTAATCAAAAAACAAGGATGCTTAGTTTTTTGTGTGGTTGCATGGTATCCTTGTTCTGTCTCTTTTCAGTGGTAATTTCAGAGTGACCTTATCTCTCCCTTGTTCCATCATGGTTACATAGTAGCCTGCTTGAGTATTGTTCAAATTCTGTGAAAGTTCTTTATGTTCAGCTGGGAATACTGCTGACCTGTCAACACCTAGCTGTCAGCAACCAGCTGCCAGCTATCAGGATTATTTTTCAAAATTTATTTTCTCAATACACTACATGTCATTGAATTATTCCTCTATACAAAGATACTTATATTGTTCTCACTTTTTTTTGTTCTTTATTATATGCAATGCTGCAGTGAATATCCACACATACACTCAAAGATGGAATTTCTCATTAATAGATACATATATATTAGAATTATTAGGTCCTACCTACCAAGTTCCTATTCAACATGTCAGAGCCAATATTCAGTATTTAAACTCCCTCCAGCAGTGAGAAAGTTCATTTACTCTTATACTTGTCTAAACAATCAATATTGATAGTTTTCTTGCTTGCCAATCTAATGGTATATACATATGCAATTATATTTATATGTGTACATATACATATATTTATATGTATATAGACATATATTTATTTGTAACTATAACATATATATATATACTATATTTATGTATATATACATATATATGTATATGATCATTGCTTTCAATACCATTCTCTTGATTAAGCACTTATTTATATGTTAAATTTCCCAGTGGAATTTTTCTTTTCTGTGAATTACTTATTCCTTTATCTAAATTTCCTCCAATTATTTCTCCATACTAACTTTAAAATAGTAGTTCTTATATTTTATGGAAGCAAATAAGATGCTTGTAGCTAATATCTCCATTTAGTATATTTCTTTTCAAGCTAATTTATATTATTTTTTCAGACATTATTTGATGAAGGAACTTGGATAAAAAGAAGTGACAAGATCTAGAAAAAAGTGTAAATTTTAAAAAAGAGTGTTAAGGGAATATATGGCATAATTTAGATAGATACATATACCCATAGAAATTCTATTGAGTCTTGAGGCGTAATTTAGATTTCTGTTTTGTACTTCTATGAAGCTTACTGAATAAAACTTACTCCATGATATTATAATGAACTTTGCCCATGACCCTATGCATATTTCTTTCAACACTTCCCACTCATTTATCTACTACACTGGAAATGATCTCTAGCTTTAAAAACAACGTATTCCACATCTTCACAAGATAAAGGAAGATACAGTTGAGTTTTTATTTTTCAGTGTTTGGGATATGGAGTAGATGCTGAAGAAACATTTACTGAATACATGAAAATTGTTGAAATGTTAATGTCCCTTATTTGTAATTCTTTTGACTACTATTTCTTTTGAAATCATTTCACAGTGGACAGAAAGAATTTTCCTGCACATATCTGCTTCATTTAGAGGCAGCTGACCTTAGACTTCAGAGTCAGACTATTCTGGTCTTAAAACCTAACTCTATCACTCTCAGCTATATAACCTTGAAAAGTAAATAGGCTTTTTAATATTCAATTTCCTCATCTATGAAAATGGGGAGCTGTTATGGTAAACTTTCAGTGAGCACTCTTTACATGGCAGTGCAAGGAGGCCTTAAGCAAGTATCTTGTCTTCTTAGGAAACAGGTGAAACTGATATCTGTGACTATTGTGCTTATTAAGCAAGGCTAAACTTGTAAACTTTGTTTAAAAGTATTTTTTCTGGTCCTTACTACAAGGGGTTGTAACATGAAACTGGATGGAGAGAAAATATAACAAACTACCTTTGGAATCTACTGTTTAAATAGTTGAACAAAATAATCTTCTTTTCTCAGAAATTGTTTTAAGAAATATTAATCTGCTTTCTGATTAATACATTTTTCAGTGTGGTTGATGCCCCTTTCCCCTTTATTTCTTATTAACAAAATTCCAGTGTTATTTAGACATCCTGTGCCTTCCTGTGAACTAACTTCATCTTTAATTCAGAGCTTACCTAATTCTTGTAAACTGATCATGGAAAAGCCCCTTCTCTTCGCTAGTAGAGCTGATTAGATGGCCCAATGTTGACCAGTGAGAAATAAGATGAAGCCCAGATGTGGGTTTATGGTAAAGAATTTCATTTCTCTTAAAAATAGACACAAGACAGAGGAGATTACCCTTCCACTTTTGGTCACTGAAATGCTGGACGTGACTTATGAAACCATTGCAACCAAGTGGTTACTATAGAGAGCTAACCAGAGAAGAAAGTTCCAGTATTGAGGACAGAAAATCATGGGTTCCTGAAAACATATGAGGTAACTCACCTTTGAGCTAGGCTCCCATTCTTTAAAGTCATTATTATGTGAGCTAATAACTCTGTATTGTTGCCGTCTATTGCATTGGTGTTTTCTGACACAATCAAAACCATCTCAACTGCTTATAAAATGGATATTCTATAACAATCAATGCTTTCATTCATTCATCCAATCAATGGATAGTTGCTGAGTGTCAACTATGTCCCAGGAACCATGTTTGGCCTAGGGATTCGAATGAAGATAAGACATACAAGGTCACTGCCCTCATGCATGATGTAGGATTGAGTCTAATGTTTCTAAGAGGTGCTCCTATTAAACCTAAGAAAGGATTAGCTCATGAGCCGATATGATGATGTGTTAGAAGGAGAAGGTGTTCTCTTTGATCTATCACAAGAACGTGGTTCTACCAATAATTACACTCAAAATTTCCTCTGAGAATAGAGTATCACAGCAATTGTGACAGGACAAGACCAGGCCCCAAATATGACATGGAATTGCAGGTATTACAAAGTGGGCATTCTGCACTCACTCTATGATTTTTAGGTCTAATTTCTAAAGCCATGTAAATGCATATTGTTGTCATTTCATAGGAAACTTGCAGTAATTATCTAATTCTATTTATATTTGATATTTATACTTCAGTAACAGGCATTCTATTTATTAGATCCTTATTAAACTTAATAAATTAAATGTCTTTTTTCCTTACATGATACACAGAAATGTTAGTGAGAAGGAATGTGTCTGGAAAGGAGGACATTTGAAAGCACTGGTATAGTATGGAGGGAGGGAAAAGAAATAGTTACTATATTTGAGTGCTTACTGTATGTCAGGCAATTACCTTAGCCTCAAAATAAGTATGCATGTTTATCCCCATTTTGGTTATGAGAAAACTGAGATAAAAGAAAAAGAAATGACAGCCCTTCAGGCTGGGAACTGAAATTCAGATATGCCAAGCTCCATGCCCTCATATCAGGCTGACTCAAAATTCTCTTCATTTGGAGGGTGCAATAATACTATTTCATGGGCCGGACTGGAGCTTTACCTTTCACTAGCTATAGGAGAAAAATAAGAAAAATGATTTCTTACATAAGTGAAATCTCAGTGGGAAGGTTCAGGCCAAAATCACAAACTAAAATGCCTACAAAGGGCAGAAAGGCATGTGAAATGCATATTTGTGAAATACACAAAACAGTGAGGCACAGACAGACCTAGGCTAACTGGAGAACCCATGTGCCAGAGAATTATTGCCATGGGAAAATGAAACCTCACTGTTGCCAGATGTCAACTTTTTTAAGGAAAGCCAGAAATATAGGTTTTTATGTGCTATAGTGGACAAGTAATTCATGTTTATAAGACTGTACAGGCAAAAAAAATTCTACTGAATTCTGATAGACACATTTAAGAATATACATACACAGGCAATAATTTTTGACAAGTATAATTACTACATACAAGGAATTCTTAGCAAAGCTGTTTATAAAACACTTAAACAATATTTCCAAAAACTTCATTGAATGCCATACTGCAGTATGAAAATGATTTTTGACCTAATTACTGTCACTAAACTGAATATCATGTATCTTGTAAAAGTGAGGCAAGGCTAAAATTTTTTTCAAATTCAGAGTTTTCTATTATCTCCACCCAGAGAAATTTATGAGGTAACACTGAATATTTATTAGAAACATCAAATAAATCCTAGCTCTGCTCACGATTGGTAGAAGTTAATATTGTGTCTTTTGATGAGCATTTCTTAATTTTTTCATTTTATTTGGAAATATTTTAAAATAATTTTACACTTATAGAAAGGTTTCAAAAATGATACCAAAACTTCCGTATACCCTTTTCTCCAGTTTCTCTTTCCC
>NW_006785225.1:3841043-3853186 GCF_000442215.2 Lipotes vexillifer | reverse complement strand
CTTTCCCTTCCTCCAACACTGCTCTCTCTCTCTCCCTCTCAATTCTCCCACTCCCAAACATTCTCATGCACACGTATTCTTTTCTGAATCGCTTGAAAATACATCACATAAACAATGTCACTTTATCTCTAAGAAATCCAGAGTGCATTTTCTAACAATAAGTACATTCTCTTACATAACCACAGGATTATCAAAATCAGGAAATTAATACTGATATAGTATTATCATCCAATCTCCAAGCCTTATTTAAATTTTGTCATTTGTCCCGCTACTACCTTTATAACAAAAGAAAAAGAATCTGGCCTGTTATCAAACTGAAGGTCATGAGGTGCATTTGTCATATCATTTATGTTCTCAACCTGAAACTTTCCTCAGTCTGTCTTTGTTCTTCATTATCTTGATATTTTTTAAAAGTACAAATTTTTATTTGAAAATATCAAAGAAAATCATATTGAGAGATAATTTTAAAATCTCTTAATTTAGTTGAATGCATTAATATTTTACTCTATGATTAAAACTTTTGGGTCCTATTTAAGTACACCTTTCTTACCCCCAAATCATAAAGATATTTTCCTATGTTTTGTTTAAAAGTTTCATTTATTTATTTATTTACTTACTTACTTACTTATTTGTTTTTTAACCTTTCAAATTTAGATTAACAATTTATCTGGAATTGTGTTTTTGTGTTTGATATATTGTAAAAGTCATGATTCAATCTTTCTTTTATCTATGTATGTATATGCATATGTGAGTATCTATGTATATAAACATGTTATACAGAAGTGTGTGTACATATTGAGTGTATATATATATATATATATATATATATATATACATGAATTGTTAGATAGATGGTAGGTACACATGGAATTGTATATACATACTTTATCCAACACCATTTATTGAAAATAGTCAAAAACTTAATCGATGACATATCAATTCCATATATGGAGTATGTCCATTTCATCTACATTTTCAAATTTAACAGCCTAAAATTGTTAATGTTATTATGTTATTAAGTATTCATTAACTACATATCTGTAGCAAATGACTTATGTTCATGGTCTTCTTCCATTTTTAAATTCTTGGTAAGTTTTATCATAGGTCTGTCAATATTATTAGTCCTTCCAAAGCTAATCAACAACTAATTCACTTTGGATCTTGTAAATCCTCCATATATTTTGCTTTGTGTTCCATTTAATTTTGCCCTCACCTTTAATATTTTTTTCCTTATACATAACTTGAAACCATTTTTTTTTTTTTTTTTTCCGGTACGCGGACCTCTCATTGTTGTGGTCTCTCCCGTTGTGGAGCACAGGCTCCGGACGCGCAGGCTCACGGGCCTAGCCACTCCGCGGCATGTGGGATCTTCCCGGACCGGGACACTAACCCGCGTCCCCTGCATCGGCAGGCGGACTCTCAACCACTGCGCCACCAGGGAAGCCTTTGAAGCCATTTTGATAATCTTTCACAAATTTTGTTCTGATGTTTAGTTCATTAGTTTTATTTTTTCTCTCCCTTTTGTAACATAAAGGGAAGGCTTTCAATTGTGCTGCAAGTACTGCTTTCAATGAAACAATTTTTTGATATGTTTTTCTCTTTATAATTCAAGTCAACATATAACCTATTTTTATTTATTTGCTGTTTTCACTCATAGATTATTAAACAACACATTTCTAAATTACTAACACAAAGCAATGTTAGTTTTATTTTTATATTTGAATTTTGACTAAATTTTACTATTAACAAACTGAACTGTTTGGGAATTGCTTTATGACCAAATACATGGTCAATTTTTTGTGAATACTTCAAAAGAATGTTTTATATTATTTATAATATCTTGTCAAGTTTTTCTATTGCTTTTTTGAATGTTCTGTTAAAATATGCCCATTAGAAATCCCATTTTTTTTGTCATTTGTTTATATATTTTGAGGCCATATTACTAAATGGAAAAAAGTAATTAAAATTGTGATTTTTTAATTAACAATTTATCATTTTCAAGTAATGGTTACCTTTATCTCTGTAACAGATTTTGCCTTGACTTCCATTTTTCTGATAATAGTATAGATATATGAGCTTTAATTTGGTTAGTTTTGACATATATTGTTTCCCTTTTCTTTTTGGTCGTAAGCCTCCTAATTACTGCCTGCTTGCAATTGCCCAATAACATTAATTTTGGGGTCCTCCTAGAAACTTAGATTGATATGTCTTTCTCTAGAGAGGTTTTGTGTTTGCTTCTGCTGAGTACCTAAAGGCACCTAAGATCCCTTCCACTCGGTACTGCTTTCAACCTTGTTTAAAGATTGAGGGTCCTGGGACCATCAAGGATATGAATTTTCAGGATAGATAAAAGCACTATGCCCAAAGGATGTGAGAAGTCAGTTATAGATCTGACTTCCTCTGACTCTGAGAACATAGCCTTTAAGACCCCAGATCCATATGGGATGGTTCTCCCGTAAGCCTCTCCCCTGTTCAAGCCCTGAATCCTAACCTCTGACTCTGGCTCATAGGGGCCACAGAGCCAAGAAACACTTGTTTATGATGAATACATTAGGTTATGTGGAGCTTTGGTGCTCTTATATTCTGTATACCTTTCTGATTATAGGCTTTCTTTCCAGAATTGGACTAGAAATTCTGCTACATTTTTTCAGATGCTCAGGTTTTGGGGGGGTTTTTTGGGTTTAACTTAGCATTTGATAGCTGTTGTTTGACTTAAGCTAGCCTGACACTCCCACCACCATAAACAGAAGTTCTTTCACATACATTTTCTACTCCATGTTTTCTTGACTCACTCCTGTGGAAATAAATTGTGATTTTATATAATGCTAGCTCATCAACTTCAATATCTTCTTACATTTACAGCCAAAAATGTTTCCCTAAAGGAGGTGTGAATTACATGAGGACTAGAACTGTTGAATTGCCATAGAAAAAGCCCACAGACAAATTATGACTAAATTAGGGTTAGTTATTTCAATTTGGAAAAGGTTTACTTTTTTTTCCTGACATCTACACACATTCACATTATCACTAGGTTTGTCGATCAAATCCCACTTTATGAGATAAAGGCCAATACTGTGACTTTCCACCCCAAGCCACTAAACCTGTAAAATAACTCCAGCATATTCACTTTACTTTTTTTTTTGAAGAAATAAATCAATGCATAGCATAATGTCTGGTACATATTAGACTTTTAATATATGTTTGTGGAAGTGAATAAAAATGTTAAATTATACCTAGCAAGTGTCAGATAAAAATTTAATGGTCAGCTTGTTAACTGTTGTTTGATGTTTATAATTCATTTAAGACAATGGATACCTAAAACAATCATAAAAGGAAGATATTAAAATTTTGCACAAACCTATACCTACATTTATATCTATATGTATATCTATATATAATGTACATATACGAATAGGTGTGTATATATGTGTATATAAATATTCCTCGCTAAATTTTTGGCAATGTTTTGTTTTGTTTTTACATGAGTTCTTAAACACATGAATTAACACTGAATATGATTTCTGTAAATGTGAAAATTGAATTCTCTCTAGGGAGTATGTTTATCCCTCATATCAATCCTCAGCTTTTAAAATGGAATGTTAACATCATTTTGGGGTGCACCAAGGTGTGGCGTGTGTGTGTGTGTGTGTGTGTGTGTGTGTGTGTGTGTGTGTGTACGTAATACATTTCAAAATGTATGTAATACATTTCAAAATGAAATGAAGTGAAATGAAGTGAAAGAGATGCTGAGCTGGTAATATAAACAACAACAACAATAAACACACAAACAAAAACATGCCCACCACATGGCATTCTTGTTGACAAAATATTTCTATTAAAAATATTTCTATAAATGTTGGTCTATGAAGGAGTTTAATTCTACTCAATTAATTCCATTTTGAGCAGTTTATTTGCCACTATAAAGCCCTGGGGTCAGAATCCTTGTTCATTCTTCTGAGCAAGGTATCAATTAAACTTCTAAATACTGTGTGAAAATGGTTAAGAAATTCCTGAACCATAAGACACAGCAAACAATTGATTCCCTTTACTGTCAAATCCAAGTTCTGTTCATGTTCAGTAACCCTGAGGTGGACCAAGAATACCATTATTGTAAAAGTCAGCAGTCTTGATACTTCTGGTTTCAGCTCCAACACATGAAGAGCTGGCAGTCATCACTCCTTCCTTAAAACAAGAAAAAGCTAAACAAACTGGAAATCAGTGACTTTTTTTTTAGACTAACCAAAGAAATAAGAATATAGGGCAAACTAATATTCTGAATTCAGGAGAGACAGGTGAACTCATGGAGTCACAGTAGAGATCAACCTACCTGAAGCAAATACCACTAGAACCATAAAGTAATAGGACAACTTAAAAGATGATTTTGACTAATTGTTAGAGGTGGAGAGTGGAAGTGGGGGAGAGTAAGAAACTGCTGGGGGGAGGCAGTCTTAGGGAATCCCACATTTTCCAAGGATTTACCTCCAGGAACCCTACCAGGGTCTCATAGTGAGGAGTCAAGAAAGATCTCTTGCGATTCTGAGAAGGAGAAGGGAAGAATAAACATTGTGAAATATTCCCTGAGCATTCTCTATAACAAAGGGATGCTTTCCAGAGAAAAGACTATCACAGCCTATCCCAACTGGGAAAAGGGTATTTCTACCATTACAACCTACAGTAGCCTATCTGCCTCAACGATTGTGGACAAATATGAGAACTACTTGTGAAGGTCACAGCCTAGGGACACAAGTCTACTAAAGGCTGATATTTAATCATAAGATTGTTATAAATCTTTATAAAATAATTTTAAAATTCATAAGGAAAGACAAAAGACAGAATAACCTACAAAATACTGAAGAAAAAGAAATGGGAGGAAGAGGAAGAGAAGAAAGTTGGAGGACTCACACTACCCTTTTTCAAGATTTACTATAGAACTATGGTAAACTAGACAACATAGTGTTGGTGAAACAATATCAATGAAACAGAATAGAGACCCCGGAAATAGACGCATACATAAGTAGTCAAAGTGATGTTTGACAGAGCAAAGTCCAATTAATAAAAAAATTACAATCACTTTAACAAATAGTAATAGAACAACTGGATATACATGTGCAAAAACTGGAACCCAGGCACACACTGTACATCTTTCACAAAAATGAAATAAAAATGGATTATAGATCTAAATGTTAAATAGAAAACTATAAAACATTTAGAAGAAAACAAAGAAGAGAGTCTCAAGGACCTTAGGGTTGGTGATGAGTGTTTACACGTAATAGCAAAAGCACAATCTATAAGAACAGAATTTGATAAGATGGACTTTATTAAAATTTCATGTTCTGCTCTGTGAAAGACATTGTTCTGTGAAAGACATTGTTAACAGAATGAAAAGGAGCAACAGACTGGAAAACATTTTTTGCAAAATCGTATCTGATAAAGGACATGTATCCAAAACATAGAAAGAACTCTCAATAATCAACAATTTTAAAAAATGGGCAAAAAGTCTGAACAGACAGCTCACCAAAGAAGATATGCAGATGAAAAATAAGCATAATTTTACATTAGGGAACTGCTAGTTCAAATAACAAGGAGACATCACTTGACACCTATTAGAATGACTAAGATCCACACACTCCCCCCACAAAAAAAAACCATAAAGCAAAACAAAAAAACCCTGACAATATCTACTGTTGAAGAGAATGAGGAACAATAGTAACTCATATTCTTTGCTGGTGAGACTGCAAGATGGTAAAGCTGCTTTGCAAAACTGTTTGGGAATTTTTATAAAGTAAAATACAGTCTTATGATTTAACAGTCATGCTTCTGGGTATCCATCCAACTTATGTGAAAACTTATGTCCACACAAAAACCTGCACAAAAGTGTGAATGAATTCAGTCTAAAACGACTACATACTTTATGCTCTCAATTGCAAGCCATTCTGAAGAAAGGAAAACTATAAGAATGGTAAAAAAATAATAATCAGTTGTTCCCATGAGTTTGGGAGGAGGGGTTGCTATTGTATAGATGAAGTACAAAGGATTCTTTTAGGTGAAACTTTTCTATATGATACCTTAAGGGTTGATTCATAACACTGTGCATTTGCCAAAATCCATAGAGTGTAGGACAAAGAGTGAACCTTAATGTAAGCAAATTTTAAAAAATCATTTAGAATGTCATGGGATCCTTGGATGGAATACAGAATGTGATAAAACAACCTAACTGTATTACACATATATGAAGTAACCTCACTACAGGATGTGGGGAGAAAGGATGCTGACCTAAGTAACTTTGGAAATGAGTGGAGTCTTAAGACTAAAAGCAAAAGAAACTACATAAGCAGTATACTGAAGCTGATAAAATGGTTTACCATGAGGGTATAGGTTAGCAGTTGTGATACTGTCTTACATGTATAATGAAAATGAACATTTATGTAAATAAATGTCCAATGGTGGGGGCTAGATTCCTCACTGTTGGAGTGGGAGGTTACTAATAAACAAGAGGAGGCTAGAATGATCCATGTGGTAATGAATTTAAATTGAAGGTACCGGTATGAAGCCATGTTTAACTTAATATAGACGTACATGTGTACAAATAGAAATATTTATAGATATATGTATATATACAGTTTAGTATACACACATATAAGTCCATGTTCTCTCATTCTGAGAGGGTTTAGAAGCATCTCTACTAGAGTAGCAATAATCACACATAGCACCCAGAACTTGGTTTCAAATACCATTCTTCAATAAAAGAAACAAAGGCTCCGTGGAGAAGTTGCTGATTATAGCACAGGAAAGGAATTATACAAGGTGAGCTTACAGCATCTTGTAGTAAGAAAATGTAAGATAGTGCTTAAAAAGAAAATCCCTCAATGGTGGTAGTATTTCAAAGGGAAACAGGAGCCAAATGAAGAGTTCCCAATAGCAAAAGCTGGAATAATTCTACAAAGTTGAATTGGATTATAAACCAAAGTATAAAATAAAAAACAATGAGTCCATACTGATATAAATAAATCACTTAATGAATAAATAAATGGGAGAGAAGAGATGAATATCCCGTAGAGAAGAATTTCAAATAATTTATAGGTACTCTGCCCTCAGGAGGTGGAACATACCTCCCCACACTTTAAATGTTGGCTGCACACAATGATTTCCTTCCAGAGAGAACAGTATGAAAAAGCAGAGGAAAAGAGCAACTACAGTGGAATTGCCTAACACACTACTTTAGCCAGGTGATCAAGGTTAAAATCAATGGTAATAAATCATGTAGATATGTGCCCTTGTTATGTGATTAAAACATCATTTTCCCCTGTGATATTCCTCCTCCAAACTCACAGTCCCAGTCTAATCATGAGGAAAACATCAGACAAATCCTGATTGAAGGACATTCTATAAAATATCTGACCAAAACTTAAGGTCATCAAGAGCAAGGAAAGTCTGAGAAACTTAACAAAAGGAGCTTACGGTGCATTATGAGTAAGTACAATGTGATACTCTAGATGAGATCCCAGAGAGTAAAAAAAAAAAAAGGATACTAAGTAATAACTAAGGAAATATGAATAAAGTATGGACTTTAGTTATATCAATATAGGCTCATTAATTGTGACAAGCCTGCCATAGTAATATAAGATGTTAATAATAAGGGATACTGGCTGCGAAGTTTGTGAGAACTCTGGCAAATTTTCAATAAATCTAAAACTTCATAAAATTAAAAGTTTATTTTAAGAGTTTAGTGGATTAATACTAAAATCTTTATGATGCATGGTATGCAGTTAACAATACATGCTATAAATTGTGATATGAGACAATCCACCTTAACCATGGTTATTTCCTTTAAAAATGAAATCTTCTATAATCTAGAAAATTCAGCCATGAAGTTAGGAGATAATCCTGGGGTTCTGGGATGTTACCCTTTAAAATCGAAACAGGTTTGTTGCATAAATTTAATTGATACCTGCCACCTTCACATTCCTCAGTCAACTAAGCTCATATCACAGTAGAAACAAATGTTAAAGAGGACCCAAGTATTTTTTTCAATCATATCCTCTCAATTCTCGTGCTCATAAATTTTACACTAAATTGTTTTTATTTTTTTAGTGTTATTTTTTTACCATCCCAAATTTGTACATTTTAAGTTGTACTCCAACATGCATTTTATTCTATAGCTGTTATTCTTTCTTTCATTATTTACATGTAGATGTTTCCTTACTGCCTCTTACTTTCTTTTAATCTCAGTTTAAATACGAAATTTCTCATATATTCATTGCTCTGTGATGTTTACATTATTATTTGCATGCAGGAGAGTCTGGAACTTACACTGTCTCGTCCTGGCCAGTTTTTAAAACCCTAGATTTGATTTCAAACTGTCTTCCAGCCATCTTCACCTGGGTTTTCAATAAGTACTTTACATTTAACATACGACACTCATTGAGACAGCATCCTGTCCATTATCAATGGCATTTAACATGTGTATCCAAAATACACTCGTTGTCATGGATATGTCTTTCTGAACTCCTTGATTCTTTCCATCTTTCTCCTTATGTCTTTCCTCCTTATGTTTCTATTTTAGTTCCTGGACATAATCCTCAAGCCTCATTCTATTGCTTTGTTTTCATTCCATTGACTCCATTCACAGTTTTAACTTTCCTAAAAATTCTCTTTATAGCTTTGTTTTTCTACTTCAGAAATAAATGTAGCGAATGCCTTTGAAATGCTATCCCATGCTGTTGATTTTTGTGATATGTATCGCTTAAAAAATGTCTCAGAGGATACAGTTACAAAGATTTAGAGATGAGAGGAATAAATGGTAAACTCCCTGCTTCATCCCTTATTCCAGAGAGTACGTAGGTAATGAAAGAAAAGAAGAAGTTAAATATGATCTTTTACATAATTAGGTGGATGGTACATATTAAAAGAAATACAGAGGTGAAGAAACAGATTTGGAGCAGGGAAAAATAATATATAATTTTGCACATCTTCCTCCCATGTGGCTAAATAGAGTCCAACACACAATGATATCTGCAAAGATACTGCAGATGTATAGGTTCTTATTTGGCGGTGTTTTCATTTTATCATTATGCTTATATAAATACATTACTAATATTATTTTATATAAAATATTATATAATGAATAAATACATGACTAAGTGATCTCCAAAATGAAGCCATTTGTGTACAATTTCCACAAAAATAAATTTACATTAGAAGCCTTCTTACTATGTGCATATATGACAATTGTGCTCAAAGCTTCCTAGGTCCACAGCTACACAAAATTTTCTTTAGTTAACCTAACAGGCAATTGCCCACTTAATTTTCTTAATTTTCATTTAATTTTCTTATTTTTCTTAATTTTGCTTTCTCCCCATTCTTATAGATCTCCATCTGTTATTCAGGCTCAGTGAGAGGGAGTAACAAAAAATTGCTGTTAAATAACCAGCTCTAGATCCCTAGATCTAGATCCCTAGATCCCTAGAGATTCTCCGTAATCTTAAGAGTAAAACAATTGCTCTATAAGTAAAAAGAACTTTATATTTTATTGGTTCTCCTTAAAAATCCAAATTCAATCTCTAAGAAAAAAAAGGTTCACTATATTTACTACAGAAATGACATATTAATCTAATCCATTTCCTCTACAAGTTGTCTTTGCCCAAGTTCAGGTCTTCTTCCTTTCACACTTGGGCAGTTGGCCATGAGAAAGTATCTACCATGGTTCACTCACTTATTTTTTGTTGCCAGAGTCATGAAAGGGGGCTCAAATCAATAGATAGAAAGGTACCCTATTACAAAGATATAAGGCATTTTCAGTTTAACACATGAATTCAAAGAAATCCTAATAAAAATACCATAAAGAGGGCTTCCCTGGTGGCGCAGTGGTTGAGAGTCCGCCTGCCGATGCAGGGGACGCGGGTTCGTGCCCCGGTCCGGGAAGATCCCACATGCTGCGGAGCGGCTGGGCCCGTGAGCCATGGCCGCTGAGCCTGCGCGTCCGGAGCCTGTGCTCCGCAACGGGAGAGGCCACAGCAGTGAGAGGCCCGCGTACCGCAAAAAAAAAAAAAAAAAAAAAAAAATACCATAAAGATATATCTCTAACAAATTTTAAAAGTCCATTTCGTAAAAACAAAATAGACAAATAGGCTATCGGGAGGCAGGACAAAAAGAAGGATAATGTAGAAGGAAGAGCTTCACCATATATACGTAATAAAACTATAAAACATACACTTGAGAACACACATATTTACTCACATATATAATTTGATCTTGGTACAGAAACAGAATTAGCTGTTAATGCGACATACTGAATTCAGAATATGATAATGCCAACATTTTTAAGTCAGCAAGAGAGGATGTGTTTTTTAATAAGTGCAACTGGAATAACTGGTTAGGATTTTCGGGAAAAGGCGGCAGTAGAATACATTTCAGTAAACATAAGATTGAAGGAAAATATTAAACCTTAAATGACTAAGAAAATGTGATATATTTATATCAAAGTCTTACTTTGAAGAAAGACTTTTTAATAATGACAGAAAGCAACAATGGTATATAATTTGATTTCATCAATATGTAACACTTTCATTTGTCAAAAATACTATTTATCAAGGTAAAGAAATGAAAAAAAGCTGTTTAAAAAATAGGTAATGAGTTAATTAATATCTATGAACCTCCATATGCACATATACACATAGCAATAAATTTTAAGTCGATGAAAGGTGTGTGTGTGTGTGTGTGTGTGTGTGTGTGTGTGTGTGTGTGTGTGTGAGATATTCTCATTTGGATATTTAGTTTACCACTCACTACTCTATCCAACTGATATTTCTTCCTCAAAACTATACCAATAATCTTGAGAATATCCTTATCAATTAATGGGAAGGAGAAGATACATTCTACATCTGTTGAGCTGACTTAAAAATGTCACAGAGAAATCCTCAGTAAATTTTTAAATTTAAAAACAAACCAGAAACAAGATTTAGGAAGCTTCTCTTGGAAAAATCTCTGACCTAATGTCTTAATGTACTGATAATTCTAGAGTGAAGGACAATGGGGATGCATGAGAAAAATAGTAGCACCACACCTTAGACACAAACAAGAAAAATGTTAAAATGGCCCTCAGGGGTATTCAAAGAAGAATAAGAAGTCAAAATTTTAAGATACAATGTATGCAAGAATACTAAAAAAACAAGAAGTTGGGGGATAGGAAAAGGAGAGAAAAACCAACGAGAGGCAGAGGAAAATGATGAATACATTTTTAATATTAAAGATTTTTAAATGACCAATGAAATTTTAATTGCAAAAATTAACCTGGACAGAAATTAAAATTTCAGAAAATACTTTTTGACACTTTTGAAAACTGTTGAGAATATGAAGTTTTTTATAATAGAACATAAAATGAGATGCAAAAATAGGCAACCATATAGCAACAGGAGAATAGTAAGGTAACAGAACTAGAATAGAGAAGAGAAAAATTCAAAAAAGTAGACATTAAAATGACATTAGAAACTGCTAAAAACAGTGTAGAGCTCAAAATGGAGAAAATACACAGAAAAAAGACTAAGAACAAGAAGTACTAAGCCCTCCTGCTATTTCCAAATTCAAATACACCAGCTCCCTCTTTCTTTTTTTCATTCAAGAAACACCATATCTAATAAATTCCACACAACTACTGAACAACGATATTTCCAAATGCATTTTCTTTTCATAGGTCTTGCTTACCTCTCTTCAATGAGCTAGCTTCTGTTTACTTCAGATCTCAGATTAAATATCAGATCATCAGAGGAGTAGTCCCTTACTGCCTTGTCTAGGTTGCATTCACCTGTTTTGTACCTCACACTCTTCTAATATCATGCACTTACCAGTTTAAATAAATAATATATATATATATATATATATGTGTGTGTGTGTGTGTGTACACACACGTGTGTGTGTGTGTGTGTGTGTGTGTGTGGTACTTGTTGTCACTGAGATTTTACATGCATTTATTTTATTATTTGATTAATATCTGCTCCTCTCTACTACACTATGCGTTGTTTGCCATATATCTGCAACGTGCCAGGACAAAAGTAGGAGCTCTTTAAATTCTATTAAAAACTTTCACCTGGTTTTATATATATATATATATATATATATATATATATATATATATATATATATATTAT
>NW_006785225.1:3818444-3841033 GCF_000442215.2 Lipotes vexillifer | reverse complement strand
CTCTCCTGTATATATATATATATATATATATATATATATATATATATATATATATATATATATTATGGATCTCCTAGAGGGGCCTAATGTATGTATTTTCTGAATCTATTTGATTCAGGAAATCTATTCTGTGTTCTTTTGGTTACTTAGCCAAGTTCAGATATTTTCTATTATCCCTGATGGACACACGTGTGGGTTTGTGTTGTTTGTAAGTGCATCATTGTATGTGTTTTTCAGTAATCTCACAAACAAATGATGATTTAAAGTAAAAATATCATTGGCCTTGGAGTCCAACAGTAAGAGTAAGGGCCATTATTTTAATTCACATCTCACATCATGTGCTTGGGCAGCAAACTCATCAGCCATCATTATGATTAACACCTTTATTATTACTACAAGAAAACAACAGTAATATAAAAATCCTCCACTTATTGAATGCCTGGCATGAGTTGAGCTCTGTACTGAGCACTATGAATACAGGATTTATAAGCCCAATAGCAGCCTCCTTATTGCCTCCATATTACAATTGGTTAAAACCCACCATCATAGATGTAAATAACAGCCTGGTCCACACATGAGTCAGGATTTGAACCAGGTTGGACAGAGTCAAAAGCCCTCTGCTTTTCACTGATCACTGCTGCCTCTCTGAACCTCTTTTCCCAGTGTAAAAAACCTCTTTTCCCAGTGAGAAAGCCTGCCAACAAGTTGTTTCTAAGGATTACATGTGATGCAAGAATGTAGCTATTCCAGGGTCTGGAACATAGTAGGGATTCAATAAACATCTTGTGAGGAACAAATTCTCAACTGAGGGACATATCATTGAAGTGTTAACTATATGTATTTTTTGACCTTACCAGGTTGAAAACCCCTTAATGACAGGAATACTTAGAATTTCCAACAACATTCCAAATGGAATGGCAGAGAAGTCAATACTTGAAATCTAACTGAGGCAGCAGTTACACAGTCCAGTTGTTCAACAAATATTCACCAAGCACTATGTGCAAGGCAATCTTTTAGACCCTGGAGAAATCAAAAGTTATCTACAACTCATGAAGAGAAAGACTATTTCAAGGTTCACAAACAATGTCATAAGGACTAAAAAGGTGGGAGACAGATGACATATTGGCTACATCAACTTAGTTTTTTTTTAATAACATAACTGCCAAGCTATAATTTAAAACATTATTTTAAAAAGTCTCTTATCACATAATTGTTTTCCAAGAGAACAGTTACGTAAATAATATTTTTCAAATGGACTTCCACCTATTGTGTAGACAGTCTGACTATTATACTTAGCTTTGTCAGGTAAACAGATGGTATTTGTTCTTGCCTCATTTGCTTTCCTCAATAGTTATTCAATGAAAATAAATAATTCACCGAAATTGTCACAGACTGAAATTCAGGATCTTTGCTCACTCCAGACATGAGTTTAAGTAGTAACAGTATAATTACTTGCTAATTGTTCTGTGATTACATTTACCTTTAGCTGTCACAACTTTAAAAGGTACCCTAATTGTAACTCAAATAACAGCATTCCTCCATCATGCTATCTTCAGCTTAACTGCAATGGAGAATAGAGGTATTTAATTGCTTTGAAACATGATCATCTCATTCTGGACATTAAATAATTTGAAAGAGAATCAGTTATTAATGAGGAAAGCTCATGCTATTTGCTCTTGTCCAAAAGGGTTTTATCAGAAGACTCGAGTAATGTGTTAATGTAAAATGATGCTCTAAAATTACACATCTAATTGCAAGCTTGTTTTGATCTTTTCTTTGTATAAAGCCTGACTGGTGACTGAAATCTTTTTAGAGTAATGGTAATTGGGAGAACATGGATCTCTGACAAGCACAACTAATATTGTTTATAACTGTCAATACCCCAATGCCTTCTTAATGAGACAATTTTTAGACCGAGGGAGAAGGATTTAGTTAACCAAATGGAGGAACATAAACTGCCAAGTATTTTCTTAGCCTAGTTTATCTGACTCTTTCTCTCTCTCTTTTAATTTTAAGAAAAGCATTAGTAGATGGTTTATTCTGGTGGTTAGGCTGTTTAGAAGCTATGTATATGCTTTAGTCCTATGCACTGCTTAGCTTAGTCATAGGTCCTGCTTGTCCCAGTCACAGAGATAACCCTGAACAGGAAAAAGGATACATTTGAAGTTATCCTCATCCCCCTGGTGGATATGAGACAACTTTGGGGCCTGAAATGAAATTTTACTTCTCACAAATCACCATGTCTTACTCCTCCCCTTAGCTCTAGTTTCTTGTAGGGGAACCTGAGTTAGCTAGTCTTTTTGAAAGATCTCAGCTTTTTTAAACAGAAGGCGGGTGGGAGATTGGTCTATTTTGACACCAGTGTGTTAAAGAAGTAATGGTAATACCTCAGGCAAAGTTTCCGTGGTGGTAGCTGATATTAGCAATGAATGCTTGAGAAATGTGAATACAGGACTAAAATTTGAGACTGTATGATTATTTTGTTGCCTCTCTTTTCCAGGAGGTCCAACTTCCTCTGATACCACCTAGTGGTGTGTGTGTGTGTGTGTGTGTGTGTGTGTGTGTGTGTGTGTGTGTGTATGCCATATTTAGTGGTGTATATTATATATGCTATGATTTATTACAGAAGGTGATAAGGCAATGAGTTGCATTGAGGTTATATACAGGGACTTTGGAGTCAAAACAGCTGTAGGTTCATATAATCGTAGACAATTACTTTTACACTTTTGAAACTCAGTTTCTGAAAATGTAACATTCAGAGAATAGAAGCACTAATGCATAGTGTTATTGTAAAGACTGATTGGGATAATGTACGTAAAGTACTTAAAATAGTGCCTGCCACATAGAATGCACATTATTATAATATTATAATTAAATATGTGCCATGCTCTGAATGCCTGGTATCAAGACTATTATTCTCTAAGTTCTGAATCCTATTTTTGGTACATCTGAATCTTTTGTTAAAATGTGAATAGATTTTACTACACTGTACACAATGTGTGTGTGTGTGTGTGTGTGTGTGTGTGATTTATTTAAAATGGTAAACTGCTCTGACTCCAGGTATTTCCATTTTCCACAAGTATTCACAGCGCCTGTAGTCTTTTTTTTTTTTTTTTTTTGCGGTATGCAGGCCTCTCACTGTTGTGGCCTCTCCCATTGCGGAGCACAGGCTCCGGACGCGCAGGCTCAGCAGCCATGGCTCACGGGCCCAGCCGCTCCGCGGCATGTGGGATCTTCCCGGACCGGGGCACGAACCCGTGTCCCCTGCATCGGCAGGCGGACTCTCAACCACTGCGCCACCAGGGAAGCCCACCTGTAGTCTTTAAATGATGATTTTTGTTTCTCAGTCTTCTTCACAGATGAACAATTTCTAAACTTTATTTGCCAAAAAATGTTAACACTGGTGAACCTGCAGCTTTGTAATCTGATTATTATATATAAGTGAGGCAATATATTCTAAAATTCTAGTTCTTATCTAGCTTTTTAAATTAACTGCTTGATTAAGATAAAATTTATATACCTAAAAGTCACCCATTGTATGTGTACATATACATAGTAAATTCATATTCAATAAATTTATACATAGCCAATATCCAGTTTTATAATAGTTCCATCACTCCAAAAAGTTACTTCACGTCTACTTGAAGGTCAGTCCCCACTCTCACCCCAACCTCAAGCAACTGATATGCTTTCTATCTCTATAGTTTTGCCTCTTCTGAAATTGCAAATAAATAGAACCATATAGTAAGTAGTTTTTGTACCTTGATTTCTTTCATTTATCATGCTTTTGAGGTTTGTCCATGTTGTTGTGTATATCTATAGTTTTTCTTCCCTTTGAATTCCCAAGTATATTACCTTGATGGATATACCTCATTTTGTTTATCATTTAAGTATTGATGGATATTTGGATTATTTCCAATTTGAAGTTATATAAATAATGTTGCTACAAACGTTTTTTCCTCTACCTTTTTTCTGTGAATAAATCTTTTGAAATCTAACAAATTTAGCTCCTGTCTTCAGAGAAACATAAATGCGTACCTTGCCAGAAATACATGGATTCAGTGTCAAGTTTCACAGGCTCCTAGAACCCCAGAAGTCATCTATGGTTCCCTGGATCCCAGACTAAAAGCTCATTCCTAAGAACATGCAGATCATCACTTTAAGATAGAGAAAGTTTCTTGTTTCCTTGTATAAAATTATAATTATACTGCATTTTAGAGAAAAAGGAACAATTGGTTTCCAAAGAACCAAAGCCATTTATCAAGCTAATCACGATAAACCACACATAAGCAGCGTGGCCGGGGGATAAGAAAGAGCTGTAAGCTGCTGTGACATCTGCTATGTTGGCAATGTACAAACAGACAAGGCACTAGAAATCTATACCCTAGAAAGCACATAATGTGGTAAAACAGCAAGACGTGTCAGCATAATGACTTGACCTCAAGTCCTGAATCCTAAAAAAAGAGGAGGAAGTGACACACATCATCAACAATCAATGATCACTGTTTGAGTGCATGTCCATGATGTATGTGAACAGCTGTGAAGGAGACAAAGAAGTGTCAAGTACGGTGCCTGCCCACAAGGAACGTGGAGTTCACCGTTGATCAAAAAGTACACAGGAGAACTCTTCTTACTGAGCTTTCAAGAAATAGCGTCTAAGTGCCAATTTCAACATCACTGGAGTCATTTTAAATTTACTTCCTGTAAGATTTATGGAGCTGAGTTGCTTCTAAAAATATGACATAATTATGTGGATATGGTGCCTAACACAGATTAGGCATTTAATTCATTATGGCTGTTAGAACTTGTCCCATTCCATTATAATCCTGATGTAATAGCTGGGGAATCTAATGTATAAATACATAACAGCAAATAATTGATTAATGTTAAAGTGAAGGCATAAACAATGTGCTTTCCAAGCAGTTGTAATTCTGGCTGGGTAGGGTGGGATCAGATGAAGTACTGAAAGAGCGGCCAAGATGGACTGGGATTTAGAAGATAAGAAGAAGTTGACAGAGTGGATCAGCAGTAAAGATTAAACAAAGAATATGTAGGCAAAGGAAAAGCAAGTAAAAAGACATGGGCACATGGAAGTGTTTAAAATATTCAAGGAGCAGAGAGTTTTCAAATGTGGCTAGAACGGATGCAGAAAAACAAATAGGGTGGAGTTTAGGTCTGCCTGAAAAAGCAGGCAGAGGGGACAGTCCAGTGAGGCTGATCCCTGGTCATGCCCGTGATTATTGTTTTTTAGGGAGATGTTATGGTAGCCTATATTTGCATGATATTTCATGCTGCAGAAAACTTCTCATTTAAAATGATCTCATTTGCTTCTCAACACTACCTGGAGATGCAGGTGACAAAGGAATATTTGGCCTCATTTTTAATCAGGAAACCTTTCCGGAGAGGTTAATTGATTTTCCTAACTCATACGGGCAGGTAGTTGTCTGATTTAAAGTTAGTACTACTAACTGTAAATGTAATGGTGCTTTTCAATCGCCCTTGGTTTTTGAAGTCAGCCTGAGTATTACTATGGAAAAAAAGAAGATTTCAAACAATAGTGGTGATGATAACTATATTAATTCCTGAGATTATTGGTGTGTTTATTCTCTGGGTTATTTATTCTCAAATATATTAGACTTTATACTGTATTAATCTCTATTCCAGGTTGAATAAGTTACTTTTTGGTCTGAAATCAGAGTGGACCTCATGCCAGACACTTTACTAAACAATGAGAAAAAGAAGATGAGGTATCCTCAGCCTTTTTTCAGAAGCTTGCTGTCGGTTAGATGGTTCAGAATGACCATATTATTAAATAGGATTATTACACAAATTGAATATACTTATTATACAACATTTCCCCAAACTTGAATTTGAATTGTTTCTCAACAATCAAGAGGTCATAGACAATCAAAACTACCAGTTAAAATCTCTCTCTCCTCTCTCTCTTGAATTTGAATTGTTTCTCAACAATCAAGAGGTCATAGACAATCAAAACTACCAGTTAAAATCTCTCTCTCTCTCTCTCTCTCACACACACACACACACACACACACACAAACACACACACACTATTCTAAAGATCACTAAAACATAAATACATCATTTTTGCTACAAACTTGCTCTGTAGCATCTCCAGGTATGTATCACATTGTAGTTGAGTAGCAATTACTATGGAAATGTTTAGTTCTAGTCTACGTAGCACAGACATCTTTTTCCCAGAAATGGCTAATGCTGCCTGATGGGCTGCTTCCTGTGAAAGCTGCCCCCTGCCTCCCTTCAATCTTTCCATACAACTACACATGTTCCGGTGCATTTGTCAAACTGAAAGAAGTCGGGGCATATCTACAAAGAGAACTTATGTTGATTTTTTTTTTCTTCCAAATGACAGAAGTCATTGAAACATTCATGAGGAAATAAAATTATTTATAAACTAAAAAGTTTTTGCAAATTTAAGCAGCCACTTTTATTACTACTCTCAGTAATATTAGAACTCAGAGAAGGAAGAATTCCAAATTTCTTGAGTGCTCTTACAGTAGTTTATGTCATTGTTTCATCCAATCATCATCTGAAGACAGGTTATATGAAAGGATGAAAGTACCTTTTAAGGCATTTGACAACAATTTCATCTTCTAACATTCATGTAACTCTTCTTTTGGAACCAGGATAGTGCTAAGTGTTTAGAATATTGAATAATAAAGGGCTCCCTATTCTCAAGGTTTTCATCATGGAGGACAGTGTGGGGAGAGAGAGAAATAAATGGGTAATTGCCTTAAAATGTGTCAGATTATGGTAGAGTTATCGTTGTTACTAAGACTACAGCCCTGCCGGATATTTAGGACAAATTCATGTAAATGGAGAAAGTCTGAACCTTTAAGAATCAGTTGGAATTAGAGACCTAGAAATTTTGAGCTGAAAAAAGAAATTTCCAGAGAGTGAATCAACTAGCAAAGAAATTGTTTTTTCCTCGGTTAAGTTAGATGGCTGAGCAAAAGGTCCTCATAGATGGGACATAAGGAGTACTAAAGAGGAGACTGCAAAAGGAGATTTTTTACAAGCTTATGCATTAGGAATTGTAATTCACCCAGTCATTCGATGCATTTTTCTTAAACTCCTTCTCCCCTAGTGGCTGGAAGCAGAGTGAGATTAAAATAGATACGGCCCACACGTCCTCAGAGGATATGGAACTGTCTAGTGGACGAGGCACGCCATTCAAATAATCACACTAATAAATATGTAATTAATGCCATTTTATAAGGTGCATGAAGACAATTTTTTAGAGACATGTAAGAGTTTTAGTCTTCAGGTCTTATGGAGTCATCAAAGCATGGGAGAATAACGGTCAAATGTTCTTCCAGACTGTTTTTTAACACCACAGATGATAAAGTGGAGTCATCAGAATTGGACTTGGTTCAAGCCCCCTTCACCTTAGCTGATCTTCAAAATCAGAGGGATGAAGAGACCCAAACAATTTTAGTAGAACTCTCACAAGGAAATGCAACTGATGGTACACAAGGGACAAGTGAGAAGAAGGGATTTACTGAGCTTATACCAACACTAACAGAAGCAAAATGCATCCACGCCTTCCTTGCAAAAAGCCCAAGAGAGGACAGTGGACTGTTTAAAGTAGAATTCAACTCAGCTTTCTCCCTCAGAGCGGAGAAATACAAAAGTACACCCTTGAATAACTAATATATTTTACAAGATTTAGTTCAGTTTTAAACATAGACTAGAAAGCTCTCAACAAAGTTAGCATTTTTCCAATTTAATATTTAATTTAATATTTTCTCACTTGGGTGATAAGTGAGTCGTTTACAATACTCCTGAAGACCTACTCTTCATTTGCTTATCAAAACATTCAATGAACAACTCCAATATATCAGGCACTGCAATAGGCATTTAGTAACAGTAGTGAAAAGGAGAGGAGTCCCTGTCCTTACCTGTTGGATACCATCTAGTACAGAAGCCAGACATTGACTACATTGAGACAACGGTGAGATAGGATTTCAGGTACTAAAGGATAAGGTAAGATAGAGGGAAAACACATATTAAATGAAAGTTTTCATCAGGAAAAAAAGCAAAGCTTGAAGCATCTGCAAAATTAAGCATAGGGTAGATATGCTGTCATGCAGAAGGGCAGGAATAGATTCAAACATTCTAATGTCTTCCATATCCAGGAGAAAAAGATCTTCCCCGATGGCCACAGAAAGAACAATGGTCATCATTAGAAAGTTATTATTAGATCATTAGATTATCTAAAGATCATTATTAGAAAGGTGGCAGATCCACATCAATATAAGGAATAATCTTCTAATAATTAAAACCACCTGATAATGAAGAAGTCTGAGTCTGGATGTAGAGAACTTGTTACTGGAAGCATTCACACTCAAGCTGGAAGAAGAATTCTTCAAAATGGGTTCTGAGTGTATAGATTCAAACATACAGGGGCCAGACAGTGCACATATATGAACTCAGGTGAAAAAAATTAAGAAAGATGAACCAATTGGGGAAAACACACATTATATAAAGCATTCATTTTTATACTGTATTCATTCTACATTTATAAAGTGTTTATGCAGAAAGAGGCACAACTTTAAGGAGTTAGAAGACTTTAGTCTGGTGTACTGTCCCACCAGCAGGAGGTTAGTGACCCTTATTAGGTTATATGAAATGTGAAAAGGCAGCTAAAGTAGAGCACCAAAAGTCATATTTCCTTCACACCCTGATATCAAACTGTTTTACAATTCTCTGATAAAATTCCAGGATTCTGAGAAGTACATTGCTAAGCACAAACAATTTCCTAAGTCCTTCAAATTATACCTGTGTGTAACCAGTGATGTGGATAAAAGGTCCCAGAATACTCAGTAGTTGTGATGCCCCAAGTGTCCCAGCTCATTACTGAATCCTAATTTCCCCATCTGCAATTTGGGAAACCGCTTTTTAGCAGAGAGAAATGGCCAAGGTCCTGAAAGTTAGCAGTCTTGCTGAATGAGCCAGAGCTCTGTCTGGGCACAGAACAGGTGTGGGGAAGATAAGGCATTCTGTGTTTTTACCCCAGTGATCCGTGCACTGTCATTGCCATCGTGCTCCTATTGTCAGATACCATTCTTGTGACTTCTCACCACCTTGCCCATATAATTTTCTGATAGGATTAGATAAGAACTTGCATGACCCCATCCCCTACTTGTTTAGATCATAAATGATCACCTGATACAAATTAGGTCAGTCATAATATCCAGACTCCCACTGACCACTTTGCTCTAGAACTGGACATTGGCTGGGTGGATATCTCCCTTCCTTGGCCTGACTGGACACAGGAAAAAGAGACTAAAGTTATAGTAATAAAGAATTGTCAGGGGCTATGCTTTCCATCACTTTAAAAAAAGAAAAACAACCCAAAAAACAAAACCTGCCATGTACAGAAAGATGCATAAAACTGCCCTGCAGACAGAAGCCAAGGCATAAAACTGAGAGCTCCCAAAATGCCAAGATCTCCACAACAGTTGCCCCAGTGGCCGGGCCCACCCCCACCCCCGATATGGCTTGGTGGTTTTATGAGATTATTCAGTATCCTCTCCATGAAACTCCCTTTTTCATGTAAAGTCCCTAATTTTATTATCTATTTTACAAAGTCCTAATAAGCACATCGGTATTATCTTCCTCAGAATGTGCTTTTTGGTGAATAAAACAAAAAATGACATGGTTTTCTTTTTTCTTCTTCCATTTTTTAATGGAGAACTCAAACCAAAAAGAAAAGCAGAATGTCCCCAATAACTACATGACATGCTGCAATTAGCTCATTTTATTAGAAGCATTCTATTAACTGATATGTTTTGCCCATTCTCATTCCAGTCCCTGTGAAGCCACTGGCTGCACATGAGTCATCCACTCGGATGGCTCCTTAGGAGCTGAAGGACTAAAGTCTGTTTCTCTAAAGGTCACCACCTGGATGAGCCAGAGCCTTGGCAGGACACCTAAGAGATATGGAAAATAAAATTAACAAAGAAATCCAGGACCTCTTACCCTTATATTCCTTGTACCATGTGGACAATTGACACTTAGTAATACCTGGGCAGATGTTATGGGAACAGATGGCAAACTCAGGGGAAGTGTGGCATACTGGAGAGAGCAAGCACTTCAAAGAAAGAGAGACCAAGGTTCAAATCTTGACTTGGCCATTCTCATTTGAGCCAACGATTTAGTTTCTTTGAACCTAAACTCCTAAGTATTAAGTATAGTCATTAATTGAATAATACATAAAGCACCTTGACATTTAAGTGAGATTATGTATGGGAAGTGCCTTACACACATAAAGATGTGATTAAAATGTTACTTACTTCCCCACTGGATCCCTCTAAGACCTCCTCTGGGACAGGCTAACCAGGAAATTAGATGAGATGGAAAGGAGGAAAGATACGAAGGAAAGGGTTATATAAACTCATTTTATCATTAGTCCCAAGTTATAAAAGCCTAGGCAAGGATAATTGCATTTCAAATGCATACATGTTCTCAGGTGTAGCTATTACCTTTTACCTTTCCACAGGGTGTTTTAAGAATATATGACAGCTTTCCTGCAATACTTTCCTCACTCAAACTAGAGACTTATCCTCAAGCCACTTTAGGGCGGAAGAATGGACAATCAAATAAGTACCTGGTACCAATTATCCATTTTAATAACATAAGAAAATGGTACACTAGAGGGAAAGGGTTAAGGATAATACTTACAAATCATATTTATTGAGCACTTACCATATGCCCATCACTTTCCAAGCCATTTCTATCAATATTATATTTTTAAAACCTTTCTAAGAAAAATACCTGGGGATTTCATCTTACATTTGTTATAAATGGCACATATGAGACATAGCAAGATTTTTAAAGGTCATCAGGAATTGTGATAGGCATAGGAAATAGAGACTTGAATAAAGCAGTGTTCTTGATGTCAAGAGGCCCAAAATAAAGAGTAAAAACATAATCTTAAAATAATAATAGGAGCTGCTGCTTATTATGCAAATGCATGTCATAACCTATTTGGAATGTTTTTCATATTTCCCTGTTTTACTGAAGAATAAACAGAGAAGTAGAGAGTAGATTATACGGACCAACTCACCGTTTTAGAATCCTGTATGCATAAGCAATACCACTAGATATAAATACCATTTAGATATAAATATAGATATATGGCTACAATGCTAGGCACAGGTATACAATTAAGGATTTAAATATCCTATTCTATGTTATCCCTGTCTACTGGGCAGTTAGTTCTTCAAGCCCTGATAATTCTTTGTTAGTTTCTTAATAAATATTTGCTGAATTCCCAATAGAATCTGAGAAAACTAAGACAAATAAAATCTTGACAAAGTTTCTGAAGAATTTACCCAAGAATGCTCATGGAGCAATCAAACTCTTAGAATGAGGATACCTGGAAAAGTGCAAAGAATTACACTAAAGTCATTAAAAATGGCACAGGTCCATACTAATATCCTAAATTATACTAGGGCCTATATCTCTCAAAAATTTTACTTCTGTCTTACAGGTGAACTGTCCTTCTGGATTCGGTTTCTTTATGGGTTAAGCTAGATGACAGAGTTCTGTATTGGTTTCATACGTTGAAAAAATATTTTACAATGCATTATTTTATTTTGTATTATTCCTCCATGATTGTTCTGTTAGCCAGTAATCTTGGGTTTTGCTGGCATTGTTGGAACTGTGGGGAATGGGATATACTCTCATTTAGTTTGGAGCAGCAGCTCCACAGAGCCTGCAGAGCCCTGATCCAAGTGAGGTTTTGCTGGACACATTTGGAGTGGTGATGGTGGAAGATGACAAGGGACAAGATTTTAAAGCAATCACCAAATATAGGTGGAATAAGAATAGTTAAAACAAAAAAATAATAGTGCTGAGATAGCTCATTTACCAATGTGAGGCAACTTGAGAATTAGCTATGTTGCCTACGAAATGGACATTTTTTCCTTCTCTCAAAGAGGGACTTGCTTATTGTCAATGTCAGAATTACCTGAGCTGTTGGTTAAAACACAGATTCAGAGGATTAGAGGCTATGAAGTTGTAACATGCGATAGATATCCTTGTTAGTGAAATGTTTAGGAGATAAGGCAATCCCAATAGTTATTCCCTTTGTTTAATATTGTATTACAATTCCTAGCACAATACCTAGCACATTACAGATGAAGGAGGAAAGGAAGGAAGGAAAGAAGGAAGGGAGGGAGGGAGGGAAGAAGGGAGGCAGAGGAGGGCAGAGTGCAGAGGAGGGTTAGGGATGGGGAGAGGAGGGAAAGTGAGGCGAGTGGGAGAATCTGCCACATACCAAGAAGCCATATTCTTTTTGTCATTTTTTCTTTTTATATTTCAAGTTTGCAGATTCAGTTTTTCAACTGGACACGTGTGTATGCGGATGGGTGTGTGTATGGGGGTGTATTGGAGAGGATGTGGGAAGGGATTCCTCTGATTAGATATAAATAATATATAGTTATTAATAATTAATAATAAAAGATAGGAGAAAATGATTCTCTATCCCACTTCAGCTTGCCTGTGTTTTAACATTTTCTTTTGATGTGGACAGTGGGAAATCATTTGGACCTTTACATTCAAGAGCCCAGGCCCAAGATGTTTGTGCCAAAAGTCAAGCTTCCACAGCACCCTCTACATCCTCTTTTGTAAAATCCATCATGCTATTGATTATTTGTGTCATTTTAATATTTATTGCTATACCATTACATGAATAAGGACCTAGTAGATTACTTGGTGATAGTATAGGCACTAGATAAATAAGTGTTATGTGTTTCTGGGAAAAACTAATGACTTAAGGATCACTCCTGTAAGGCAGTGACTTCATATCTACTCTCTATTTTTGAATATTATTATCTTGTGCACCATTCATTCCTCCCTGAAGTTCAGAGTGAGCTAGAAGGACTATCATGACAGAATGTTTGTGGATTCAAATGTAGAAGGCATATGGTTCAACAAAGAAAGAAACAACTTCATGGGTGGAAAAATAAGAGATGAGTGGAAAGAATTAAAGTATGCTCCAGTGTATTAAAAATAAAACTGAAATAATAAAGAAACTGGGGGAAACCTTACTTCCCAGACACTGCTTGAAAGTAGAAGGTTTTTCAGTGGTTATTTTGGGTCTGCCTCTCCATTGGTGATACTTTTGCTATTGTTGCTTTTGTTACTGTTGGTATTTGTTGTTGTTGTTGTTGTTGAGGTAATTGTGATAAAATTATGTTGTGGTTTTCCCTCTACAGTCCTCTCCCTTATACGGTGCTTCTTTATGCCTTAATTTTTTTTTTTTTTTTGGCTAAGCATGTCTTGAATTCGTACTTAGAACTACTTTGTGCTTTATGCCATCTTGCAGACGCTTCTGTTATCACATGGATACTGTATAATCTTCCTTGTAATTAGGATACAGTTAAATTTGCAGCTTGGTTTTACAGCCAATTGTTATCTAGGTTCCGTGTAATCTTGGCAACCTTATCATTGATGACTCAGGTTGTGCACTAGGAAGGACAGCGGTGCCAGAATTCCCCAAACATTCTCATACTAGTAAGAGGTTTCAAACTCATTACCAGTGTGCACACCAAAACACAATATTCACAGGAGAAAGGTTAAACCACAGCTGAGGTTGAGCCCCTTCCAGTTAGTACAATGGTGCTGCATTAGAGCACATGCCAGGATATCTTCTTGTGATTCTCCTGAAAACTGTGCCTTTTGAAAATTTTGGCCTGAAGCAGATTTAAATAAAGTGAAGGGAGAAGAGGAGAAAACCAAAAGCAACACAATTATAAGATCAATTCGTATGTTGTAATCGCAGGTTAAGAGAAGTGTGCTTTAATGGTGATGGGGAAAGGATTGGGATGTTCCAGTACTGAGACAAAATTTAGCTGATTCACTTTGTTATAAAGCAGAAATTAACACACCATTGTAAAGCAATTATACTCCAATAAAGATGTTAAAAATAAAATAAAATAAAAACTGCAATGAGGTACCAAAAAAAAAAAAAATTTTAACGACATTGGCAGAATTCTATTCCTGTGAATTGACCTTCAGTATGATTTTATCTATTTAGTTTTTGGCCAAGCTTTCAATAAATCATTCATTTGTTCAACACAGATTTATATGTCACATTTCTTACTTGGCATCTCTGAGTGTGTAGACAAAAAGAAGACTTAACATGAACAAACACTCTTCCTGACCCTTAATCCCTCTAATCCATTCCGAACCTCTCTTTTCTCAATCTTTCCCATCAAACAAAAGCTACTTGTTAGCTATTCACCTGGATAATAAAGGATTTTCCTTTGCATCTTTTCTTTCCTTCATACCTCACATCCAAAATATCCACAAGTCCTTACCACACTTCTATTACTATCTCCCGATTCCAAGATACTATACTCTCTCTTTTGGACCTTGAAAGCCTCCTAAATACCCTCTTGCATCCATTCTCATTACTACTATATTCCATTCTTCATGTAGCAAAAATAAGCTGCTTTTTTAAGAAATCATAATTCTCTTTTGCTTAAATTTTCAATGGTTTTCCAGCAAACTAGAATAAAATCCAAATTCCTTTTCTTGGTTTGTATATATGGCCTCTGTCTACATTTTCCCCTTAATATCATACCCCCTGCTTTTGCCAATACTCTTAAGCTATACTCACATTATTCTCTTTATTAAACATGTCAAGCTTATTTTTAACCTAGGGCTTTGCAACAGTCCTTCCCTTTGCTGGAATTCTCTTTATTTAAACTTGGCATGATTAAGCTCCCTTTAAAGATCCATGCTTAGATGTTACTTTTTAGAGAGAATCTCTTGGCCACTCAAATTAGAATAGCAACTTGGTAATCCTTGCTGCTTTACTTACTGCATAGCATATTTTTACACTAGTGAACAAAGAAGAAAATGATACATACTCATTCATTGCCAGTCTACCCTTTCTAGATTGTAACCTGGAAGTAGAAACTGTGTTTATCTTATTCCTGCTAAATTCATAGGATCTAGAATATTTCCTGTCATCTAACAGGGGTC
Organism: Lipotes vexillifer; assembly: GCF_000442215.2. Lineage (NCBI taxonomy): Eukaryota > Metazoa > Chordata > Mammalia > Artiodactyla > Lipotidae > Lipotes > Lipotes vexillifer. The sequence goes on along the minus strand of NW_006785225.1, from coordinate 3,825,997 downwards.
ATGAAATCTATGTTGAAAAATACGTATTCAAGAGATATTTAATTGAGGGAAGCAGGAAAAACTTTCTCAAGAAACCAGTAGTGGCACTGGGGTCCAATAGCTGAATATAAGTTAACTAGAAAAAAGTTTGGGCATGGGAGAAGGTTGGTCATTTTCCTAGGCGTCCGGGGGGAGATAACAGCATGTATAAAAAACGTGAAGCAAAGGAGATGATGGTCCAGTTGGGGAACTAAATGAAGGACTGTGGGGTGTGAACACAGAGGAGAATGAGAAGAGAGAAGTTCTAGGTGAGAGCAAAGACATGGCTAGGGTACTGGGAGCTGGAGAAGAACTTGATGCTTACCCTGAAAGCATTAGCAATATGGGGATTACTGGCATCTGTCTTTACTACCCATCTGGTTCTTGGGAAGCAAAGCATTTATATGAACATAAAATATCAATAAAAAAGTACGCAGAGTATAAGATGGTCATAATGTTTTCACAGAGATGGCAGAGAATTAATTATACTTGGGATTTTCAGGCAAGATTTAAGAGGGAAGATGATTCTCAGCTAGTGGAGAAGGATGGACACATAGGAATGTATTCGGAAGAACAGGACGAGAGGGAGGCATTCTAAGTGAGTAAAACAGTTTTCATGAAAGCAAAGCACAGCTGGAAATTGGTGGAGAATGAATTGTGAACAAGAGGTGCCAAAAGGTAACAGTGCAAGAACAACCAGTGTTGGATAAGGCAGGGTTTAGCGTTATTTGCTGAAGAATTTGGATCTTACCCTGGCCAATGTTTCTCAAATTCTTCCATTCGAATATTGCTAATAGAAGATAAGCTAGAATGCATATCCTCTGGGGTCTAGAGATACAGCCCAAAATGCCACCAATAAGGTCATTTGTTTTACACAATGTCCTACTTCAGCTTAAAAAGTGTGTGAATGTTATATTCCAAACATGATTAGTTGTTGTTATTATAAAAATAAACACTGTGTCCAAATATTTGAAAAAATAAACCCTGAATCAATTCCTTATCCTATACTATGGATATCCTTGGCAGACCACTTTGTACCCCTGTGTTTGGGCCCTCAAGTTAAAGCGACAGCTAACAAACAGCCTGTCATTGGGGGTCTTTAAAGTATAAGAGTGGTGTGATCAACTTTGTGATTTAAAAAGATCACTCTAGCTGAGAATGTGGAGGTTGGATTACAGGAAAAAGTAAATAAGTACTCAATAAATATTTGTTGAATTGCTCTAACTCTCACCAAATCCAAGTTTACACAATCATATGCAATCACATTTGTATGGCTTATCCAGGTTCAAATACTTCCTCTTGAGAAATAAACATAGGGTTTTGACCTAAGTCATCTGGAATCACAGTCTGTGCTAATCAAATGCACCATAGACTTGCTTATTTCCCCCTCTACAATCTCAGGCTGAGTAAAAAATGATTATCCACCACATCTTTGACCTAGTAAATAACAGAAGCTTATCACAGCTAGAGTAAATGTTGTCTAATTAAGTCATTTCTTCAAGCATTCATTTGGGAATACAGTTATGAAATTATTTTGAAAATGGGGACAATTTTTCCAATACCAAGAATTTTCCTGTGTGTAAGATCTCACCTAAGCTAAAGACCGAGACTCTGATAGCATTAGGAGTGACTACGGAAGGGAGATATCAGCTCAAAGAAGAACTGAATTTTTTCTTCCCTGATCTTATTGTCACCAACCCAAAGACCTCGTCACTTGTAGCTTGTTTTTTTGTTTGTTTATTTTTGTTCTTGTTTTTTTTAACCTCAGGACTCTTTTCTCCAAAGTGATTTCCTTGATGATCACTTAAAAAGAACTCTGCTGGATCTGAAGTGAGTTGCTGTTTTAGAAAAAAACTGCTTGATGCAAACCACCTGGAGTTGGATGGGGATAATCTTTCCCAGGTGGGGAAGAAGCAATGGGAGGCTCAAGCCTTAGAGGGGAGAGGTCTGGGATTATTTGAGGTGATCCTGGAGAGATTTGGAAGCATTTCTATTCTGCAGGAAGTATTGTGGATAGTGTGGTCCAGCTGACAGGACAGGTAGTATGAGGAGATCTTTGTGGCTTCCCCAAGCATTTTATGAAATACTGAGAAAAGAAGAGATAACTTGGACAGTGATGGGTAAGGAGACCAGACTTTCTTAGAGTATCTTCAGAGAATCCATCCCTCCCCTTTTTCTCTATTAGGCTGGCAACTTAACACTTTGTGAGTGTGTTTTCTGTTATATATAATGTATATTATAGTCCCTACTGTTCAGGGATGTTATAAGGTTATTCAAAAAAAAGTGCCTACTGTACAAGAACTTTTATGTGACCTAGATATTCTTAATGTTCCCCTAAAATTGAGTAAACTTTAGACACGATTCTTCCCTGACTATAGGCCCCTACCTCCATTTTCTTAGAGCTGTACTTTAGAAAACTTGCAATTGTAAAGTCTTTCTCTTTCCTTCTGAGATGTAAATCTTCTTCCTGCCTCTTGCCTGTTTTAAAACCCAGGAATGTCATTCTGAAGGACCTGGGAGTCATTTCTTGAAATGCAATCATCAAGAAAACTAGTGTCCCTATCCCCCATCTCTCTATGGGAGGAAGGGGCCTAAATTTCACAAGTGACAATTAGCAAACACGGTTGACCTGAGCACATTGGCCAACCTCCCCTCCAACATCCTCCAGTACTTTTCCACTAGATCACCCCAGCCCTTGAAAACCCTTCACCTTTCATTTCAGCAGAGTAGGGTTCAGTTTCCCTTCCCTACTGCAAAAATCTTGAATGAAGTCTTCCTTACTTAACTGTATGTGGTGCAATTTTTCTTTGACAAATGCACATTCATTCCTTCTATTTCAAGAATGTTTACAGTTCTATGGAATGCTTCCTTTAATAGTGCTACTTGAAGGGTCCATGGATTTCTATTCATTCCTTAACTATGTACAAAGTTGCTGGCAATATTAAAGTAAAAGTATTAATCAGAATCAGACATAATGTCAGTAAAAGCAAAGTGGGTATTAGAGACATTTGGGCAGGTAGGCAGGTGGCAATTTCATGGGCAATATTTCCTATTGTTTATCTACTGTGAGTTTGTTCAGTGATAATGAATGTGAAATAACTGACTTAATATACACTAATAGAAAAGAAAGGGAGGAACAAGCATTTTCATAATATTTGTGTGTGTGGAAGTGTAATGAATATAGCGGGGAGGACTAATATTTTCTCCTCTGAGTTCCAAAGGAAACAATTTGGATACCACACTACTTATCACCAGTTAATATAGGATGTTTTGTGCACTAATTAAGGGTGGTAGAATAGGTAGGGGGCAAGGATGCTTCTTAGCATAATAAGGGCAAGGTTAAAGATGAGTACTTTCTATGAAATTTAGCGCTATTAGAAGCTACATTGAATTACCATACAGACTCAGTAGAGGTTTTGGAAGAATATTATTTCACATTTTGGCAAGTTATGATTTTAGATACTCTAGAGAATAAACTACTACAGGCTTGAATGGAAGCTCCCCCGCACAACATCCTTCCCTTGACACCTGGCATAGCCACTACCACTATCTATAGGAAAGCAATTTACCATTTAATCTTCCAGTAGCAAGGCCCAACTCCACACTTTTATTCGCAGAGTAGCAATAACTTGACAGCTCCAAATGACTCCATAAGCCCTTAATACTTCAGGCTTTGCAACTGTAAAGATATACGACAAGACTCAATCCTGATCACTTCTATAGGTTGGATGAAATATTCTAGAAAGTGGATGGAAAAAGAATTTAGAAGAAGAGTTGTGTGGGAAGTGAAAAAGAATGGGTGAAATTAAGAAATAAGGGGATATCCTTGTCAGATATAAAAAGGTTCAGGATTGAATCAGGGGTATAACATAGGTTCCTATAAACAAAATCATAAAGGTAACCAGTTAAACACATTGCATATACCTGCCTAAATTTTACTGGGTGCAGAATATGTACATATATTAGATAATGATACTATTAATATGAACAAGGTAAAGAGAGAACATCCTTCCTTAAGAATGAGTTAAGCTGATATTCTCGATTTTTCTACTACAAAAGGTAGTTGGCTACCTTTCTTTTTTTATATTTTAACATCTTTATTGGAGTATAATTACTTTACAGTGTTGTGTTAGTTTCTGCTGTACAACAAAGTGAATCAGCTATACATATACATATATCCCCATATCTCTTCCCTCTTGCGTCTCCCTCCCTCCCACCCTCCCTATCTCACCCCTCTAGGTGGTCACAAATCACCGAGCTGATCTCCCTGTGCTATGCGGCTGCTTCCCACTAGCTATCTATTTTACATTTGGTAGTGTATATATGTCCATGCCACTCTCTCACTTCATCCCAGCTTACCCTTCCCCCTCCCTGTGCCCTCAAGTCCATTATCTACATCTCCATCTTTATTCCTGTCCTGCCCCTAGGAGGTAAAAATAAAAGGAGTCTACCACCAAAATTACATTAGTATCACATATAATCTTGGAATTAATTAATTCATTCACACTTTTGCCCATATTTGTTAAGCATCTATTGTGTAGTAGGCACTCTCCTTGGTTCCTGAGACACATCAGTGAAGACCCACAGTTTTTATCTTACTCTCATGGAGATTATAATCTAGTAACATGTATGGGATGGAGATGGATGGGAAGACAGATAATACATGAATTAACAAATAAATATAGAGAGTGTTCCCTGGGATTAGGTGCTAATGTTTTTGGGAAATGCAAGGTAGCCACAGTGGCTAGAGTAAATGAGTAAAGGAGAGAGTTGTAGAAGACAGGGTCAAAGTGTAGAGGGAGACCAGACCCTTAAAGGAAAGTATAAGGGTTTTTACTTTACCCAAATCAGACAGGAAGTTACTGGAAGGTCGTGCAATGGAAATAACTGATGTGTTTTAAAAAGCTCATTCTTTTTTTGGGATTGAAAACAGGCCACTGGGTGTTGAGGGAAAAAAAAAGACAATTGAACTCCATTCGGAGGACAGAGAATATTATGAGAGGTGGTCAGATACCAAATAAACTTGGAAGACAAAGACAGCTGATATGATTTGGTGATGGATTAAATGTGAGGGGGAATAGAAAGAGAGAAGTCAGGTATGACTTCAAGGGTTATGGCTGAGAAACAGAAAATTAAGTTATTATTAACTGAGAAGGGAGACTGGGGGAAGAGTTGATATGGAAAGATGAGAAAACAGGCATTCAGTTTTCAACAGGGGTAAGAAATCGGATACAATTGTTTTGAGGTAAGTGAAGAGATCCCAACAGGTAAACATACAGATATCTATATACAGATAGTATGTAAAGTCATCATGCTGGATGAGATGAGATCATCACCCGACAGTAGGATGAAGAGGAGGATGAAGAGGAGGACGAAGAGGAGGATGTTTAAGATTTGAGGAAAGAGGAGTATGATATAGGAGATGGAAGAGCACACAGACTAGGGAAATAGAGTAGGACTGCCTGGCAGCACTGAAGCCTGGCTTGAGTTAAGCGTGGTGGATTTAAAGTGAGACCATTTAGCATGGTTTTGTGAGCCTCCTCTCCCCCCCAACATTTACATGAAGCTGCAAGAATGTAGAAGAACTGAACTAATGTTGGGACTTGGCAAAATAGTATTCAAAAGTGGGAGAGAACTAATGGAGTTGATGCTATAATGATAATGACTGACCATAGAATCTAAAGTTGGGAAGAAGTGAAGTGAGAATGTGAGGAGATAAGAAAATTAAAGAGTAATAGTGCTAAAGTATTAAAAACCTAGGTGGGGTGAAGAATTATTGGAGTTGGTATATTTGAGGGACTGATTTAGAATGGTCAGAAGTTGATATGCTTGAAATTTCTGTTAAGGAAGGAATGTGTACTTTGGTTATATCAAAGTCAGAGTTATGAGCATGTAAGTCTTCAACCTATGTAAGGTTGAAGACTAGATTATAGGATAAGTGGAAAAACGGAGAGGCCAGGGTCTTGAAAGTATTATCTACATGGATATTAAAATCATTAAGAATTGTGAGTGCAGTTGTGTTGGGGATAGAGACAGTGATCCAGGGGTTAACATCTTCAGGCAATGAAGGGGAATGATAAGTAACCTGAAGACGACTAACACAAAGGATTAGAGTATAGCTTGATATGATGACATGATGTTTAAGTTTGGCGGCTTTGAGGGAGGGTGTGGGATAATTGCTAGGAAGCAGCCTCATCTCTCTGTCCAACAGTATAAGAGATGTGAAGGAGGTCATCAGGGAAGATCTTAAAAGGAAAGGGGAATGTTTGGAGAAGTAGAAGATATAGAGAAGACTGCTGAAGAAATGCCATGGGTTTCTGAGGGGAGAATAAAAAGGTTTCAGGTTAAAAAAAAAAAAAGACTGCAAGACAAGTTTTATCTGTTCCTAAGAGAGGTAGAAACTGAAACTCTTAAGAAATTACTTGATCAAAATCATAAAACTTACACAATTTGAGACAGAATTTAAATATCACTATTAAAGCTCAAAAAGTTCTAGAAGCTTTTCCTATCATGATTCAGAAACTATCTAATGCAGTCAGGGAAAAAGTCATTTTGGTGTGGGAATTACCTCTAACCATGTAATACTCTTATTTCCCAAATTTATTCTGCATGACATGTCAGAAACTAGGATGTGTCTTTACCATTTCTAAGATAATTCTGAAAATTATATTTTTTTGCCTAGCTTATATTGAATATTTGATTATCTTTATGGATCTGAAACGTGGTACGTAATGAAAATGGACAGAAGTGGAACTCCTAGATTCAAATCCCAACTCCAGCTTTTTATTAGATATGAGATTTATATTAGTCAATTAAATCAATGATATTAATCAATCAACCTGAGTCTGTTCCCATGTTTGTGATATTGGAATAACAATACTACCCTGTGGTTATACTAAAATAGTGTTATGGGGGGTTAGGAAAGGAAGTTCGATTCAATTTTTTTTAATTCTACATTATAATAAAGAAATAATATAATTCATTATTAGTGGGGAAAATCTGTTTTTCCTTATTCTCCCAGAGACAGTAGAGGAGGGAGTAAAAAGAGGAATGACATTTTAAAGGTGTTTCTAGATTTTCTGTACCTAGATTTGTGTCCTACCTTGCTGGATCTAGAATAGATTTTCTGTCCTTTAAAGCACACAATAATAAATGTTCAGCTATCCAAGGTAAGCCTAGGGATGAATAGGAACTGGAGAGGTAATTTATACTACATAATAAAAGGAGGACTTGAGGTGTGGTGGAAAATGGGAAGTAGGAATCATTGACAGAGAGAGAGATAGAGAGAGAGAGAAGACAAGCAGTATGGTGGAGAAAACAATGCAGCTTTATGAATGGGAAGTTATGAATGGGATTTAAGTTGTTTGCATTTCTCTAATGTAAAATGGCTCACATATGTCAAGCTTTTTATTAAAGTCAGCTACAAACTCATGCTTGTTAGCAGGAAAATTAAACCAGTTGTTGGAGGAAGGACTAAATCATCTTTTCAAAGACATAAATTATTTAAAGAAAGAGTACTTAAATTCAACCCCACC
>NW_006785225.1:3803564-3818434 GCF_000442215.2 Lipotes vexillifer | reverse complement strand
TTTCCCTACTCTACGTTACCCGTTCCCCTCCACCACTGCTGTGGTCTGAGATCCTGATTCTGGCTCTCCTCATTATACATATAGCCCTACCCTTAGAGAATTAACAGCTTCTTTGCATTTCAGGAGTCAGCTTAAAAACACCAAAACAGCTTTATGATGCAAGGCTATGATGCAAAATAATGTAATCTGATGTTTTCCTACTGAAAAATAATGGATAAAAGCCTAAAGTTTTAATTGAAGTGAAAGTGGCTCAACTTGGATAAAGAAGTCATGATCTGGAGAAATGGAAGGGGATGAGCTGTGACATTCCCATGAATGACAGCGGTCTTGGAACAAATAATAAGCACTGCCAAAGAAGAGAAGAGTGGATAATTTCATGGAAGGCTCTGAGGAGTCAGACATTAAAGATGGTGACCATGGAAGCAGTGGGTAATATTCTCTGAGGTTGTTAGCAGAGAAGACCTCTGTGAGGGATATATACATAACCCACCTGTAGAAGTTGTGGACAGATAGTTGTATAAAAACTAGGACTAGGCAGATACATTCCATTCAAAAGGATGGAACGTAATCATTGAAGCCACCAAGACTGAACGCCAGAATCAACTCCATGTACCCCTGAACAGGTGCCCCTTAGGAACACTGCATAATATAGCCAAAGAGAGAGGGAGCCCTGATAGTGGGCACAATTAGAATCAGGAAAACACTGACAAGTGGGGTCTGATCCAGTTAAGTCTGATGTTGAAAAGTAAACATATCTGATATTTATGGAACTCAAGTGTCAAAAACACAATAAAACAAGGTCATACAATTCATTTGTATATGGACAGTTAAGTATTTTATTTTGGTACAAGATGGGGAAATAATTAACAAAAGTAGGTATACTTTTATAGCTTTATAGTAAAGACCACAGAATGTAGTGTGAGATTGCCTGAATTAGAGTCCAGATTTAGAGTTAGTACCTACCTCAAAGGGATTCTGCAAGCATTCAATGAGATCATGTAAAATAGTTCATCCTAGTTCTAGGCACATAGGAGGAACTCATTAAGTATTACCTTTATCAATAATACCACTCTGAGTGATTTTGTTAACTTTGCCAACTACATACAATTTCTCACTATACAATAGAAATAAAACCATCCAAAGTTAGGAAAAGTATAACCTTATTTTATTTGGGCCTATTAGTTGGAGACTGGTCTGAATTTATCTGGGAATAAACAAATCCCTCAGCTGGGCTTCTTGCCCCCTAATATGGGAGTTGCTTGGAAATACCTGGTGGTGTTGACCTTGGTCACAGAATTGCCCTCACCAAACCATTTGTTGCTCTGATTAATAAATACACTATCTGTTTTTTAAAAAACCTCAACCTTTTTTTTTTTTTTGCAGTATGCGGGCCTCTCACTGTTGTGGCCTCTCCCGTTGCGGAGCACAGGCTCCGGACGCGCAGGCTGAGCGGCCATGGCTCACGGGCCCAGCCGCTCCGCGGCACATGGGATCTTCCCAGACCGGGGCACGAACCCGTGTCCCCTGCATCGGCAGGCGGACTCTCAACCACTGCGCCACCAGGGAAGCCCCAAAAAACCTCAACCTTTTGTATGAACAAAATTTAGAGATCTGCAACATTTAAACTAATTAGATTTTAACAGGAGGTCTTGGCTTTGTAATATTTCACAAGATTGACAGATGCTTCCTTACCGGTGACAGTTGTCTTCTGGGGCAATTAGTCAGCAACGAATTGAAGACTTTTAACACTAGCATTTTTCTTTCAGCTTTCAGTATCAGGCATTTAAACATGTTATGAGTGTTAATTAACTTGCACTTTCAGAAAAAAATGTGAAAGGGCTTCTGAGAAGTAGTAGAAGATGTGCATATTCAGCTGTTATATTGGTATTAGGCGTTTGCATAACCCCTTATTCTTAGACATATTAACCCATACTCCAAATTGGAATCATAGGGGTGAGATGCAAATTAAGAACAGTTACTTTATTAATGTTATAAAGTTGGTGAAATCAAGGGTGTGTTTCATGTAATGACTACTAATATAACTAGTAAGACTAACACTATTGGGGATACCATTTTTCATGCCTCATATATATTGTTTTTTACAAAGAATACCTCGGCTCATGCTTTCATTCTGCAATTGAGGCATTATTATCCCCATTTGGCACATGAGAGATTTAAAACTCATAGAGTCCAAATAACTTGCCTCAGGCACACATTTATGAAAAGTGTAGCCATGACTTGAATCCCAAACTTCTAATTCTGATGTACTTTCTACTACCCCCATTCTGAGTCACTTAATAGATTTGAATGAATGCTTTTACTGGTGATAGTTGGAACTGTCAGCAACTCAACAGGAAACAGATGCTATGCTCAAATGAGGACAATTTGAGGAAAGTTTATCTAAAAAGGGACTATATATTGAAGTGCGGGTAGGATAACCATTATGAATGTTGCAAAAGCCCTGGGCTAGTAATAGAAGAGCTGTTCCTATCCCTGGACCTGAAGGGGCAAGGGCAGTAAGTAGTTACTGAAATATAGAATTGTGTGAAAAAGGCCACCTTGAGAAAACCAATGGCTTTGAGCAGAGGACACAGCAAGCCCAAGATGACCCTGCAAAAAGAAATCTGGGGACCTAAATACACTCACCTCAGTTTCCTTTCTCTCTCTCATCTCCTGCCAGGCCCCTTAATGTCCTAATCCAGCTCCAGAACCAGAGGCAGGGGAGTTCATTGATGTACTTCATAGAGGTCTTTGCAATAGGCAGCGGAGTAGAGAATGGAAAAATTAGATGTGAAGATAACATACATGAGAGTGTTGTTTACATTGAGCTAAGTGTGACTAGAAGAGAGGCTGCCTGTTTCAAAAGTAGTTTTTTTTTTTTAAGCATCTCTGATCTTCAGTCTCAAAACTCATTTTTGAAGATAATTCTTTTTTTTTAGATTTTTTGATGTGGACTTTTTTTAAAGTCTTTATTGAATTTGTTACAATATTGCTTCTGTTTTATGTTTTGGTTTTTTGGCCTCAAGGCATGTGGGATCTTAGCTCACTGACCAGGGATTGAACCCACACTCCCTGTATTAGAAGGCAAAGTCTTAACCACTGGACCGCCAAGGAAGTCCCTGAAGATAATTACTGATTAAATAATATGGTAGTTAAATAATAGACAATATAATTGTATGTGTGTGTGTATTAAGTATGTATATGTTTTTATTTTGATTTTTGGAACTTCAGAACAACCATCTGTTATAACAAGAATATTGCTTTCTCTCCACTTATGATTCAGTGTGGTGCCTTCTCTCTGCCAACAGCTATTCCCAGTAGTGAAACAATGGTCTGTTGCCTACCAAAGGCCAAGAACAGCCCTTGAAGCTGTTAGATATCAGTTCCAGAGTTGAAGTTAGGATTGCGTTTGTGAAGGAACCAGGCATGCATGGGAGGGTCAGAAGCATGCAACTGGGACTATAGCTTTATCTCAATACAATCCTCATCTAAAATTAAGAAAACAAAGTTTAGAAACCAACTAATCAACAGATGATAATAATAGATTCCTCTGACATCTTCTTTATGTGTATTCTTATTTGTTGTATCTCTCAATCACTAAAGTATAAGCCTCAAGAGAGTAAGGACCTTGTTTGTCTCTTTAAAAGTGAACCTTCTTTTTGGACTCCTCTAGGATTCCTCTAGGTGAATCCACTTAGAAGCGTGGATTCAATATAAGTACTCAATAAATATTTGTCAAATTGACCAAAGAATGAAAATTAGTCATCACTTGAACATTAGGGGAAAAACAAAGTATAGTCTGTTTGCAGAACTTCTTATATTATTTTAGTTATGAATGATAACCTGAAAAACATAGATCTCCAATATTGGATGATATTTTAATTAAGTTCACATTACAAGAGCAGTTTTTATTTTTTATTTTTTTGGCCACGCTAAGTGGCTTATGGGATCTCAGGTCCCCAACTAGGAATTGTACCTGGTCCACGGCAGTGAAAGCCTGGAAGCCTAACCACTAGGTTACCAGGGAACTCCCACAAAAACAGTTTTTTAATTCCCATTTCACAGACAAATCAACTGAATCTGAGAGAATTTAAGCAGTTCTCATAGGGTGATGTTGCTTATAAGAGACCACAATCCAGTTGAAATCCAAACACAGTTCTACTGGCCAGAAAATAATATGCAATTTCTACTCTGACCGCGTGTAGCAGAGGTTTCCCAGGTGAGGTTGCTAATGAGCTTGGGTTTGAAAACTAAGAGTACGCCACTCACTATAAGTGATAGTACATTGAAAGGCAAGAGAAAAGTGCCCAGAGACAAAGGTCTGTAACTGCTCTTTAGTGATTCCAAGGTTGATCAATTTCACTCAATTTGAATTGACTTTTTTTTTTTTTTTTTTTTTTTTGCGGTACGCGGGCCTCTCACTTCTGTGGCCTCTCCCGTTGTAGAGCACAGACTCGGGACGCACAGGCCCAGCGGCCATGGCTCACGGGCCCAGCCGCTCCGCGGCACGTGGAACCCTCCCGGGCCGGAGCACGAACCCGCGTCCCCTGCATCGGCAGGTGGACTCTCAACCACTGCGCCACCAGGGAAGCCCTAAATTGACTTTTAAGCAACTTCAATAACCTCATCATTTTCCTGTTATTCTCCCCTAATGCTGTGTCCATACCCAAGTCAGAGTGCCTATAATCTTTGCTCTAAGTCTTTTCTGTTGATTGGGAAGGAACAATACATACATTCCAAGTGTGAACCAAAGATCACCTTCTTGAAGGTCTAATCAATGTTTCCTGCTGCCAGAGTCATGTTGGCATAAACAACCCTGTTTTAAATGTCCTGTTTTTTGGGGAAAGAACCCCTTTAAAATCTCATAATCTGACCACAGGCCACACTTTTTAGACTGAAGCTTAAAATCGTTCCAAACAAAGAAGAAAACATAGTGTAAGTTCTATTCAGAAACCATTGCCACCACTGCTGCCACCGCCGCCGCCGCCGCCGCCACCTATATGGTGCCTTTATGGTGCCTCCACTCACTGTCTCTGGGTTCCAAATATGTTGCCAGGATCTAAAAGGCTCATTCCAGTGAGTAACTAAGATTTAATATTAAAAGCATAAAGAGAATATGAAGGTTGTTGTTTCTTAAAAGTGAACCAACAGCTTATCTCAATCAAAAACATCTGAGCACCCTATTAAATATGAATATCTCTGGGACCCACCCAGACTTACTAAATCTCTAGGATTGAATACTAGAATCTAAATTTTTAACAAGGTCCTCAGATGATTCTTACATACATTAATGTTTTAAATCTAACTGCTCCTTGTATCCCATCTGCACTCTCTTGTGCAGTCCTGTGCTCTCAGGGAGCTCACTACCTCTAGAACTACCAAACCCATCCTTGTACAGCTTTTTCTATTAGGACATTTTTTTGTACCAGCTGATAATGTGTTTTTCTGTAGCTGCCCACACATTAGGTCACAACAAAATCACTTCTGACAGTTTTATAATGAGCGTAGAACTCAGCGTTCTGGAATATTTCTCTAAATTGTACAAAGCTGGGGAAATCTAGAAGAAATGCTATAAATGAGAGATCTTAAAAACATCAGAGATTCCCATTGACAGGAAATAGGGCTGCATTATTCTACAGGAGAGCCAAATGGAAGTAGAAATCCTATCACTGGCTGGTTCCCTTTGCCAACAGATTCTCTTTCCTTTAGTCTGAACTTCAACATTATGAAAACTACAGAATTCTAAAAAATGTAAGTGGGTCCTATCATCTCCTCACTTCTCTTTTCCCACTTGCCATTTAAAAGTTTCGTTGGCCATTAGATTATTGATGGTAAAGCTCCAGTGGTTCTGGTTGCTATACTTCATTGCCTAGTGTCAAATTCTCATACAACCTCCTCTTCTGCACACCACAACATGATCTAGAATCTGCTAGAGTGAGTTCCTCAAATTTCTAGTCATATCAGTCTTCTCCTAACTCTGTACCAATGAAACAATTCCTCCCTTTAATTGAAAAAAAAAAAAGTTTTCTACTTGCCTTCCTCCTCCAACAACCATACCTGTCTGTTACAGACTGTATGTTTATGTTTCCCCCAAAAATATATATGTTGAAATTCTAACCCCCAATGGGATAGTATTATGAGGTGGGATCTTTGGGAAATGATCAGGTCATGAGGGTGAAGTCCTCATGAACAGAATTAGTGCCCTTACAAAAGACACACCAGAGAGCTTTCTTACCCCTTCCACCATGTAAGGACACAGTAAGAAGGCTGTCTATGAACCAGGAAGCAGGTCCCTCCAGAGACTGAATCTGCTGGCACCTTGACCTTGGACTTCCCAGCCTCCACAATGATGCAAAGTAAATTTCTGTTATTTTCAAGCCATCCAATCAATGAAATTCTGTTATAGCAACCCAAATTGACTAAGACACTATCCCCTTCACCTTCAAAATTTGTGTACTTTCCAAGGGCCAGCTGAAAAGTCTCTTCTTAGTGAAACCTTCCCTAATCATGTGTAATGATTCTATGTTTTAGCAAAATCTGTATTTGTATGATAGGCTGGACTCCTGCCAACTTCAGTAACAATGGTCATCATTTTCCTAGGTGATAACAACTATAGTTACAACTGCAATTCCTTCTGAATATACTCCCCGTAGGAAAGGGTGTTGATGGAATGGTTAAGATGGCAAGATTGGGTGTCTTACTTCCTGTGTTCACATACAGAGCTCATCAGTGATGGCTGCATAAAACTGAGCAATTTTCTTAATCTCACTGTGTTTTGGTGCCCCCTCTTCTACAGAGAAAGATAGTAATAGAATTTACCTTGAATACTGGGTGATTTATGTATAATAAGTTTATACTTAGTATACTGTTTAAAGACACTTATATTCAAGTATAAATAAATAATGTGAGGTTTAACCGTTTGCCATCTGAGTAGCTCTTGGAACATTTAAGTTAAGCACTTGATTAATTCTAATCATTTGAAACATTAATAATGTTAATATTATTTCAACTTATTTTTTATTACTCCACAGACAAGAAACTGAGACTCAAAGAAAAAGGCTGTCTTGACTCATATCTTATAAATAATAAAAGGTAGGTCCTATAACAGATACTTTAATATATGTGTAAATATTCTTTACGTATGCACATTCCTCACCATGGATCCAGCACTGAGTTTATTTTCCACATGAGAATCCTGGATATAACTTCCAAGCACCTGCAATTACCATCTCTGCCTAACCCTACAGAACTTCTCTGCCAAAAAGCTCAGATTTCATCATGCAAACTGTAAAATAGGTTAGGAATAAGTATAACATTCTGTCAACTGGCACCTAATTTAGGATATTAGTATATTAACAACACTAAATATTGTCTATTAGCCTGTTACTCTTTTATATTTTATTGCACTGAATCATCAGGAATATTACACTGTTAAAAGATGCCCTATAAATTGAATATGCTTCTCTTAAACTTATGACAGACCATGTTTTGATTAAATCATGATATGCCAAAAATGTAAGTAAGAAATGTATATATTTTTAGGTAATTAACAGTTGGAATTAGGGATGAATAGCACTTCCTCCCCCTTACCAGTTGGCTGGTGATTATAACTGGTATTTTTGTCCAGGCCAATTTTTGTCATCAGTCTTTCTTACAGAAACTAACAGCCACTTCATCTTTTCAGATGCTGTAATTCATCCAATTTCATATAAGGACTATAGAAAATGAAATTGAAATCAGAGAAGAAAAACACCACTTCCCAGAGTTTTGGGCCCCACTCACATTGATCAAATGGGTTGTAGTCAGATTATTTTCACAATAATTGATTAAGAGAGTTAAATAAATGTCTTTGCCTTCTCTTGCTATAGGAATTCTCCAAAATTTGTTGTTTTTGCTGGTTCTCACATGCCCCCCTCCTTCTTTTTCTTCTCAAATATTACAATGACACAGCTACTCCTCACTTTTACATCCTTAAAAGCAAGGATCATATAATTGGTCTAGAAGCTGCAGTACAGCCTGAAATTCTCTTTTCCCCAAGTCGGACAAGACAGACCTTTGGATTAGTACTGGGATTATTATGATAACAATATTCATCCTCAGTCAAGTGGCAACTCTCAAAAGGACAGAAGACTCCATTCATAAGAATACTTATTCTTTCAGAAGCATATGCTTTATAAGGCACTGTGCTGAGCACTTAATGTATGGTCATCATGAATCCTGACAAAACCTTGCTAATTAGGTATTACTGTCCCCACTTCATAGAGGGGAAAACTGAGGATATGAGTGGGTAAGCTACTTCTCAATTTCATACAGCAGGGACAAAGCAGAGCTAGGGATCAATCTTGGCTGAGCTTACTTGACTCAAAAACTTATGTTCCTTTACACTTTCTACCTATATTGGGTGCTATGCCAAGGATAAAAAAGCAAAACCTGCAGAATTAACAGTGAAGTTAGAATGAAGGTCGTGAGGGCTTGAACTAAGGGAGCAGCGACTGAAACACAAAACCTGAGATGGGTGAGACAGGAGCTTAAGAGTTGTTCACATTTATTTAATGCCTCTTGTGGACTATAGACTGTTTTACACACTATCCATTGTTAATCCATGAGATATGGATTGAACCCACATTTGAATACTAAGTTGCCAGGAGCATGATGATTTATAAATAGCAAACAGCAAGTAGAAACAGGAAGAAAAGAAGAATAATTTTTGTTTAGCCTGTCCTCAGTTAACTAAGATATGTTTATAAACTATGTGTCCAATTATAGGGGCTAAGGTCAGTGTAAAATTTTCAGGAGGTTCCAATAAGTCATACAACAATAATTTAAAAGACACATAAAATTAATGTTAATTAAAAATCAAAGGAATAGGGACTTCCCTGGTAGTCCAGTGGTTAAGACTCTGTGCTCCCAATGCAGGGGGCCCAGTTTCAATCCCTGGTCAGGGAACAAGGTCCCGCATCCTGCAACTAAGAGCCCACATGCCTCAACTAAAGGTCCCACATGCCAGAACTAAAGATCCTGTACGTGGCAATGAAGAACAAAGATCCTGTGTGCCGCAACTAAGACCCAGCACAGCCAAATAAATAAATAAAAAAAATTTTTTTAAAAATCAAAGGAATAAAAAATTCATATAATATAAACTGTTTTTTTTTTTTCTGGTTGATCTAATATAAACTGTTTTGATTTAAATTTTAAATTGACCCACAAATAAAACTAAAGGCTGGTGCTAGTCTTTTATTTCACTTTACTTTAAAGTAAATAAATAAATGTTATTTTATTTTGTATGAAGGAGTAATGGGATCATGTGTTATACTGTCTCTACAATTTTTCAGCATAGTTATATTACTTTTAACATGCAAGAGTAATTACTTTAAAGTAACTTTAAAATATTTACGTGTATTACTATGGTTTGTAATTACTGTAACTTAGCTGCTCTTGGTTCAAATCAAACTTCCGGAGAAAAGAGTTCACCGTGTATTATAGTTGGGCAGTTACAAATTCCCTGGGTTTCCTATGATAACTTGCCCCACAAGGTAACTCAGTCTGTCCACAAGGCCCAGCTCATCAAGAAGCCTGTACAACAAGGCCTCAAAGATGGAAGTCAGGGCTGCTGTGGATACTCCAGACTGTCACATAGACCTTCCCCTTCTCTTATTTCAAGAGGCAGCAATGTGGAACCCGTATGTGAAAGTTGTCACATTCAATTGTTTTTATTTTTTATTTTTATTTTTAATTATCCAGGTGGCTCTACCTAATGAAACAAGCCCTTTTATTTATTTAATTTTCTTTATTTAAAAAAAAATGTTTTTATTTTTTTGCTGCATCGGGTCTTAGTTGCGGCATGTGGGCTTTTTCTTGTGGCACAAGGGCTTCTCTATAGTTGTGGTGTGCGGGTTTTCTCTCTCTAGTTGTGGCACGTGGGTCCAGAGGTGTGGAGCCCAAGCTCAGTAGGTGTGGAGTGCAGGCTTAGCTGCCCCGTGGCACGTGGGATCTTAGTTCCCCGACCAGGGATCGAACCCGCGTCCCTTGCATTGGAAGGTGGATTCTTTACCACTGGACCACCAGGGAAGTCCCACATTCAATTGTTTTTAATAAGCCCATGTGTGCTTTCATCTTAACACTGTGTAAAAACGTGTTACTCTGTGAAAGCAAATTTAAAATTGAATACACAATTTTGGGAAAAATCCCACCTGCCTAAAAAATACATAAACACTATAAAAGATTATATTCTCCATTTATAGACAACAGCATTGCACAGCTAACAAATCATGGGCTTTAGGGTTAGAGGAAGCTAGAGAGGAAACCCAAGTGCATGAATTAGCAACTGGGTGTCTTAGAGTGCTTCAGAAACAGGACTCTGGGATAAGTATTAAAGTACAAGTTGGTAATTTGGGAAATGATCACAGGGAACATCATAGGGTGAGGAAATGACATAGAAGAAGGAAGGAAATTGATTAAGGGAGCCTAAAGAAACAGGTTACTATTATAGGCAACTGGGGCTCAATCCCACTGGAAAAACCTGGGAAATAGTAGAGAAGGTGCCTTGGAGTTATCCCACCCAAAGAGCAAGAAAGCTGAACTGTTATACACCTATTCCCCTTAGTCATTGGTGACGAGCTGTTGAGAGGATATATTAAGTTGTGCATGTGAATGCTACCTGGCACAAAGTCTGTGCTCTGCAGATATTTTCTTTCTTCACTCAAGGTACAAGGTGTTGACTCTGTACATTTTTTGTAGGATGGAATCAGGGACATTCCTCCTTTTTCTTCTTTATTTTGCTCATCCTGACCTAGTAAATTCCTAAAATGCTCTGAATAATGATATCAAAGACATCATTTCAAGATTTTCCTAAGTGGTACATAAACAATGAGTCTGTTTGTGTTACTGTCAATGGGATTGCTTGTTTAAGATTATCTAGGGAAGTGAAATTGTTATAGTATCACAATTCTCCAAATTATTCCTAATATTATATAATCACTGTGATATTGGACAAATTGATTCCTTGCTTAGAGATACACATTTCTCATCTAAAACAAACAAACAAGCAAACAAAAATGAGACTGTTAACCTAGTATTAGTGTCAACAACTATAAGTCCCCCTTCTTTCTAGGTTTGATGGCTGACATCACACTAAATATTTAGTATTTTCAACACAGCACTCCAAGTTGGTAGCAAAATGAAAGCTTTGAACCTACAGTGACCATAATTTCCATTCAATATTTAAATTAACAACTGAGATTATCGTGGGATCTTATACCCTAAAAATCTGAGATTTTCTGTCTTATTTTAAGTCTGAGAATATCAAAATTGACCAATTCTTTGTTCAAATAAAATTCTACCTGAATTGCAACAGTATAAGGTCAGAAAAATAAAGCTGGTCCAGTCTAGTCAGGGATATAGATCTGTAACTCTATGTTTAAGCATCTGAGGCACCCTATGTAGTGACCCTAAGGCACATTTGAAGAATCTGGAGCCCTAGAAATTTATTAAATTAGCCCTAATGAGTGCAGGTGGCTGGACCTGCTCATAGCTAAGGTCACAAATAAGGCCAGGAGTGAGAGTGGGCATTGTGTCTCCTGAATGACATTATTGGAAGGGGATTGATTTACAAAGATGGAATGATTTACGTATAGACAGTGTAAAACTGTTTGCATTATTTTCCCTTCTCCTGAATGGCAGCTTCACCTATATTTCAGTAAAGTCCTGATTAAAATCCAGTGTTTTGTCAATAGAAGGCCAAGAACTTTTGTATTAGTGAGAGTTCATCAAGGTTAAAGCTCTTTTTTTGTTGGTGGGTTGATCTCTTTTGATTTCCCACCAGTTATATACAATTTAATTCCCTGTAATTATATAGACAACATAAAAATATGATTTTCCATATTTTTAAACATACAGATTTCCATCAATTACCAATATTCAATACACTTTAGCACTACCAACTATTCTGAAATCTGCTGATTGTTTTAATTTAGCTCATTTGATAGGGTTTGACAATGTTTTTTTATAGACTTGCCTGAAGTTGAGAAACATTAATATTCTGATTATTATGTATCTTTCAATTTTCTCATTAAATAAATTACATCCAACTCCTTACTTATTCATTTAATTATTTGATTATTTTAATATTTGTTTTCCTAATAAATATTTATTGAGCCTTGACTATGTGTCAGGCACTGAAAATATAATGTAACTAAGGTAAGCCAGGTAACTGCATTTACGGACCTTACATTTAATTGAACCGACTTATTTTGTTTTGTTTTGTTGGAAATATTACTCTTTTCATTTTATAGAGAGACTATTTTTGTGTGAACTGCCTTGCCAACTCCAATTAACCAGGCATCCTTACAAAGCTGGCATTATTATACCTATTTTCCTGGTATGGAAACGGTAGGCTCAGATAGGTGAAAGGATGTGTATACAATAAAACTGCCAAATTAATGACTAAGCTGTATATGAAACCAAAGTCTTTCTGGCTGGCTGTAAAATACTGTACCTATCATATCACACTACTCTTAGAGGTTTCCAAGGGAGGGAAATGATGGCAAGATAACTCACAGGCTGAAATAGGTAACTGCAGCTTAGCTTAGGAACAGAGAAATGCTTACAGATCACTATTGCAGTTCAAAGTTATGACATGGCATTAATGAGAGCATTCCTCCACTTTTTATTTAACATACTATAGTTTTGAAAAGTGAAACTGATTCTTTTGTGGTCACCTCCGGGATTGTGTGTTCTTCCCCTCAACCACATATGAGTGCAGCATAACCTCCTCACCACCACATCTGACTTGATTCATCCAGAGCTGGGCCCCTAGCCAAATTATTATTTTTTTTAAACACAAGACCAGAGAAAGTGTTGGGTCAGTCGTACAATACAAAATTAGATTTGTCAGTGGTCATATTTCCCAGTATGTGAAACTTCAGAGAAAAAAACATATGCAGAGAAAAATCTGCAGAGAAAAAACAAGTGTACCTGTAGAGAAAAAAAATGTGGGATAGAGAGAGAAGAGACAGAGACAGGGATTGATCTAGTGGCATTCAATCATCATTCCAACCATTCTGTATGTCCAACATTTTGGCTTGACTTTGTCTTAGATTGTATGAACCTCTATTTAATTTTTTGGTTTTGATACATCTCATTTGACTTTTTAACTTTCATTTGCATCTAGGAAATTAGATAATCCTCACTACTACCTAAACAGTGTATTAACATACCCAAGTTATTCTCAGATCTGTCAGAATCTGAGTGAGATTACTCAAGTAATTTCATTCTCTGGATATCTCTTTCCTAACCTGCAAAATTCTTAGCCATGGCTACTTCATAGTGATATAATAATTCAATGGGACATTGCATGTAAAAGCACTTGATAACCATATATGACTTGCCTATACATATGTAGAGAATAACAAAAAGTTAAGCAGGCAAATGTGCTGGGCATCTTGAATGGTTCTCCATGGCATCACCTGTAAAGCAATTGGAGAGTATATGTTTGCTTGCCTCTTCAGGCAACTCTGCAATTCAGTCATACTGAATTACTTACAGTTCTCTAAACACATCCTCCTTTTGCTTTTACATACACTACTCCCTCTTCCTGGAATGTCATTTTCCCTTAATCCTATGCGGATGTATTGAATTTTTTCTCATTCTTCAAGATCAAATTGTTGCCCCCTTTGTAAAGCCTTCTTTCTGTGACTTCCTTCCTTATAGGAAGAATGGGCAGTGCCCTCCCTACACCATTTGGAAATGACTCTTCTGTAGAATTCATGGAATTTCTAATTAATGACCTATTTCTAATTGTGTCACCTTAGTTAGAATCTTTGGAGTCAGAGGCCATGTCTTCTTCGTCTTTAATGAACCATTCAACACTTTAAATTCCTCATCTTTAACTGCTTACAAAAATAGGCATTAAATTAAATATAGATTCTAAGATGACAATTTCTCTCTTGAGCCTCCCTTTTCATTTTTTCCCCTCAGAACGCTCCCTATAAAGTGGTGATACCACCGCATTTGCTTTAATTTCCTCAAACATTTTCTTCTGCAAGAGCATTAATATCTTTTGAGAATCTACATCTTTTGTTTAACTTTAAAAGAACTATGTCCCCACTCAGGGATGAACGATAAAGGGTCAACAAAGAGAAAATATTCTTCATATTTATATTTGAGACTGCTGCTTTCTTTAACTTGATCATATTTTAGCAATTCTATGTCAGTTTGATTTATGTACCCCGAAAGATCAAGAGTGATATGATCCACATTTTCTCAAAAAATTATTATCACTTATCAGAGAACTTAAATGAGTTTGTCATCATCTGAAATAATTGTGACCACACCCTAATGCTGTCCACTTTTTCAATGGAATTGCTTTCCTATACCCAAACTCTATGTTAGATAATTTGGGAAATTCTGTGCTAGTTAATTTGAGATACTGGTATGTAACTATTTATATAAATTTTATTATTTCATCCTCCAATAGTACTGTGAGGATTTTCAGATCAAGAATCAGAGAATTTACATGTCATGCTTGAGGTCACATAGCTTTGTTCCTTCTAGAAGGGATAGATACAAGGTAGTATCACTGGTACACATTCCCAATAACCCCAAGGAAGAACAATCCTTTTGCTTTTTCTCATTCTTACTAAAGTCTTAAATTTCTTATGTGCCCCTTTTCAACTTGTTAGCTTCTACCTGCCTAATGGTCTTAGGTCAGGAATCATGTCCTTGACTGTTAGGCTAGGTGTGACACTCTTCTACTCAGCTTCCATGTCTACTTGTGCTCCCTGGGCTACAATCTTCTTAAAACATTAAAAAAAAAAACATTCCAGGCTTCCCTGGTGGCGCAGTGGTTGAGAGTCCGCCTGCCGATGCAGGGG
>NW_006785225.1:3787492-3803485 GCF_000442215.2 Lipotes vexillifer | reverse complement strand
GTAGGGGAAAAAAAAAAAAAAAAAAAAAAAATTCCATGGATTTGTTTATATTATGGTCTTACCCCCAACTGTTGAGCTACTAGAGGCTATGAACCAACCCTTAATTATATTCTTTTCTTCTCAGTACTTGGTACAATGTGTAGCATATTGATTGCATTGAACAAATATTTTCAAACAAATGAAACCATATACCTTTAATTCCCAAATAGTTGCATTCTCAAGTTTGCAATACTCAGTCATATTTTCTGATATGATTCTATTATGAGATGTGACCTTGTGACCAGAAACCCCTCAAGACAAAAATGTTTGATTGCCTATCTGCTTACCTGGTATCTAGCACCTAAGAGTTCAGAATGTCTTCTACTCTTCTGTACTAATGCCTGTGACAGAATTAGGCCTGCTTAACCTTTTCAACTGAATCTATCCTCATGTACCACTTAGGCTTCCTGAGCAGAGGTTCTCCAAAGAAGATGGAAAAGTCCTGCCTAAATATATGTCCAGCCATAGGAGAAGGAGAAGATGTATTACTCCCTTTTCCCTGCCATTTAAAATTCCAATGAAGTGGTCCCGTCATATACCTTTGACAAAGAGCAAAATGAAGTAGCATCAAAGAGCTCCTACTTGGGCTTCCCTGGTGGCGCAGTGGTTGGGGGTCCGCCTGCCGATGCAGGGGAGGCGGGGTCGTGCCCCGGTCCGGGAGGATCCCGCATGCCGCGGAGCGGCTGGGCCCGTGGGCCATGGCCGCTGAGCCTGCGCGTCCGGAGCCTGTGCTCCGCGGCGGGAGAGGCCACAGCAGTGAGAGGCCCGCGTACCGGAAAAAAAAAAAAAAAAAAGAGCTCCTACTTGAGGTTAGCACTGGGGTGGGCTGTAGGGCTAATATAAACTTTGCTACGATATTTTGAACCTCTACTATGTGACAGGTGCTCTATGCATTATCACAGAGTTCTTATAAAACACGGGGGAAGTAGATAGTATGTCCTATCTGCAGCACTAGAGGTAAAAACTTAACTGGGCTTCACGGAGGATAAGTAGAAGTTCCAAACAGACTGGAAATGGCTATGCTGGAGAATTCCATGCTCTGTGTCCTCAAAGCACATAGTATATATCCCTTTGTCCAAAAGCCATCCACATGGCTGCAGCCAGGAAAGCTGAATAAAAATATGCAGGATTGTTCAAATTACAGATTCCTGGCTTCCTTCTTACTGAATCAGCTCCTGAGATGGCTGAGGAATCTGTATTTGTAACAATTTACTAGATGACCCTAATATATACCCAGGCTTGGTGAAACAAAATTGTATTAATGATATTCTCTAAAATAAACTTACCTTCAGGCAGGACAATTTGGTGTAATTAATTTAAACTGGTTCCACAAGCATTAGTGGAGGCCCAGTATGTGCCAGGAATTCTGCTGGGTTGTGGCAACAAAGAAACTAAAAGAGACACTGAAACTGAACCCAAGGTGCAACCCAGGAAAAATAGGGAGCTGGCACAGAAACAAATAAATAGAAATGTGCAATGATAACTCAACAGTAAAAAGACCAGAGAGTGAAAGTGTGAGAAAAGAGAGAATAATTATCTCTACTTGATGAGGAAGGCTAGGAAAGCATCCACATAGGAGAGGGTGTATTTATTGAAAGAACTTCTTTCATATACTTGCAAGGAAGACAGTAACAGTATGGTGCATTTGCAGCCCAAACCTTCATTGTTCACCAGAGAAACAGTTTGAATTTTTGAATTTCTCTCTCTCTCTCTCTCTCTCTCTCTATATATATATATATATATATATATGTTATTATCTGTTTGTTTGTTTGTTTTAAGACCCAGCATATTCAGGGGATATTGTGGTAACTCATAAGAAAGCACAGTGATGTCCATGAAGGTGAATTTATTCTTGTTATTTCTTCTATTTGGGCTTTTATTTTTATTAGATAGCTTTTATTTCAGCATGTGGATATTACAATACTGTAAGATGAAATTTATATTTTATTCTATGTATTTTTTTGGTTTATTTCTTTTCTTACAAAATCTCAATATAACTCATGAGAAAACATGATGAAACCGTGGAAACCTCCCTATTCCTGATATTGTCTACCGAAACTATCTTTATTGTTTCCTGTGGAGCATCATGGGAGTTGAAGTTTAATGATTCCAATTTAAAACTGGTCTAGAACAAACTGCAAATGCAATCTGTGAGAACATTTATCTGAATTAAGTTTCTTCTATTTCCCTCTGACTGTATCTTTATGGAAGTTTTTATAAATGACAGGAAAGTAGATATCCAAATATGGGGATTTTTGAGAGCATTTACTGAATCGTCTCCATTTACTGACAATACCAATGAGGCTCAGAGAGGGCAAGAGATGTTTCCAAGGGTACACAGTACCCCTAGCTCTCAAATTTGTCTTTCCAGTCTCAACCTATAATCTTCCCATTTCATCTCACTATCTCTTTAAAACAATATATTGGAGGTAGTAGAAATTCTTGCAAATAATTTTTTTAGGCCTTCCCAAAGGATGTATACAGGAACAAGGGCATTTAGACATAGTGGGCTGACCTCTTGACTACAAAAACACTGTGGCATTTATTAATTATTAGTAGATTTTTAAAAAGTGCCATGGTACACCTCCCTGAACCTAGAACATACATCCAGGGAGAGGTTAGCATTTTTAAAAATTAATTAATTAATTTTATTAACATCTTCATTGGAGTATAATTGCTTTACAATGGTGTGTTAGTTTCTGCTCTATAACAAAGTGAATCAGCTATATATATACATATATCCGATATCTCTTCCCTCTTGCATCTCCCTCCCTCTCACCCTCTCTATCCCACCCCTCTAGGTGGTCACAAGAGAGGTTGGCTTTTGATTGTTTTTCTCTTTGATTATGTATGATGAGAAAATTAGTACTATCACTCTCACCCTCTCCACACCCCCCAAATATATATTATTTACTTATATATATATTTTATATGCTTTACATATATATATAAAACATATTTCTTTATGTTATGGTCTTGATATTTCCCTTACACTGTTCCTTGGGGCAAGCTATTACTATTTCTCTGTGTCTGGTATTTACTCTCTACCTTGAAGAGTAAGGTACCTCTCCTTAAGTCAAACCAGCCACATCACTGCAGCTCCAAATCATAAATAGAAGACAAACCATCACCATGAAAAACTAGGGGGGAAAGCAAAAAAACTGTATCACATCAGCTGTGGAAGAAATCTCTTTTAGCCTCTTATTTTTCATGGAAGCAAATGGCAGTGGTGATAGATAAGGGACTGCTATCATACACCTATTTGAACAGGAGTAGAAAGACATGGTGGTTATTCCTGAGGCCTAGCCTTTCATCCTAACATGTCAATAGGACACATATTTGGCCCTATGGGTTACACTGTAGCTCAAATCACAGAGAAGCAGTGGGAAGCCCCACAGAATTTCACAGATGTTCTCAGGCTCTACACATAAGACTGATAAAGTAAAGAATAGTACCTGGGCACAGCTCAAGAGGTAAGCCCAGGTAAGCTCACCTTAATTAAGTCAGGTAATTACTAAGTTCTCCTTTATGGACTATTATTGTTGTTTTTCATTTTTAAAATCTAAATTAATATGTCATACTCCCCGGTACTATACTTCACTTATGAACAATGCCAAATGCCTTCATACTTATAGGGAAAGCTTGGGAATATTGTCACATGCATGTGACACTACCTTTAATCCTAGAAATCCCAAGGTTGTCTGGTTTGAAAAGAAACAAACAAAAACAAATGGTAGTCATGGGCAGGAAGATAGAAAAATGTTGCAGTTGAGACTAAATCACATTTTCAGATATCTCAGAGAAGGGAATGAGTTAAGCCATTAACAAAAATCACTTCACATATGGAAAAATTTACCAGTGAGGTATTGTTATCCTTCCACTTAACAAATGGAATAAGTAGGGCTTCGCAAGCTGAGTATCTTCCAAGCTCCCATAAGCCAGTACGAGTGGGAAGCGTGATTCCTGCCCAGTGTTCTTTCCACTGCATTGTGCTAATGGCCAGACTGGAATGAAATTTAAATGTCACATCTCCTCCATGACTCATAAGATGCCCAGTGCCATGACAGGTTGATTTATTGTATGTGGCCAGAAAAGAATCTATAGCATGATAAACTATAAAAGGCAACTATTAAAAATGACCATATGTTCTCATTTTATAGATGAGGAAATGGAAACAGAGAAGGGGAAATGACTGCCAGTGGATCATTAATAGAATTTATTAAACTCAGTTCTGATTATACAGGTCTCCTTTTTAATATTATTCAATGACTTCCCATTGAATTTCAAGTAAAGTCCAAATTCCTCACCATTACTTAGGAGGCCCTTTGAGATTCTTTTCTGCCTCTTTTCCTGTGCAACAGTTATTAAGTCCTCCTTTAGATACCTTGCTATATCAATTATTATTTTTCTAGGACTAAGGTTTTTAAACATACAGTACATTCTGACTGAACTTATTTCCCTCCATCTTTCCTTACTCATACAGTTCCTGAGCAACACCTTTTATATTTCCAAGTTCACCTGAAATGTCCTTCCTAGGTTGAACAGGATTTCCTGCCTAGGTTAGTTTCTAATATCACCTATACTAATTTTTTGCATTCATCAAAATCCAAATTAGATGATTATATTTTTACAATTTATGTGTAAAGTCTATATTGCCTTCTTGACTATAAACTCCACTAGGAAATAGATTATAACAACATATTTTGAATGAATGAATGTTAAATTGAGACTATTAGGAGTGACAAAGATTTGAAAGGCAACTTCAATTCCTCATGGAATGCTTAAATTCTATGTGCATGTGACTTCCCCAAATAGTTAACTCTTTTTTTTTTTTTTTAACTCAGTATCATCTTTTACAATGCAGACTTTTTTTTACAGCTACTTATCACAACTTTTCTACCTATGTTTCATTAATGTTGAAAAGTTTAAACACCTTTATACTATATCTGAGCCTAGAAATACTACAAGGGAAATTTTTTAATATGAAAATAAACATTTACACAAAAATATTTAGTGGTGGTTAAATGAAATGTATTACTTATTATACATTATTAAAATATCAAAAGACCCTCAACTTACAATACTGCATAGATTTGTAATGGCACATGAAATACAATTAAAATAAATACAGAGATCTACAAAAATGGCCAGTGTAACAGAAGATTTCATAGATGAGGAAGGCCCAAACTTTAAAGTGATTTGTATCTTTGGAATGTGATCTCAAGTGAGCCTGACGGTCAATCAGACTAAACATTGTCCTTCTTCTATGTCTTTATCTCCCTTCCTTTGGTTCAGTGAGAACAATGAAAACCTCTAAGTCAAACCTAGCTTTTCCTTCTAATGAAAATATTTTTGTTTTTCTCATTTCAGTGGATCTCTGTCTGCGACTGACTATAAAATAGGAGTCTCAACACATTCTTCTCCACCCAACCTTTCATTCACAGCATTCGTAAGACAGCAGCCTTATATCTAGCAAAACAGTGTCATAGGATTTTATCGGTTGACCTTCACTTTCAGAATTTTACATCCAGAGAACAATGTCAGTTGCTATCAAACATCTATCCAAAAGAATTTCATCTGCTTAAGAATTTTGCTTTACATGACTCTGCCAGCTCAGGGGTCAGACCAGAGGATTTTTAATTAAAAAATGTTTAAACAAAGGGTAATGTATTGATTTTCTAAACGTGGAAAAAGTTATCAGACAATCTGAAGAAAAAAAATGGAGAGGTATATCTCATTATTGAAAGCTGAAAGTTTCCACGACAGTTATTTCCCAGAAATAAAGTGAATGAGCAAGCCATGATACCATTAACTAGTTTTATGTACTGTGTTCTGCACTGCATTACATTCCAAAGCTTAAAGTATCCCAAAGCTCAAGCCAAGCTTTAGCAAATGAAGAGTTACAGAAATCTTGATGCTGTTGCACCAAATAAAAACAATTTCAGGAGCAATGTAGAAAAACCCCCAAAGAACAATGAAGGAGGAAAAAAAAAGAAAACAAAGGAAGGAAGGAAAGGAAAAGGAAATAAACTGGAAAAACAAAGTCTTGTGTTCAAGAGTCTGATTTTACTGCTTGATTCTCAGGAAATGAAAGAGAAAAATATGGCTAGATTTCCTTTTATCATTTATCATTTCTAGCTAGTATAGATGGTTGGAACCAATGGAGGGAGTGATGACAAATAGCTGTCAGAAGGGATGATAACAACTGATAATGACTTCCAGACTCACATTTAGTAGAACTGAGAAAGTGTTATCATGTTGAACAATGGACAAATTTTAATATATCTGAAATATCTAGTAGGCACCTATTTGGAGGAACATTCTTGAAATACAGTCATCCTGGGTATTTTTTATCTTGTTTTCCTATTCAAAAATTAAGAAATTGGACAATGGGGGATTTGAAAATTACTATGCAATGCTTATTTATCTTGTGAAAACCCTCAGAACTTCCTCAGTGAAGCATACATACAGCTTCCCAGAATAGATAGAGTGATCATTCTTCTTACTTATTCTTTTTCTGAACACACTGAGGTGTTCTTTTTTTCCATATAACACCTTAACATTCATTATTTTATTCATCTGTATATTTATTGTGTGCTTACTGTATAGCAGATTCTGTTTTTATTCTAGGATTTTACTTGCAAACAAAAAAAATTACTCTGGCTCAATCAATATTTTAGTGAGGAGATAAACAATAAACAAATAAATAAGGAAGATTATTTCAGATATTCAAAAGTACTATGAAAAAGATAACACAGAGTGAGTTAATACCAGGTAACTGGGAAAGAGGTGTCATTTGATAAAGTGGAGAAGATTCCAGTGACACAGTGACATTTGTGTGGAGGCCTGAATGACTCGAAGCAGGCGTCTGATGAATTGGGTCCAGAGTTTTTCAGAAAGAGAGCAATGGACCCTCAAAAATATTGAGTTGAAAAAGAGCATGGTTCATGTTCTCAGAACAGAAGGGAAGCTATTGTGGATGAAATTTACTGAGCATGAAGGGTTAGGTTTGAGAGTAACTCACAGGTTAGATCCAGTAGGGATACAACACACTTATTTACTTCTGTGTAATCCACTCTGAATTCTCTGGATTCTTATTACCTAACTTTTATTCTGTGGATCTCAAAAGCCATGTATTTTATATTGATCTGAGCCATCAATATTCACTTGGAATGAGACCTAGCATTAAATTGCCTAGTATTGTCAGGGGCATATCTATATGCATCCTTTTTTGCATGAGCATCTGTCAAGTGAAAATGTGCCAGGCACCATGCAGTTTCAAAAGCAGTATGGAGAAATTGAAATAGACTGAGACAGAAGTTAGAGACCTACTTTCTAACCCCTTTCTTCCACTATCTCTGTGATTTTGGTCAAACTGTCTACCTTCTCTTCACCCAAGTTTTCTCAACTGTAAAATGGGGATAACACAGGTGAATCTGGCTGAACAGATCATTGTGTGAATATATGAAGGACCTTGAACAATACTAGGCTAGGCCCTGAGAAGGCAGACTTAGATAAAGGAAAATGCAGGAAAGGAAAGAGCCAGCAAGGAAATAATATATAGGACTGGGTTGGAAGAGCAGGAGTAAGCTCAGAATTTGCAGTCATGTCAAAAGAACACTGAGGGGGAACACTGCTATACCCCTGATAGGAGAATCTAAGAATGACCGGCGAGTAGCTATGATTTAGTTTGCTTCGTCGTTTATGTTTTCTGTTTGTTTGCTTATTAATGAGACAAGGTTATCCTATATTCTATCCTAGCATAGTACCTGATACATAATAAGCTTTAATAAATGTTTGTCAGATGAATAAACAAACACAAATGAACAGGTATATGGGTACACCCACATAGACAGTTAGCAAAGCCTTAGTGCTTGACGTAGTCATCCTCTCAAACCTTCCTGTGCTTAGGTATGCAGTAGAAATTGAGTGAGCCAGATTCATCTTATTGTCTAGGACCTAGAAGGTTCTTCCACAATAACGATTTGGCAGGGTCTTTGATGAAAACTAAAGAACATGTGGACACAGAGGGGGAAGGGGAGGGTGGGACGAATTGGGAGATTAGGTTTGACATAAATACACCACCATGTGTAAAACAGATAGCTAGTAGGAACCTGCTGTATAGCACAAGGAGCTCAGCTCGATGCTCTGTGATGACCTAGATGGGTGGGATGCGGGGAGGCGGTGAGCAGGAGGCCCAAGGGAGGGGATATATGTATACACACAGCTGATTCACTTCCTTGTACAGCAGAAACTAACACAACATTGTAAAGCAATTATACTCCAATAGGGACTTCCTTGGCGGTCCAGTGGTTGAGACTTCGCCTTCCAATGCAAGGGGTACAGGTTCGATCCCTGGTTGGGGAGCTAAGATCCCACATGCCTCAGGGCCAAAAGACCAAAACATAAAAAGCAGAAGCAACACTGTAACAAATTTAATAAAGACTTTAAAAGTGGTCCACATCAAAAAAAAATCTTAAAAAAATTATACTCCAGTAAAAACAAAATAAAGAACTATATAAGTAATTAATGTAATTACTGACTGAGCACAGTTCAGAAAATGGAAGTTCTCTTAGGTTAGAGTTTTTCACAGTGGGTTTCTGGATCACATGCTTCAAACAACCTTGGGAGTGTCTTCAAAAGCAAGTCACGGGGCTCCATATCTGCCAGACTTATAAGAACTTCTTGGATTGGAGCTTAAAAATCTGTATTTTTTAAAAGTCCTTAGTTGATTCATACGTTCCCCAAAGTTTAATAAGATCTGTTTTAATGTCATAACGGCATTTTCTTTTCCATTTAAGTTATATTTGTGGGGGATATAAAGTAAGGTATATTATTGACTTCACTGGGAAACAGAATTAGAGATATATGTATGGTTTTCAAATTATATCCAAGAGAATTATTTCGATAAAATAAAATGTGAGAGGTGGAAGAAAGCAGAGAAGCAATGTATGTATAAAGATGTAAGGCTTTTAAGATGACAGAAAATCTAATGCTAGTCAACTATGTGATGCAGCTAGTTCAAAAGCGAATTAATCTTCAGCTACAGTAATAGAAATTGCATACTCATCAGAACTAGGACAGTGATAGTCCCATATTTGTCAGACTACCACAGGAATGCTATGTTCATTTTTAGGTGTTAACTTTTAAAAGAATATTAAACAAAATTAAATTGCCCAGGTTAAAAGACCATGTCCTAGGAGGAATAACCAAAGAAACTCAGAGTATTTGACTTAGATGAAAAAATATAGACCATTATGAAGTTCACCTTCAAATTACTGGAAGGCTGCCCAGAGGGAATAACTAGACTCTCTCTGGGGGAGGGAGTGAAGACAGGGCTGAAAGCTGCAGGGTGATTATTTTGCTTCAATATAAAGATCTGTCTATTCTCTTGTCTGTTTAAAATGCTATACTTAGGCTTCCCTGGGGTGGCGCAGTGGTTGAGAATCTGCCTGCCAATGCAGGGACACGGGTTCGGGCCCTAGTCTGTGAAGATCCCACATGCCGCGGAGCAACTAAGCCCGTGAGCCACAACTACTGAGCCTGCGTGTCTGGAGCTTGTGCTCCGCAACAGGAGAGGCCACAACAGTGAGAGGCCCACGCACCACGATGAAGAGTGGCCCCCGCTCACTGCAACTAGAAAAAGCCCTCGCACAGAAACGAAGACCCAACACAGCCAAAAATAAAATAAATAAATAAAATGCTATACTTAAAGTATAGAAATATTATTTAAAATGTGGGAAAATGTATACACAATTCTTTCCTCTAATATACATATTCATAATGGCATAATATCTTCTGATTTTGTCCATAAGCAGGCCTATGTAAAAAGAGTTGTATCATGACGTGCTCTTGCATGTCATTTAACATTACATTCTGAGATTTTTATGTGTATTTGTATTTATCATTCTGATGGCTGCACAATAGTCTACCAAGTGATATATACTAAAATAAGCCATTTTCCTGCTAGTAACTATGTATGTATGAAGAGCTCTAGACAACAAAAGGTAGAAGAATGAAATGGAGCACCTCAAAATAACAGAATCTCAAGGCTCAAGAAATAGTTTGAGGTCATTTCTATAGAAATCATGTTTCATAAAGAAGAGATTCTGAGTAGCAGGGAGAGCTACTTTAGGACCCTGGTAAGTAGAAAAACCACTTCTGCCTCTTGGATCAGTGCTCTTTTTCCATCACCAGACTGGAAAGGACTGGTTTTTCTTCTTTAAAAGTACTCAAGTAGGTCACAGTGACAACTTTCAGGGACATCATAAAGGAGATTCAAAGTATCAAAGGGAAGACATGCAGTGCAACCATTAAGAGCCTTTCCAACAGAAAGATTATATGGCTTTGCATCATAAGGCCTAGTCCCAAGAGAGGAGAGATCACTATATCATAGAGTGGCCTCATAATATTCCTTGGAACAGATGACTGAACTGAACCAATAAAACTATAGAAAG
Source organism: Lipotes vexillifer (assembly GCF_000442215.2). Classification (NCBI taxonomy): domain Eukaryota; kingdom Metazoa; phylum Chordata; class Mammalia; order Artiodactyla; family Lipotidae; genus Lipotes; species Lipotes vexillifer. Next base: position 3,792,989 of record NW_006785225.1, on the reverse strand, counting down.
TCCTCAGCTATAACGTATGCTGAGCTGTATACATTGCTGTGGTATTCAAAATTGTGCATGCTTATGAATCTGGCACAAAGGCATTAAAATTGGGGTATTCTAAATGTCTAAATCTTCATTATCTCATTGAAGCCTTAAAATAAAGCTGTAGCTATTCCTGTGATTGTTCCCATTTTGCAAAGGTAAAAAAAAAAAAAAAAAAAAGATAGGTAATCAGGATAGGCCACCAAAAATACAACCGGAGACAAATAAAAGTTCTCTGTATCTTCTGAATTTTCATCCTTCTGTCCAATCATCTCAAGCAAACACATTTAGTATGAAAATAATCTTTCTAGAAAGACTTCAGAATGTAACAAATGAGAGTTTGAGGTATTTCCCTGGGGCTAACACCAGGTGTCTTGGTAGGCATGGCATTATGCATGTCAGATGGATGTTTTTATACTGTCTTTTATTTTTTAATCCTATTTTTGTAAAAGTCCCAAAAAACGAAGCTAATTAAATACAGTATTTCTACTTTATTTGCTGAAGATATCTATTGCCAGATTTGGTCAGCTATGTATGGCTGTCTATAATTTCTCACTTAAGAAGGTAATTTATTCATGACACTAGTTGATGATGAAGTGATTATTAAAGCTACATGGTGTGTCATTCCTTTCAGTTTCTGTATTGTTTTACACTGAGTTTGGATCTGTATTTTCTGAATCTCTGTGCCAGGATAATTATATGGCCATATGTAAATCACCCCATCCCACCTCTTTGATTTTTGAATGAAAACCAGGGATGGAATTACTGTAGATCCATAACCATTTTATACTCTTCATAAAAGGATTTTCAGAGCTTTATATGAAATATAAGGTGAAGATTAATTTGAAAGAGTAGTTTTATGACATGTTATCAGAAATTAACTTTAATGATAAGCTTGGAGGGTTTTAAACTTAAGCCAAATGAAATCTGTACTATTATGCATTTATTCTCTTTACTAACTTCTTGTTAGACACTCTGTGACTTGTCCTTTATTTTATGACAAGATACTTGAAAGGTTGATTTGTATGAGTCATATACAATTTTTATTAGGCACTATAAAAAGATAATAGATTTCGGAACTTCTTTTTTATTTTTTAAGTCTTAAAATACTACCATGAACTCTTGCACTATGGAATGTAAAATAGGGTTTCTTAAGTGTCTGACTTTCAGTATCAACCTAAACTTCAAAAGTGTATCAAAAATGAAACCCCATATTGACAAATTTAAGTCACTTTTTATAATGTATAGATTATTGCCCTTCTGTGTGATGAAGGAACTCAGGAATACAAATTGCTTTTTCATAGTCATAGCATGATTTTGATCTTCAGGAAGGATTATCCACCAATGTGGTGCAGAAACAAAAATATGGCTTTCAGGGGAGTAGCTAAATAATGGCATTGCCTTTCTTTCTATTGTTCAGGCCAAAAACCTAAGTATGATTCCTCTCTTTTCCTCATACCAACATCTAATCAGTTAGAAACTCTTGTGGATTCATACTTCAAAGCATATACAGAAGAGGATATCTTCCCATAACTTTCACAGCTACATCATGATCTAAGCCACCATAGGCTTTTGCCTGGAATACTAAATTGGTTTTCCTGGTTCCACCCTTGCCACTCTACAATATATCTTCCATTCAGCAGATGGAGTGAATGTGAATAAAATAATGCCCCTTACCTGCTCAGAAACCTCCAGTGGGTTCTTATCACACTCAAAATAAAATTAAAATTCCCTGCATAGCCTACCAAGTCAAGTATAATATCATTCCTAACTACCATTCCGACCGTATCCCCCAAAACTCTCCTGCTCTTCTATTCAGCTCTAGCCATACTCATTGTATTTGCAGTTCTGGAAATACAAAGCTCATGTCTACATCAGGGCCTTTACACTTGCTATATCCTGTCTGGAACACTTCCTTGCCAGGTATCTTTGCAAGTTAAACTCCCTTCTTTCAATCAGATATCCAGTGAAATGCTACCTTCTCCAAGCAGCTATCCCTTGACAGCAAATCGAAAAAGGGGGCAAATCTAGCCCCCTTAAATTACCTTTATTATATTGTCTAGACCCTTTTCTCACTTTATCTTCATAGCATTTACCACTACATTAGATGTTCAGCATTATTCTCCCTCAGTATAAGCTCAATAAAGTTTCTTTCCCCCTAAGACCCAGAGGAGTGCTTGTCTGTCCATAGTGCACACCAATTTAGTGAATGGTTGAATAGTTAATGAACAAATTGACAGTTTATATAAGTGTATGAAGTAGCAACATGGATAATTTTTTTCAAACCAACCAGACTTCCACATAAACTGTGACTTCATTCCACTTGACCACTTTCTGTGGCTTAATTGGTTGAAGGCTCCTTTTACTCAAAATTTCCATGTACATTCTCTAACATCTGAAAGTTCTTGAACTAGTCAACACCCCCCCCCATGAGTATGAATACCATTTTCCAAAGTGAAACAGACTGGTAAGGTCTAGAACACAGCTCTAATTCTCATGGGCTTATATGGTATGACAGAAGTCTCACATGAATAAAACATACCCAGAGAGAAACTTTTTTAATGGAAAATACATAAAATGGGAAAAATCATATTCATTTGTGATGAATCCCAATTTACAGCTTGTGCTGTTTAAAGCAGGGTACCATATTTCCTTCAATTACCATAGTGACAAGTTACAATATGAACAAAAAGATCAAATCAGTAATGGGCTCTAAGGATGAACCAACAGTACTACACTTGCCTTCTCATATAAATCATCATCATCATTGTCATTATCATCATCCTCATCATCATTATCATTATTCTCACTAATTACATAGCAAAATTCAGACATTAAGTTTATTTCTTTAGAGAAAATAAGCCTCATTGATTCCTATGTAATCTCACATAGATAGCCTCTAACTAAATTGCCTCCTATAGGTCGTCTATAATCTTTTCTTCAGTGCATCCAGTGGTCATTTTCTTGGTCCCCACCTCTGGAACCTTAGATAGTTAACTTTACTTCTTATCATAACTATTACTCCTTTTGTTCTTTGACACTCGAGTGTCTTGAGGCCTCTCTCAATTCCTTGACCATTTTTCATGGTCTGTCCTTGTTATATTTATATGAGATTCCATCTGAATGGTAATCCAACAGGATTTTTTTTTTCTTTGCAGAGGTAAGTCCAGGCCTTGAACTCCATGATGACTGAGTTACCACTCTCTGAGTCTCTGAACAGTCAATCTATCTTCTCTTCAAAATTTCCCCTGTTACTTGTATTGGCATCAGTTCTCTGAACAGGATGCCTGTCAGTAATGTACAGCCATGAATGCTTTAAGGCAGGGCCTAAAAGTTACTATGCAGAAACAAACATGGAGGTTGCATTAGATAAATGGTTTAATATTAATTGCCCTAATTATGAGCAAGCAAGAGACAAGCAAAAGGAAAAGGTCCAAGGAAACAGGCTAGAGGAGAAGAAAAATAATTGACTATTTGCATTGTTCCAAGTGATACTTTAAGTGTTTTAATTTTGTTTTCTTATTTCTGTTATAATACTAGAGATAATTATTACTATTTCCTATTTCCAGACCAAAAAATTGAGCCTCACTACCTGCAATTAAAAGCTATATGTTGTTAGGAGCATATCCAAGACTTCTGGATAATGATTTCAAGAATAACTCTGAGCAGATCTGTCGCCATGATGAAAGTGTCAAGATTTCCCAAAGTCTATATGTGTCCCTCCAGACCCACTCTTTAACCCTCTCCCAGGGGCTCACTTGCCTTATTTACTGTTCCCTGTACTGCCAGTGGTGTCAGCGGAGGGGATGGTGGGTTGCCTTGTTAGTGCTGGTGGCAGTGAATGTTCTAGAGAACCTAGGCTTCCACCCTTGCCAGGCTCTGATGAGGCACCCTAACCTTACTGCTGGGAGTGGTTTCTGAGAAGCCATGTAGGCAGCAAGGACCTCATCCCCACCTGGTTTAAGGAGTGCACCCACTCACCATGGGGGAATGTCAGAAGAAGCCTAGTGGTGAATGGGTGTGTGCTTCCTTAAATCCAGGTGGAGATAAAAGTCTCGACTGCCCACATGGCTTTTCCAACACTACTCTGGCAGTGGGGTTTTGGTGTCTTGTTACAGTCTGGTAAGGGTGGAAGCCTAAGTTCCCCATTGGAAACCTTCTGGTGTGGACTGGGACGGGCCACAGTTTTTCCTTGGTGTTTGGCTGAAGCAGAACATTATTGCCTAAACATTTTCTGTTTTGCTAAGCTACCCTTCTCCTGGTCCTTTGGCTAGAAGAAGAGGCTGTTATGGTGGCTTTTTGAAAATCTGTGCCCATTGGGATTTCTGGCTTGCTGGCTTCTTCTACTCCATGCTTAGGATATATGAGACAAAATGAAAACCAAGGAAACTCATCACTGTACTGTTCCTTGAGTCCCAAGGTCTGTAGCTAGTGTGCCTTCTTTCATCTTTTGGAGGCTCCTTATGCTTATTTTATATAAAATGTCCAGAATTATTAGTTACACTTAGCAAGAGGAAAAGGGAAATATATATCTACTCCATCTTCCTGGAAGCAGATGTCCCTGCCACATCAATTTAAATGAACTCTTAGGGATTTCCCTGGTGTTCTGGTGGCTAAGATGCCACGCCCCCCAATGCAGGGGGCCCGGGTTCAATCCCTGGTCAGGGAACTAGATCCCACACACCACAACTAAGGGTTTGCATGCCACAACTAAAGATCCTACACGCCACAACTAAAGATCCTACACGCCACAACTAAAAAGATCCTGCATACTGCAACGAAGATCGCGTGTGCCTCAACTGAGACCTGGCGCAGCCAAATAAATAAATAAATATTAAAAATAATAAATGATCTTTTATAAACCCTTCTTCAATTATCTGGTCTGTGTGAACCATCTGTTTTCTGCTAGAACCCTAACCAATATACCTTATTTATTTATACTGATATTTTCTCTTTTCTAAAGAATGACTTTCAGTGCAAAAAAAAAAGTGTCAGATTAATATTCCTATTTCTGATAAAAACCTAAGGCAATAAATAATTTAAAAGTGACAAAATATTAACAATTTCCCCATATGTGCTATCATTTATTTCTGGTCTTTATAGCAATTTACAATAAAATCTTTAAAACAAGCTAAGCAAAATTACCTGTGCTTTTAACTGGATCCAGCTAGGAAAGTTCTAGCCTTAAAAACTATCCACCTCAGAATATGAGTGGGAAGGAACAAGGGTGCACAGCAATGTTATGATGACTGGGAACAAGAGGAGATGGCAACAAATTGAGCTTGAGAATTATCCCCCATTGCAAACAATGATTACCGTTGTCTCACCATTCAAAGCACACTATGACAATTTATTTCTCATCCTGAATTTTGTATTTTTGAGTGTACAAACCTGGTCTCTGTTTTTAAATTGCCTAGACTAGTCCCTCACAAAAGAGAAGGTGACTGGTAAAAGGTTTAGGCTGTATTCCCTA
>NW_006785225.1:3764696-3787482 GCF_000442215.2 Lipotes vexillifer | reverse complement strand
CCTACACACCCACATAACGACTTGTACATAAGAAATTTCAAAAATGCTTGATGAAGGAAGATTGCATGGTATATTGTTTCTTGAAAGAAATATCTTTAGAAGAAAAAAATGTATTTCCTTGAAAAAGTCTTAATAGAGTCAATAAAAAAATATATCACATTTTCAAGCATTGTCCAAGGATAATAAAGTAGATACAATACACATAAAGCCACATAATTAAAGTAACAGAATTAATGTCATCTTCTGGAAGAGTACACATTGTTTCTCTATCATTCTATCACATTTTGAAGCTTAATTTTGACTGGATTCCAGAGAATCTTTTTCTTCCGTGGCCAATGAAAAGCAGTCTTACTTATGTCATTTGTGTGTGTGTGTGCATTAAAAGATAGAGCCTTATGAAATCATGTTTCTGAATTACCAGTTAATAAAGGTCAATCATCCTAAAGAGCAGAAAATAATAAGGAAAATAAACCAGGGCCCCAATATGCAAGAATCAGATGCTCCCATAAATATATTCTAATAAATATCAGGAACATATATAAAAGAATTCTGACTAAATACCAGTGGTCACACTCATAAATTGTTTTCATACATCATGATAAGTATTTTAGTTCCAATATGTGTGTATTTTTTTAATTGTAGATCTTCCATAAAAAACATAGAAAGCATAGTCAAATTAAAAGCAGTATAGCCATGGATGAACTGAACTGAGGAGAACCAAGAATACAGGTTCCTTGCCAAAGGTTGAGAACATATTACATCAGAATTCTAAATTGCATTCTCCATTATTTCAAACACTTTTCCATTATTGTGCAGGAGTAATAATACTGTTTACCCAAATATTTAGGGGAAAAAATATATATGTAAGTCACTTTTGGAAAAGAAAAATTACACAACTTTATTTGTTAGACAGCTATCATGAAGGCAAGGTGCTGCCAAACAAGCACACATATGAAGAAATATGTGCAGATATGTTCAGTGGGGGATCCTCAACATGTTTACTAAATGGGCTCCCATCATGCCTAAAGGATGAAAGTATTAAAACGTCTTTTATGCAAGAAACTGGTAGGTTACTTAATCCATTCCCCATCCATTTTACAGGTGATAAAATTGACAGACTCACAGAAAAGTATTTGTTTTTGCAAAAACAACATCAACACTTGTTTTTTTGCTATTGCTTATGCTTTTCTTTTCACTCCATGACTTTTCCAAAAAAAAAGAAAGACGTAAACTACAAATTATTTCTTGTGAACTTTCACAAGAAGGTGACAATCAAAAATTAAACTGCTTACCAAACTTCACCAGCCCGTCCTTTAACAGCTCCAAAGGAAGTTCACTTAAATTATAGACTCATAGTGTAGAGTCAGCGGGTCAGGAGGGATATATCTCTACATTTCTCGCCTCCTCATACGTATGCACTGTCCTACCATCAAATCATAAGCAGAGTGAAATGGCAAGAAATGCATTATATAAGATTACACTTAAAAAAAATCTACTTCAAAACAGAATTTATGATGTTTGCACCATTGCTGGGCAAACAGAAGTGTGGCATGTTTCTATAGGCATGGAAATGATTTAGTTGCTTAATCCTTTTCCTATTGGCATGTATTAAGATGTTAAATTCCACAGGTGAGGGCATGAATGTGCATCGTAATAATACCCACCTCATAGCCTCCCAGAGTTATACTCCTGCACTATGCTCCTGCAAATGGGATTCAGCTTTGTCTGGACATGAAAACATATATTAAAATTCTTCTGTGGAAAGGAAGGAAGAAAGGGAAGAAGGTAGAAAAAGGGAGGGACGAAGGGAGGGAGGAAAGAAGGAAGGAAGAAAAGGAAAGAAAAAATACCTTACAGATTGTTAAAAATCATGGGTTTTAAAAATTAGAAACACATTACCAGTGGAAATTATTAGACCACATTACTCCAAAATATGTTTGGATTCAAATATCAAATAAAATCTTTATAAATGTACTACATGTTTCATTCATGTACTGTATACATTATGCTCTAGTGGTTATGCTAGTTTAACAGCATAGAGAAGAGTGTTCTATGATCTCCAACTTCACTAATTTTTTGAATTCTCTTTAAGAGAAAATAATGATTTGATGTGACTTACAGAGCGATTAGGGTAGAGTAATCATTCTCAAAGTGTAGTCCCTAGACCACATTAGCTTTCCCTGGGAATCTGTTAGAAATGCCATCTTAGGCTTCCACTCTAGACCCTAGACTTATGAATTGGAGTTCTGGGAGTGCAGCACAGGAATCTGTCTTTTAACAAACCTCCAGGTGTTTTGGATGCATACTGGAACTTGAGGACACTTGTTTACAACCATATAGAACATTCTACTTTATAAAGTTACTCTCTTAGATAGTTTCTTAAAATATGTGATGAGTATATGATATGGCAAGGATTTGTGTTTTTCTAAGCACAAAAAAAGAGAAAGAAAATCAGTTTGAGATTGATCACAATGATTTGCTTCCATGCATTGTTAATTTCTTTCAAGTTTCAAAGGTGAAACTCAAATAATTACAGTAAAGAGCAGAAGGACCAAAGTTTTGCTTCATCATATAGACTTGCCAACAGGTTTCCCTACTCCAGAAGGACAAAGTCAGACAACCTGGTCACACAGGTAGAAATGGGCTTTTATTTATATAGTGTGTTTTCACTCTTATATTCCTATGTCTCCATCTGACAGCTGAAATTGCAAGTGTTTGTGCCTACTAAATGCCAGTAATGGTTAAAATGCAAATAGTAGAAAAAAAGCCAGCACTTTTACATGATAGCAGTCACTGATAGTTTGAGAAAACAAGAAACAAGTGTGCCCCTTATCTTACAGTATGGACAAAAATTAACTTAAAATGGATTAAAGACTTAAACATAAGACTTGAAACCATAAAAGTACTAGAAGATAACATACGTTGTGACCACCTAAAGGGGTGGGAGGGAGATGCAAGAGGGAGGGGATATGGGGAAATATGTATACGTATAGCTGATTCACTTTGTTACACAGCAGCAACTAACACAACAATGTAAAGCAATTATACTCCAATAAAGATGTTAAAAAAAAAAAAGAAAGAAAGGTATCCATCTACCTTTTGTAGTAGAAAAATTGAGAATATCAGCTTAACTGATTCTTAAAAAAAAGAAAGAAAACATACAAAAAAAGCTCCTTGACGTTGGCTTTGTCAGCGATTTTTTTGGATATAACACCAAAAGCTCAGGAAAGAAAGCAAAAATAAACAAGTGGGACTACACTGAAGTAAAAAGCTTCTGCACAGCAAAGGAAACCATCAACAAAATGAAAAAGTAACCTATGAACTGGAAGAAAATATTTGCAAACCACATATCTGATTAGAGTTAATATCCAAACTATATAAGGAACTCTTAAAACTCAGTAGCAAAAAACCCCCAAACTACCTCATTTAAAAATAGGCAGGGACTTTCCTCGTGGCACTGTGGTTAAAACTCTGTGCTCCCAATACAGGGGAACCAGGTTCGATCCCTGGTCAGTGAAGTAGATCCCACATGCATGCTGGAACTAGGGAGCCGGCAAGCTGCAATGAAGGAGCCCTCAAGCCTCAACTAAGCATCCTGCCTGCCTCAACTAAGCAGCCCACGAGCTGCAACTAAGACCTGGTGCAACAAAATAAATTAATTAAAATAAAATAAAATAATTAAAAAAAAATAGGCAAAAGACCTAAATAGACACTTTTCCAAAGAAGACATACAAATGGCCAACAGGTGTCTGAAAAAATACTCACATCACTAATCCTCGTGGGAATGAAAATCAGAACCACAATGAGATATCACCTCACAGCTGTTAGGAAGGCTATTATGAGAAAAAAAAAGAAAGAAAAGAAAAGAAAAAGAAAAAGAAAAAAGATGTTTTAGCAAAGATGTGGAGAAAAAAAGAACACTTATACACTGCTGGTATGAGTGTAAACTGGTACAGCCATTATAATGTAAATTGGTACAGCCATTATATAGTAAATTGGTGGAGATTCCTCAAAAAACTAAAAATAGAACTAACATGATCCAGGAATCAATCTTCTGGTTATACACTCAAAGGGAATGAAACCAGCACCTCAAACAGGTATTTACATTCCCACGTTCATTGTAGCATTAGTCACAATAGTCAAGATATAGAAACAACCTAAGTGTCTATCAACAAATGAATAGATAAAGAAATTGTGGAATATTACTCAGGTTTAAAAAAAAAGAGTGAGATCCTGCCATTTTCGAGAACAGGATGGATGAACCTACAGGACATTATGCTATGTGAAATAAGTGAGGCACAGAAAGAAAAAAAACTGCATCATCCCATTTACATGTGGAATGTAAAAAAGTCAAATACATAGAAGCAGAGAGTAGAAGGGTAGTTACCAGGGGCAAGGAAGTAGGAGAAATGGGAAGATGTTGGTCAAAGGGAACAATGTTGCAGTTATGTAGGATGAATAAGTCTAGATATCTAATGCACAGCATGATGATTATAGTTAATAATACTGTATTGAATACTAGAAATTTACTAAGAGTAGACATCATGTGCTTTCATTCATTACACACAAAAAAATGGAAATGGTGTGAGGAAATGCTATGTTAATTAGCTTGACTATAATCATTTCACTATGTATATGAGTATCAAATCATCATGGTGTACACCTTAAATATACACAATTTTTATTTAAAAAAGAGTTGAGTGTGTCTTTGATAGGTGTATTTGAGATCATTCCCTTTTAACAGTAATACCCCTTGAGTGAATATTACATATGAAGACTGAAAACTCAAGCATTAAGAAATAATGTGGGGGAAGGGTAAGCTGTGACAAAGTGAGAGAGTGGCATGGACATATATACACTACCAAACATAAAATAGATAGCTAGTGGGAAGCAGCCACATAGCACAGGGAGATCAGCTCGGTGGTTTGTGACCACCTAGAGGGGTGAGATAGGGAGGGTGGGAGGGAGTGAGACGCAAGAGGGAAGAGATATGGGAACATATGTATATGTATAACTGATTCACTTTGTTATAAAGCAGAAACTAACACACCATTGTAAAGCAATTATACTCCAATAAAGATGTTAAAAATAAAATAAAATAAAATAAAGAAATAATGTTTTTGAAAATATTATTATTAAAAATTACACTGGTAAATTACCTAAGCAAATTCATCAGAAACTGTTCCACAGGTCCAACACTGGAAAGGAGGTATTTTCATTTTCATTTGGTTTAATATCTTCTACATTAATTTATTCCAAATTGATGAGTTATTTGGGAAATAAACAGAAAAGCTAATGTACATTTTCTAGTCTATCAATAATTGCAAGAAAGAAGTGGAAAATTTAATCACATAAGCAACTATTTTATGTTACCATATTAGCCTGAATTATTATTTTAATTGAAAGTACAATTGGCCATTAGAGAACTATATTTTGTGAACTTGGTGAGTCACATTAGTTCTCTGAGCCTTGGCATTCTGTCTAAAATACAAGGAGATAAAACTAGATATTTAATTTCTATAAGTGATGAATTTCTACACTGAGGGATGCCCTCAATAATTATGGTGAATAATTTAGAAGCCCACAGTGGGGAAAGAAGATGGGGACTGGACTGAGGGGGTCTCTACCCAAACCTTAACTCAAGTTAACAAGTTAATATGAATTTAATGGTTACCAACAGCCATTTCTATTTCTCCTGTCATTTTAATTTCTAAAGTTCTGTACTTTCTTGATACTGTTTTGGTTGTTAGGGATGTTTCTTCCAAATGGCATTATGCAAAGCCTGATTATACTTGATAGATTTTGTTCATGGCTTGGAAATCAGAGTAGGTTGTTTTTTGTTGTTGTTTTTTTTGTTTGTTTTGGGTTTTTTTTTTTTCCCCCCAAATTGAAGGCAAATAACACTGTTCTGGGTTTATGTGTAGATTCTAATCAATTTGGTTTCCCATAAGAATAGACAGTGGAAATTAGCACAAGACAGATAAATTTCCCCTAAGAAAGATACATTAAAAAAAAATTTCAGTATAAATGAATGATGTGTCACAACTATCCCTCCTGAGATGTTTTTAAGAGTAAGTGTAGCATCAAAACACACAAGATAATTTTATAGTGAATATACACACACTCATCACCTAGATTCTATAATTGTCATTTTACTATATTCCTTTTAACACTATTAATATTTCTATCTGTTTATAGATTGCTTTATTTATCCATCAAATAAATGCATTTTGGGTTAAATTTTTACAATAGGACATATAAATACTTCAGCATTCATGTTATTGACTAGTGTGTGACATTTATCTACTGTATTTTTTCCTTTTGAGGCAAACTTTACAAAACTGAAAACTTAAATGAACATTTGCTGACATTTGACAAATGCATACACCTATATCAAATTATAGAACATTACCATCACTCAAGAAAATTCTCTCAATCTCTTCTATAATCCTCCAGGAACAGCCAGCATTCTGATTTTTTCCCACCATAGATTTATTTCTCCTTGCCCTAGAACTTCATATAAATTGAATCATACTTTACATGCTCTGCATAAGCCTGCTTTCAGTCAGCATAATATTTTGAGATTCAACCATGTTGTTGTGTGCATTAGTAATGCATTCCCTTTGATCACTGATAGTATTTCACTATATCAATATAACATTAAAAAAAAATCTATTCTTTACTGATGGATACTTACGTAGTATTTCATTTAGGGCTAATATGCATAAAGTTGTTACATACATTTTTTTATAGCCCTTTTTGTAACCAGTACTTTTATTTCTCTTGGGTGAATACCTTGAATTGTCTTTACATAATGAGGTGTATGCTTAATATTGAAAAGAAATTGCCAGACAATCTTCAAAAGTGGCTGCACCACTGTACATTTCCATCAATGATGTATGAGAGTTCTAGGAATACCACACTTCTGCCAACTTTTAGTAGCAATCAGTCTTTTTAATTTTAGCCATTTGAGTGGATGCATAGTGCTAACTCATTATGATGTTAATTTTCACTTTCCTGATAAATATGCTACTGTTTTTTTAAATGTGCTTATTATTGGCTATCTGCATATCTTCCTTTTTGATGCATCTGTTCAAATATTTCCTCATTTTTAATTTAATTGTCTTTTCATTATTGAATTACAGTTCTTCATATAGTTTGGACACAAGTCTTTTGTCCTTTTGCAAAAATATAAATTGTGAATATTTATCACCTGTGAATTATCTATTTTTCTTAATGTTACATTTTAATGGGTTTCTTTTATGATGAAATTAGACATCATTTTTTCCTTTTATGGTAATTACTTTCTGTCCTTTAAAAGAAGTTTGACTACAAAATCCATGGACATATTCTCCTGTATTTTTTCAAAAGCTTTATGGGTTTAGTTTTTATGTTGAAGTCTATGATCCAGTTCAATTTAAGCTTGTGTATAATATGAGGTTGGAGGTCAAGTTTCCTTTTTTTCCCATATGAATATTCACTTGATCCAGCACCATTTGTTGAAAGGATCTATCTTTACCCATTAGATTACTTTATGCACTTGGTGAAAATTTAAATAACGGTATAAGTTTGGGACTATCTCTGGGACTTTGTTTTTCATTATGTTTCAAATATGTATTGATCCTTATGCTAACATTACAGTTCTAAGATTACATTGCTTTATCATAAATCTTGAAGTCAAGTAATGTAATTTCTCTAGCTCTGTTCCTCCTCTTCAAGTTTGTGTAGAATATACCATGCCCCTATGCTTGCAAATAAATTTAAAAATAAGCCTGTAAATTTTTACCAAAAAAATTTTTTTAAAGTCTGTTGGGATTATGATCAGAATGTCACTGGATCTACAGATCATTTGGAAAAGATTGACATATTAACAATATTATTTTTCAATCCATGACCACGGTATATCTCCCCATTTACTTTGTTTTTCTTTATTTTCACTCAGCACTTTTTTTTCAGTCTAGAAAGCTTCATATGCTCATTAAATTTATCCGTAATTTTTATAATCCTTTAAGTAGAGATATTTATTCTTAATCATATTTTCCTATTGCTGTTACAATATAAAATACATTAATTTTATACATTAACTTGTAATTTAGGACCTTGCTAAATTTAATTATGAATTCTAATTTTTTGAATTTCTTAACATAGTCTACATAAGCCATCATGTCAAAAGCAAAGAGAGACAATTTTGCTTTTTCTTGACACATTTTTATATCATTAGATTTATTCTCCTGCTTTATTTCAATCACTAAGGCCATCTTATACAATGCTGAATAGAAATGGCTATAAAATATGTAGGCTTTCGTGTCAAGCTTCTTTCACTTAGCATACCGTTTTCAAGGTTTACACATATTGTAACATGTATTTGTATTTTATTACTTTCTATAGCTGAATAATATTCCATTATTACATAAAGTACATTTTGTTTAACCATTCATCAATTTGGTTTGCTTCTACTTTTTAAAGTATTATGAATAATGCTACTATGAACATCTACATACAAGTTTTGCATGGACCTATTTTTTTTCTTTCAATTTTCTTGGAGATACATATATCTATATCTATATCTGAAAATGCTGGGTCAGATCATAACTCGATGTTTAACTTTTGAAAATTTCCATACTATTTTCCAAAATGGCTCTATCATTTTACATCCCCACCAGAAATGTCTGAAGGTTTCAATTTCTTCACATCCTCAGCAAAACTTATTATCCGTCTTTATTATTATTGCCATCTGAATGAGTCAGTGAATGCAAAGTGTTATCTCATGGTTTTGATTTGCATTTCCCTAATGTCTAATGGTGCTGAACATCTTTTCATGTGTTTATTGGTTATTTGTATATCTGCTTTGGAGAAATGTCTACTCAAATCCTTTCACCTGTTTTTAATTGAGTTATTTATCCTTTTAGTGTTAAGCATTCTTTATAAATTCTAGATAAAATTTCCTTACCGTCTATATGATTTTAAAATATTCTCTCTTTTTCTGTGGGTTGTACTGTATTTTTATTTTTACTTGTAGTGTTAGATGATACATATTTCTCCATTACTTTACTTAAAAAGATAATAGATTTTAACTTTTAGAGCAGGTTTAAGTTGACAGTAAAAATGAGCAGGAATTATATAGACAGTTCTCATATACCCCTTCCCCCACTGAACACAGTTTCCCATATTATTAACAGATTATATTTGTTACATTTGATGAACCAATATTGAAACATTATTTTTACTTAAAGTACATAGTTCACATTAGGGTTCACTTGGCATTGTGCAATTCTATGAATTTTAACAAATCCATAATGTCATGGTATCCATCATTACAGTATCACAGTATCAGCCAAAGTAGTTTAACTGCCCTAGATATCCTCTCTGCTCCACATATTTATCCCTCTCCCTTTCCTCCACCTCTGAACCACTGACAACCACTATCTTTTTTACTGTCTCTATAGCTTTGCTTTTTTCAGAATGTCATATAGTTTGACTCATACAGCATGCATCCTTTTCAGACTGGCTTCTTTCTCTAAGGAATATCTGTATATCTGTTAAGGCTCCTCCATGTCTTTTCATGTCTTGATGGTTCTTTCTTTTTATCTCTGAATAACTTGATTACTTCCAAATTTTGGCAATTATAATAAAGCTGCTATAAATATGCGAATGCAAGTTTTTGAATGTACATAAGTTTTCAACTTATTTGGGTAAATACCTAGGAGGGGGCCCATATGCTAAGATCATTTAGGTTTGTATATGTGGGTGGTCTTTTTATCTTTTTAATAGTATTCTTTGATGCACAAAAGTTTTCAATTTTTATGAAATTCAAGCTTTGTTTTTCTTTTGTTGCTTGTACTTTTGGTGTCATATTAAAGAAATCATTATGTACTCCCATGTCATGAAGATTTATACCTCCTATATTTTCTTATAAGAGACTTAAAATCTTACCTCTTACATTTAGGTCTTTGATTAAGCTGGGCGTAATTTTTGCATCAATAATCAGTTGGTCTAAAATTTGTCAGTGTAGGCGTATAGTATTTGTGAATGTTATGTTATGAAGACTATAGATCCTATTGTATTCCTCCAAAGAGGATTGTGTGTCTTGTTTTGCTTGTTTAACAGGTAATTAGGGACTTCCCTGGTGGTGCAGTGGTTAAGAATCCGCCTGCCAATGAAGGGGACACAGGTTCAATCCCTGGTCCAGGAAGATCCCACATACCACAGAGCAACTAAGCCCATGCACCACAACTACTGAGCCTGCACTCTGGAGCCCACAACACAGGCCCCAACTACTGAGCCCAAGTGCCACAACTGCTGAAGCCTGCGTGCCCTAGAGACCATGCTCTGCCACAAGTGAAGTCACCGCAATGAGAAGCCCGCGCACCTCAATGAGAAGCCCACGCACTGCAACAAAGAGTAGCCCCCACTCGCCACAACTAGAGAACGCCCGTGTGCAGCAACGAAGACACAACTCAGCCATAAATAAATAAATAAATAAATTTTATTTATAAAAAAGAAAGGTAATTAATTTGGTTATATTAGAACCGCAAACAGTCTTGGGGGTCATTTTAAATATTACGTCACCTCCTTCATCTTTAGCTGTTCGGCTTGGCATCTACCTCTCATATGCAGGCTTCCAAGATCAGCCAGATATTTGATTGGAGTAGACACAAAATTTGTTCCCCCACCTGTGACTTGCTCCTTTCATGGATTCCCTTCCTCCAATTTTAGCTGTTATCGTAACTCAGGACTCTGTTCTTTAGTTTTTCAGGCCAAAAAGACATGTGGTTTTCTCTTTTAGCCTCTCCACGCAGGACTTAAGTTCAGTCTTTCCCCGGGCTAAATCTCACTGAAAAACGAAACTCTCTCAATTACTTGCTATCCCAAGTGTCGAGTGCCCTCTGAAATGTTCCTATATGGTATTTGCTCCCTAGTACTGTCATTTGTTTTGGTATTTTTGTTCAGTTTATAGTTATTAACTGCAGAGTGTTGGTTTAGTAGGAGCTTCCTTGGCCATATCAAGGGCAGAATCTTCAAACACAAAGTTCAGTTCTGAATGAAGCTGGTTATTTTTAAACTCCTCAAACCAGTTCTGCCTTTTCTTGTTGGGTTTTATGGGCCTTTAAATCTCTCTAGTCTTCAGTCTTGAGTTCAGTTTGTATTTAGGCTTATTTAAATTTCTCTAAAACATGTTCTTATATAAGCTTTCCTCCAAGTGATCCATCCATTGACACATTCATTCATCCATTAAAGAAGTTTATATTAAAGATAATATCTTCTTTCAGAATACACCTTTTGAGTCTTATTTAATGAAACTCAAAAGTATAGCTGTGGCTTCCTTCTTGACTTCAAATTTCTGAGAACCAAATTCTCTCTGCCACAATAGTAAATTAAAAGTAAAAGAGAATAAGACAATAATTTCTATAATAAGAATTTTTATTATTTGAGAGAGAGAGAGAAGAGAGTAATTTCTTTGTATTTCAAACTTTGATCTATCTTTGCTGTCCAAATTATTGTAACTTTTATTTTGCATCACATTTATATTTTGTTTTAAGTACCTGAAGGATTTATATTTCATTTTATGTGACTTTTGCATCGAAAACCCTGCCTCTCCACATACCACCAATTTAGAAACCATTTAAATATAGTGTTCAAATTTGATAATTGTCTAACTTAATTGCAGGTATTTAATTTAATGAGTCAACACAGGAATAGCTGTATATTCTTTAAGAAATGCCTGAATTGGCTGGAAGGAGACACTGCATAATGATATGCAGTCCATAATTGTGCAATGAAGGAACTTCTATCAGATTGCACTCTTGCTAGGAAACTGATCTTATCCCTTGACAAAACAGAGAAGAGAATTCCATTCTTTCAAATGGCCAGACTTAGAGCAAAACTGTTTCCTACAGCACTGAAATGAGAGCAGCAGCTTACATTTTACAGAAGAGAAGAAGGGTAGATGTTCCTAGATAAAAAATGTAGAAGAAAGGCTTTCCTTTTCACTGGGTGTGACACCATTGCAAAGATCTTTGTAAATTCAAACAAAAACAAAGCTAAAGAAATAGTAGATGAAGCCTCTGCTTTTAAAGTCTGAAATTTAGAAATGAGGGGAAAGACTGAGAGTCTTCTATACTTAGAATTAACAGATTCAGGGGGAAAAGGAAGGAAAATATGCTTGTAAAGTTCATTGCCTCTAGAGATTGGCTTTGGAACACATAAGGAATCTGTGCATACTACTGACTTCAGTGACTGAAGAAAGTGATCCAGACCATGAGAGAACAATTCAGTTAGCCAAGCTTGCTATGAATTTCACAAACTTCTTTAATCAACTGTTGAAAGCTGGTATCAGAACCTTATATGATACATTATTTGCAATTGTTCTTCTGTGTATGTGCATGCACGGACATATAAGCTTTTCAAGTTTACTGATTAACCAAATATAGTTTGTATTTGAGATGTGAATTTGGTCTTTCTCAAAAAAAAAAAAAAAGTGCTTGCTGATTTAGGACACCCTGAGGTTAAACACGAGTAAAGCTCAGTATCCCAAGTATGTTTCACATAATGCTATTTCCATGTGTGACACTTCACACACAGAAACACACACACACCTTGCTGTGACAATTGATAATTATCTTTGAGATGTGTTGTGTACTTTATTTTCATCTTAGAGTTTTGAAATGTTGAAGAACATAGGGAAAGCTCTGAGAACTCTGGCATCAAAGAAAGTTGTTAAAGTTTTCCTTTCTTTCCCTTCCTCCCTCCCTCCCTTCTTTCCTTCCTTCCTACCTTCCTTCTTCCCTCCCTCTCTTTGTTTCTTTTATACCCCCACTTCCTGCCCATATAACATTTATTAACACAGAAACAAACTCTGAGACACTTTTTAGGAGCATAGATACAAAAATACTGAAATAGACGTTAAGTCTAGCTGACTAATGCATCCATGACTCTACTGCCCAAAGATGATATAAGCCAAGTAAAGATCCAGTAATGATTGGCTTATTGTTCCACAGACTCAAAGTCTGTATCTAAATAAGCATATTTCTTGACATTTCCGGAGAAGCTATAAAAGAATTTGAATATTCAATGTTCCCCTCAGAAAATACAAATGGGGAAACTCCTTTATAAGGCAAAATAAATGTCCTCAAAAGTCCTCTCCATTCATCTAGCTCTGCAAGTCCAATTCATGAACCAAGACAGTTGTCCTTAATCTTTTTAGCAGCACCCAGTCACACCTCATCTCTACCTGCTTCTGCAAACTTTCTGTACATCCTCCTAAAAACCTAATGCATTCTGAATGTGTGTTCATCCCACTACTCTTTTTCACCTTTCCTAGATATATTTCTTTCTATATTCTTCCTGTAAATACATATCAAATTGCTTTTGGAAGTCTGTTACTGGATGTTGTACCCATTTCCATTTTTGATGCCTTCTACAGACATAAATAAGAGTTCTTAGAGCCACTTGGCTGGGAGAGGAAAGGCAGTGAAGTGAGGTAAGTGTAGGTAGAAGCTTTGATGATTCAGATATTTTCTCCCAATTCAAGCAAGTTTTAAACTTATTTTTTTTAACACTTTCTGAATTATGACTTAGGATGTTGTTTCAGTTAGTGTTAGATTAAATAAAGCATGTAAGTTCTTTTTAAAAGAAAAATAGCTGTAAGAGAGAAATTAAAAGAATCCAAATAAATAGTGTTATAGATCTAATTGTGAAAGGTAAACTCCTCTCCGAAGTAAGGAAACATGCATATCGGCCATATGAAACAAACATTAGCTAAGCATCACCTTCAGAGAGAACAGATTGCATTGAATATCTTAAACCCAATAAACCCTTATGGATTTGGTACTGAGTACACATTTCTTCAACAAGTGATTTCATGCTGGTGGTCACGAGTTCCAAACCACAGGCCACCCTGATTTTCAACTGATTTGATTCTCAAACAATGGTTGAAAGTCAAGAACTAATGAGGTTAAGGTTGCCTTTATTGGAAACTGTGAATTTCCTCTGAACTCTTTTATAATAAATCCTTATTGTTTCAGGATGAAAATATCTTTTGATTACATCTGATTGTGATGTATTTTAGCTTTCAGAAGTCAAACAATATTGCTTCCAAAGTTTCTGAGAGCATGTGAATCTTTTCTATCTGATCATGAATTCATGCAATGATATCTTTTACTACTTTATTTAAAAAGCTCACTGAGGGTGTGTGTGCATGTATGTAAACAAGCCCATGTCCTTCCTTGTCTGTCTACTTTAAAATATAGTTAGTTTCATTGCCTTGTGCCACCTGATTTCACAGGAGTTCCCACTGGTGTAGGTGGTTGTATTAGGCAGTATCACAGGGCTGCATGTAATCTATATTATCAAAACTTGGCCCATCCCTACATTATCTTCTTCCTCCCTTGCTAAGTCTCAGGGCAATTCCAAGTTAAGAATTAAAAAGCTCTTGAGAGTGATGGTACTTCAAGAAAGTTACATTTATAGTGATGCCATAAAAAATAGCTCTATTCAAGGGCTTCCCTGGTGGCACAGTGGTTGAGAGTCTGCCTGCCGATGCAGGGGATACGGGTTCGTACCCCGGTCTGGGAAGATCCCACATGCCATGGAGCGGCTGGGCCCGTGAGCCATGGCCACTGAGCCTGCGTGTCCGGAGCCTATGCTCCGCAATGGGAGAGGCCACAACAGTGAGAGGCCCACGTACCGCCAAAAAAAAAAAAAAAAGGGAATAGCTCTATTCATTTTTGGAGGTACGTTTAAAAATTGTTTATCGTGGAAACATAAAAATTGAAATCACATATTACTAGTACCATGTGAAATTATCTGCCAGAAATATCTTACATTGTGTCCACTCATCTCTAATATTCACTCTGCTTCTCATGATCCTTATGGGCCTCTAGTGACTATCAAGATTGTATAAGAGAAGAAAGGTCATAAAAGAATGAGGTTGCTATGCTGTTTTGGGGGGGCAGGGGACCATACACTAGTAAGTTATTCTAAACTGAAGATCATTCTTTGTGAGAAATAAAATGTATGCAAATAAAATACGTAAATCCATATTTTAAGAGGCAGTATATCACATATTTTATTATGCCAGGTTTTTTTTTCCTATTTGCCTTATATATGTATATATATATTTTAAAACATATTTATTAGAGTATAACTGCTTTACAATGTTGTATTAGTTTCTGCTCTATAACAAAGTGAACCAGCCATGTGCTTATGTATATCCCCATATCCCCTCCCTCTTCCGTTTCCCTCCCACCCTCCTTATCCCACCCCTCTAGGTGGTAGAAAAGCACCAAGCTGATCTCCCTGTGCTATGCAGCTGCTTCC
Source organism: Lipotes vexillifer (assembly GCF_000442215.2). NCBI lineage: Eukaryota > Metazoa > Chordata > Mammalia > Artiodactyla > Lipotidae > Lipotes > Lipotes vexillifer. Next base: position 3,772,164 of record NW_006785225.1, on the reverse strand, counting down.
CACTAGCTATCTGTTTTACATTTGGTAGTGTATTATATGTCAATGTTACTCTCTCACTTCATCCCACCTTATCCTTACCCCTCCCTGTGTCCTCAAGTCCATTCTCTACGTCTGTGTCTTTACTTCTGTCCTGTCCCTAGGTTCATCAGAACCATTTTTTTTTTTTTTAGATTCCATATATATCTCTTAGCATATGGTATTAGTTTTTCTCTTTCTGACTTACTTCACTCTGTAGGACAGACTCTAGGTCCATCCACCTCACTACAAATAACTCAATTTTGTTTCTTTTCATGGCTGAGTAATATTCCATTGTATATATGTGCCACATCTTCTTTATCCATTCATCTGTCAATGGATACGTAGGTTGCTTCCATGTCCTGGATATTGTAAATAGTGCTGCAATGAACATTGTGGTACATAACTCTTTTTGAATTATAGTTTTCTCAGGGTATATGCCCAGTAGTGGGATTGCTGGGTCATATGGTAGTTCTATTTTTAGTTTTTTAAGGAGCCTCCATACTGTTCTCCATAGTGGCTGTATCTATTTACATTCCCACCAACAGTGCAAGAGTGTTCCCTTTTCTCCACACCCTCTCCAGCATTTATTGTTTGTAGATTTTTTGATGGTGTGAGGTGATACCTCATTGTAGTTTTGATTTGCATTTCTCTAATGATTAGTGATGTTGAGCATCTTTTCATGTGTTTGTTGTACGCCAGGTTTGAAGCCAATGTGTCTGGCTTAAAAAACCTACAATGCCTCTTACTAGGCACGTGACCTTAGGCAACTTATGGATCCTGTCTGCACCTGAGATTCTTCTTCAGTGACATGAAGATAAAATGAAGGTCAGTTTTGTTTTGGTTTTTTTTTTGTGAGGATGAAAGGAATACAAATTTGTTAACACCACTATAAATACTGCCCGAACCACAGGAGGCACAAAGTGTTAGCTATTGTTGTCCTTGTTATTATTACTAATGTAAGATTTTTTTGTATTCTATATCCTATTATGGAGTTTTTATAGGTTAAAAAAATCACCACATACACCAAAAAGCCCTCATGAAACATAGGCGTAATCTTTGTGTAGATGTGAAAAAATCTACTGTTCATGGACACTGACTGACCTCCAAACTTTTGCTCTTTCCTCTCCCTTATAACCTAGATGATATAAATAATTCAGAATCAATAAAATACATTAAATTTCACATGTTAAAATAGCCCTTAATCCTCTTTAATCTCTAACCATCCTCTGAATCCATTTTTGCCAAATTTTTTCACAATTGTATGTGTTGAATCACATTTTATCATTTAAATTTCCACTAAATCTTGACCTTCAATAAGTGCATAACATTAACCTTTGAATAGCAAATTACAGAGACATCTGAAAGCATAAAACAGTAATATTCACTCGAAAGTACAAATTATGTACTATATAACATATCTTGGAAGAACTAAAATTGCTAAAAGCTACATATTTAATAATGTATGACCTGAATACTTTTGGAGCAAATTTAATGTGTTCAAATAAGCACTGTTTCAAAGAGTACTTTGGAAAAGAAATGTAAACTGACATCCCCTTTTGTGACTTATTTTCTTACTCAATAGAACTTTACTTTTAAAAAAGGAACATGAAAAAGATCCACTTAGTAGGTCACTGTTATTAGAAAAAAATGCAAATGAACAACTAAACTTCATTGCACAAATCAAGGTGCCTACTCTCCTGGGCATTATTCAGTGCTTGGTTTAATATTTTCCTAACATTTTAAGAGTTTTTCCAATTAAATATTAATATTTTTCTCAAAGAGAAAGATTTATTATCCTAAGGAGATTGTAGAAGGGAGGGATAGTGATCTCTGTCAGCAGTTAGAATGAGGAACTGAAGAGAAAGGTTAATTAAGGAAAACATGCTGAACCTACTTTCTCTAATACACCAAGAAGTCACATGTAGAAGTTCATGTTTACCTATATGGCAGAATTAAATAAAAAGACAATATGGTTTCCAAATGATTGACTATACTGGGCCAGAGAGTCCCCACCTGTAAAACCAAGCCACTCTACAGTCATGGAGGCATTATAACATCTAAATGTTCCATTTATATATATATATAATATATCTACATATATATATATATAATATATATATGTAGATATATTATATATATATATTAAGCAAACATACACACAAAAAAATACAGACTTATTGGGCATCTGTGCAACTCAACTTGCCCAAGTATATAGAGTTGTCACATGAGAAGCCTACTAACTTTGCCTTAATGCCTACTGTGTTAGATCCCATCGTCCAGCCCCAGAAGTGGAAAGATTCTTGAAGCTACAGAAAGAATAGTACTGATGGACTGACAAATCTCAGCTAAATCTTTTTTGGGGATGTGACATCAGTTGAAACAAGCTGCTTTGACCAAGGTCATGCTCCCTTCCTGAGGGCACCCTCCATCAATTTACTGATCCATTTGGGGTATAAAGCCCTGGCCCCTTTGCCCTGATTTAAGACATCTCTGAAAATCTATTGCAGCTCCAGAGTGCCCTGTTAAAAATGGCAGAAAAATGCTGTGACTGCATTGCAGTGCAACATCTCCCTCTGTTCAACTCTTCATTATTTATTTCTTCAACAGTGTTAATCCTGAGAACACTCCCCAAGGAATTTATTGCATTAAAGTATCCACCTAAGAGTGGGCTTCTTAGAGAACCCAGTGTTTGATATCTACCATTCCTATTGCCTAACTCTGTGACTTTGAACATGAGGCTCTTATTTTAAACAGCTGTAACTTTTCTCTGCCCATCCTGTCTTACATATCTCTCTGTAACTGGCACTCACTATGGCTTCATCAAGTATCTCAAGTTGAGCTGCTTTGTGGCTTACAGTTTATGTCAAGATAGGATAGGCTACTCCGCATAACAAAGAATCCCCAAATCTCTGTGGATTAAGAGTGTAAAATTTAATTGCACAATTACATATTTTTGTTCAGAATGCTCTCTTATCACTCTCCTAAAACTGTTCATTCAGGTATCTAGGCTACCTCCATCTTTTAATTATGTATTCTGTACTGCAGAGCTTCCAAAGTTGCTGAGACAGAGGAAGAAAAGAGATGCAGAGGCAAGATTCCTCCAAAGGGTCTGTGTTCCAAAATGACTTACACTATTTCTGCTTACAGTGCGTAAACAAGAACTGGTTACACAGCCCCAACTCAACTGCATGGGAAGTTAGAAAATGCACATGGATAACAGGTGAGCTATAAGCAAGTACAAAAATCTCTGTCCAGCAGCTACACAATTTCCTCCAGCCCTACTGCCCAGGCAAAGTTAGGATCTGCCACTCAGTCACATACTTATGAGGCACCCCCAGTACAACCTCTAAATAGGTAGATTTTTCTTATTTTTTTCTTTCTATGATAAACACTTCATATTGTAAACAAATAAAAAAATAAACACTTCATATTTTTAAATAAATATAATCAATTATATCTCTGAACTTCAACATCCTCATCTGTCAAATAGTAAAATATAAGGCTGCTCAATCAGCCAGTACTTTGATTGACAGATAAGAAACTTTCCATAAAAGTTAGTCTTCATTATTTTAGTTAGAATTCCTACCCTTTTTATATAGGGACATGTTTATTTTTCTCTTATTTATTATTGTTAATACTGCAACCTGGATAAAGATGTCAGAGGGCCACCATTGACAAAATACACAGAATGAGACTCAAAACATGATTTGGAAAGAAATAACTTATAAACATATGCATCAGGTTTTTGGCAATCTTTCTTTCATATGAAAGGCTATTTGTAAGGAATATAGCCTAGGTTTTCCAAGGAGCCTACCTAGTTGGGCGGGGCGGGGGGTGGGGTGGTGACTTTCCAAGTAAATCTGTCCTGGAGGTTAGGCTATAACTTTTGCCAGTCTTGGTTCTCCACCTAAGCCCACTACTGGTTCTGTCACTCATGAGCAGTATAATTTAGGCCAAGTTACCTGACATCTTAGGGCATCTGTTTTCTCATTTGTTAATATTCCACAAAACAACCAAAGTTACTAACACATAATAACCACACAAAGGCAAGTTCCTGGATAAAGACCTGCCCTCTGCCATAATCAGCCTTCTCCAATCTAAATTCACTAAACTCTCAATCTGATAGCTGAGTTGTTTAGTAATTTTTAGAATTGTAAATCATACTGATAGGATTATTATATCTACTAATACTCATATTCAAAGGATTAATATACTCCACACACAAAGATTAGTATATTTCTTCCTCAAATTTGAAATGTAGTGAACAAATAAGCAATTGTTCAGATCGCTACCAAACTGTTTGTCAAGCATCTTTCTTAGTCAAACCATCTTGGGTTGCACAAAGTTAACCCTGTAATCCCCATAGTATGTTTCTTCTTTTTCTCTCCATATGTTGGATCAACCCATAGGATTAGATTTCTGCCAGATTTGCTATTATTTCCCTTCCTATTTTGTAACATTCCTCTTTGTAACTAAAGCCAGCCCTATACTTTCTCCAAAAGGCTAACATCCTTGTCATCAGTTTTCTCTACAGGAAACCAGAACCATAATCCTGCCTGGTTCTAAGATATCTGGTTAAACTCCCACAGTGCTGGTCTTAATCTTAACTTATGACCTGTTTTATTAGTGTCTCCCATTTCTGGTAGAAAACAGGCACATTGTTCCCCTCCAGATTGTCCAATGCTCATCAGAGATACATGCCCATTGGGCATACCGTTATTACTTTAAATTTAACTCATCCGAAAATAAACTAGTAATGATTTCCTCCATACTTGTCATTTTTTTGTCCCAGGGCACAGTTCCATTATGCAATGATCTATCCAATGCAGAGACCTGGGGTTTTTTCCCTCAGCCCATATATACTCCACCATAAAACTACTAATCTCTTGAGTTAAATATCTTTCAAATGCTCTTTCTTCCTAGCTGAATTTAGTCTCTTGGCCCAGATCACTGTACTCTGTCAACTACATCCTTTTACAATCATGTATCTGATTACCTGGCTCCAGTCTCTATGCAGCCCTAACCTCATCCACTGGGCATAGTATACCCAATCTGAGCCTTAAATTTCTAATCATATGATTCCCTTTTCAATAGCTTCCTATGGTGCAGAGGATAAAGTCTACTCTTAACATGGCTTACATTGTCTTCCATGGTACTGAATTAGTTTACTAATCCAGCAACCTTATGGTTTTCTCTCCCACTGACTTTCTAGCCACACTGTACTAATTTGTTTTCTAAAACATGACCTGTTCTCTCTCAACTGAAAGCCTTTGCAGACATTCTCCTTTGCTCCTCCCTCATCTTTGCTTGACTCTTGCTGTCCATCTAGTGTCTAAAAATTTTACTTTTTTATTTCTCCCCTAAGGACTAGGATATTTGGCCCTGCTATAAATTTCTAGGGCACTCTGTCCTTTCATTTTGATAAGCTTTATTATATTTTATTATTAATCCTTGTTCAGTTTTCTATCTTTCTTTCTTGTCTGAAAGTTGTAGGATGGCAGACCTTATGCTTGTCACACTTGCTACTAAATTCCCAGAAAATAACATGGTAACAATAGTTCCTATTGAATGAATGAATGCCACAAATACATAGTTCATGCCCCCTCATGGAAACTGCTCACTTCCACATGGACAGTTACCAAAACCTCTTGAACCACAGAGTAGAAAACAGTATTGGATAGATGTGAAAATGTGGACCTTAGGGTTAGCACTTATTTAAATACTGGCTTTATCACTTACAAACTTTTTGACCATAGGCAAATCATTTAAGTTCTTTCTTCTCCATCTGAAAAAAGCAGGTTTGAAAAATTACCTCACTGAATTGTTGTGAGCATTAAATTAATATAATGTATGTAAAGACATTACTCCAGTGCCTGGCATAGAGCAAACGATTGTTATATGTCAGCAATTATTATTATTTTGGGAAGAGGTTGTAATATGTTATCAATTGGGAAGGGGGTGAAAAATAAACTTCCTCCATTTCATCCAAAAATGCTTATAAAATTCTGTAGTCATTTCTTTTTTGTTTTCCATTGTCTTAATCAATTACAGGAACGATTAAATTAATAGTTTCCAGTCAAGGTAACTTATCTTTGTGCATTTAAAATTCCATTCAAATTAAGTTTGTTTGAGCAGTGAGGAAGGAAGTGACAGTCTTTCTTGCTGTTGACAGAACCTGATGTGTGGCATGCCTGATTCATCAACTACAAACAGCACTAACTTATTTGTATGGTTCACACTGAAAAAATTTTATATCTAAGGTCCTGCAGACTCTGAATGACTTTCAAGGTTTCCAGGGGTTTTCAAGGGCTCCAGGGATTTTCAAGGTCTAGGACCAATTCAGAAAAAAACAAACAAACAAAAAAATATATATATATATATATATATATATATATATATATATATATGATTTGTAGTAATATATATGTGTGGTTTGTAGTAACCACCAGATTGGTAAATTTGTGCATGGTATCAGCTATTTTGGATTCACAGGTATAATTATTAGGCCAAAGGGGTCTTTCCCAGTTTGCTAAAATACACTTAATGATCTAAATTTGTATTTACCTTTTGCCATTTTTCCTATTTCTCTTGTTACCATCTTAGTCCAATATAAGAATAATTCTTTCCTGGATATCTGCATTAACCACCTACCTTACCTCCCTGCACTTCTACTCCCCCACCACACTCCACCTGCCCTATCAATTACCTATTTAAAATTCAAATCCCAGTATTCCAGTCCCATGCACAAAACCATTCACTGTCTTTCCACTGCTCTTTAGATAAAGCTTCAGCTTCTTAACATGGTCTATTAATCCTTTCATTATACCTCAGTACTCCTCACACTTCAGTTTCGCCAACCCACTTGATAGGGATAATTCTACTAGGGGATTGTAAGTACAGAAAAAGTATGCGAGACCCCTGTAAGTTAATGATCACTCAAGAAAGCAGGTTTGCTTAACCACAAAACCAAGCAGGCTTGCTTAGCAAGAAAACCATGTAACAGAAGCATGAGACATGACCCAAAACAATAGAACAATGGTGCCATGAGACCCACATCCTGCTCAGTGAGCTCAGTAAGTTTATGACCCCTAAGACATGCTCTTTGCACACGTAAAAAACAATAATTTCCACAGTGTCATGACAGTCCTGGTCTGACCATGTAGGGACAAGAAACCCAACCTGGAGAAGGAGCTCATGATGGAAGCTTGACGTCTACTCAAGAATGAGGAAGAAGGTGGTCTCTTCCCCCTCCCCACTTTTCCTTTGATTATAAAACTGTAACCCACTAATTTCTCAGGGCACAGCATCCTCTCACCCACCGGCTTGTAAGTCTCACAAGCGTCCTATTCTACTCACTTCTTATCTATCACTTTGCCTCTGGCTGAATTCTTTCTGTGCTGAGACATAAAGGACCAGACCAGAGCTCCTTGGAACCCCCCCCCCCCCCCAA
>NW_006785225.1:3756336-3764674 GCF_000442215.2 Lipotes vexillifer | reverse complement strand
CCCCCCCCCCCCCCCCGAAATGACACCTAGCATTTTCACACTCATCCATGTCTTTTAGTTCTGATAACATGCATAAGAACTCTCAGCTGCCTCAGAAGCTTTATCCAACACCTTTTCTCCGATACACTTCTTTGTACTTTACAATCCACTTTTGCCTATTTAACTCCTCCTCATCTTTCAGATTCCAGATAAAATATTGCTTTCTCAAGGGAGCCTTCTCCAAATCCTCATTTTATGTCCAATTCTTTTATATATTCTCATAGAACAACACACTTTTACTTCACCATACTTATCTTAGTGATTATACACTGACTTATATACTTATCACTTAGAATGTAAACTGCCAAGAATGCAGGGATGTGTTTTTCATTATGTTCTCACCTTCTACCCAGCACCTGTAATACAGACTAAAATTATTTTGAAAAAGATATAAATGTAAGCATTAAAGGGAAGTATAATTTGTCACCCCCAATATGCCTCTTTGGCATAAAGATTATTTTAGGTCGATTATTTTTAAGGAAGAGCAGACACTGGATAAGCAAACTCTGAAAACCAAGTAGAAGTTACCCTTTTGTAAGAGACATTTACATTATTAGGGAAACCTCTATTTGTAGGTGTCTCCCTCTATATACCAGGAAGAGAAGGATGACTAAATCTCAAGAAACTCTTATGAACAGAAAAAGCAGAGACTTAAATCTGCATAAAAGCCATACCCTCCTTTACTGTATTTTGCTTGAAAATCTCCCATAAGTGGCTTCCCAGTCCCAACCTCTTTTATCTTTAACTGGAGATGGTATTTAAGGCTGAAATGGCTGGGGCCATTTCAGAAAGCTACTCAGTTTTCCTGGGTATCTCCCATGCATCCAGGAGGTATATGTGTTATTATAATTCTGTTTGCTTTTCTTCTATTATTATTTTATTATATTTTTATTATAGGGAGGTCTCAGCCAAGAAACTAGAAGGGTAGAGGGAAAACTATTTTTCCTTTCCCACAGCATCATGAAATCTAACTTGCGATGTAATGGGAATTTAGAGAAAATGAATACCAATACTAATCCTAATAGCTATCACTCATTGAAAAGGTTGGGAAGGAAGAAATTGTCGCCTACCCTTCTAGATTTTTCTGCATAGTCTAAGAATTAAATTGACATGAGACAGATTAACACGAGAAAATCAAATTTTAATAACAGGTACACATGGGAGAGACCCAGAAAAACTGAATAACTCACCAAATATGGCCAAAGCCCTCACCTTAAGTACCATCCTCAGCCAAAGACAAAAGAAGACGCTGAGGATGGGAAGAATCAGTTATGGGGAGGTTAGCAGGAAAATCACAGTAAACAAGTATGACTGTGATGCAGATTAAAGTCATTGCCCTCTCCACTGATAATGGTTTCTAGAGATTTGGTTATCCTCCTCTTCTATGTACAGATAGGGAGACATCCTTACAAATGGAGATTACCCTTAAAAATGTAAATGTTTCTTAGAAAAAGGTAATTCCTCCCTGTGTTTAGAATTTTTCCCATGTCTGCTGTTTCTCAGAAAATAACCACCTTAAAATAATATTCCAAAGAGACACATTTTAGGGTGGCAAATTTTGCTCTCCTATAAAAGCCTCCAATATCTACATTGAGTACTAAGTGAACCCAGAGATTGAGTCAAGTTTAATAAACCCAGAAGTCTCATTTATGATTATATCTGAGATAGACTATAATATAATCACAATGGATAGTTATGATGAAACAGTAGAAACAATGATAAATGATGACACAGAAGTCTGCCCACGGTGGGCAGGATTTATAGGCCTAGATTCAAGATGCATCAGTGGCTCGAATTTTTATACTAATCAGTCTTTGGAGGAATTGATTGCGGTAAAAGCCACATTTATTGAGCCAGTTCTACTGGATGTTGAAGAAAGGAGGGGACAGCTGGAAAGCAGGGATAATTTCAAGAGATCTGGGATGACTGATTCTTGGATTTGGAAGTTAACTTACTTTAAAACTAAATATATTATATGATTTATTTATCACTTGCTTCATTTATATGCAGTTTGGTTCAGGAAAGGACATAGGAGATGAATACTGAGAAAAGACTCACTGTCTGATATGGAAAAGACAGAGTAGCACCAGCTACAATGTTTTAGACACTGTATGGAGGACTATATATATATTTATGTATATAATTACGTGTGTGTATATATATATATATATATATGCTCCTGACATTATTAGTCTCCAATGCACTCTTTTTCAATTTAATTATGGGCAAATAGAATCTCATAAAAATATATTTAAGTAAGATTTTCTCTAACTCCAAGGCTATAGTGTTTCTACTCTACATCAGGCTAAACTGTAAGAGAAAAAAAATTAATTAGACAAAAATTTTAATCTCTCTCTTTCTGTCTCCCTAGCCCTCATTCTAACTCTTACTCTTTTTGACTATAAATGATATCGATAGATATAGATATCAATATAGACATAAATATGTCTATATAATATTGGCTTATCATTAATTTTCTCTATTGTCTGTTTTTCTTCTTTATAACTCAGTGTTACTAGTCAATAATGAAATTAAATCCCTTCTCATTCTACTCTAGGCCTATTATTGGACATTAAATATGAAGATTATCCATTTGGAGTTCAATATGATTCTGATGCTGTCTAATGGTATAATATTTTCTGGTGCCACTTTTACATTCTGAGACTTGTAGATGTAAAGTATCTGACATCCATGTATAACTTAAAGGTACTAAACTGCCATTTAAGTAAAGTACATAAGATGATATTATAATTTTGATCCCTTAGAAATAATTTTCATTTTTAGGCACAGTCAGATTTAGACAGTACACAAAATTAACTAATGAAAACAAACATAAGAATTCAAGAACACGTATGTGACGATGAGCTACATACACCAAGAAACAAAGACATAAATATCCACTGTTCATTTGCTGCATTACCAGGGTAATATATAATAAAGGAGATGATGAAATAGAAGGGCAAATGGGATAAATGTTAATTCCTGCATTATATTTAAAATTATATATTAAGAATTGTACATTAAAAATTGGTATGTGCATCTGGTTGAGGGAGATTATTGTGGATCTCTTGGAGAGAGAGATCTTACTGTTGTCACAGAAAAGAATAAAAGGTGGAGCAAATATTGAATTCATGAAAATAACATAATTCCCACAGTGCTGGACATGGGACCCCATTCTTCTTTATGACAACCAAACAGATTTCAGCTGGTAGGCGGAGGCTATTTCTGTGAATTACTTATTAAGAGAAATATAACTAAGTGAAAGCACATTCAGGCTAAAATGATAACAATTGTAAACGAAGCAGAAGCAGAAATCAAAAACCCATGAATCTTCACCCTGGAAAAGAGATGGAAGGTAATAAAATTTCCTCACTTTAGGTATTTTTAAGGTCATTATACAGAATAAAGTTCCAAACTGATACGATGTTGGATATATTACTCAATATTAGAAATACTATTAATCGGCATAAGCTACATGCCAGGTTTGGCTTAATAAAAAACAAGACTCTTACTACCATAGTTACCCAAAAATAGAAGAAGCCTCTCCGCAGTATTTCAAAATGAAGTACCGAAGCTCAGACTGAATTATCAATTGAAAGATTGTAAAAACAGAAATGACATTTTGATGAATAGTTTGAACAAATGAATAAATGAATAAAAAATAGCTATTTTTTTCCTATCAAAATAAAATTTACAGAATTCAAGTATGTTTCAAAACCATGCTTTGAACACCACAGGCATAGTACCTGATTTTATTAATTTCAAAATCAAGTGTAAAAATATATACATTAATGAATTATTACTAGTGGGATTTCAAATCTGTGGCTCAACAACTGAATGTCCCTCTATCTATAAAATCATCCCTTCCCAACATTTAAGTTACATTTACCCCAAACTTTCATTTACGTGAAAAGACCTTTGATGTCATTAAGAGGAAATGGTACACCATTTACTTGAAAATAATTAGCAAAGGAGAAGTTAAAGTTGGACCTGGAAAATTAAGTAAACAGGAAAACAGACTTAGAGCAAATATATTTGCAATACAGTTTGAGGGGGAAAAAAAGATCCTCCAAATTGTCCTCTTGTCTCAGTCTGGAGGGAGAAGACTGAGATGTATGTGAACAATGCTAACAGCATGGGCTTATGAAAAGTTATCCACAAGCCATAAGCAAGATAAATAAGGCTATGACACTTGATTGCTAGAAAAGAGATAAAAAAATGTGTATGATCTCTCAATCTATCTATGCGTGTAAATGTATTAGTATAGTTATTACACTGAATTTGGAAGTTTTATGTTGTTAACAACTATAGATTTCTGGCAAACCTAAAAGGCACACTTTTTCAACATTTGCTGGATGCTGCATTCTCCTTCAGTATAGAAACAAACATTTCAGCAAGCAAAACCAAGACATATTATTTAAACATTTCAAAGAAACATTGTCCCCACACATTAATAAATAACTAATCTTGACTTTACTTGAAGTTCGTGTCTTATACTCTAGTTGCCTGGAGGTCTACATAACCCTATAATTTACCAAGGTAGAGCTACAATGGCAAGGAATTGATATTTTTTGTTGTTGTTGTTTTTTCCCTTTGTATGATAAGGATGTTTTGTTGGACGTTGGCTAAAATCAGGATTGTTCTTAGTTGATGAAACAGATTATTTTCAGATCTAGACTAGCGTGGGTGAAAGAAAGTAGAGTCAGTGTTGGGGAAGAAGAAAGCTTCCCTCTACCCTTCTAGGTTCTTCTGACTGGTCTAAGAATTCAGTTGACATGAAACAGAGTAACAGGGGAAAATAAAATTTAATTTCATACATACAGTAACCCTATACCCATGAAAGGGTCAGAGACACCACATACATGTGAAGTTCTGAGACAGAAAGGTAAAATGAGGTCTATAAGCCATTCTGAGCTAAGGAATGGGGCAGGGGCCTGGGGCTGCCAGGGACAGGAGGGTCATTCAAAAGATGATAAGAAGAACAGATGTTTGGTAATTAGATGTTTGCCCTGCCAAATAGATGAGGCCACTTAGATGAAATGTATCTCTGGTAATAACTCTTACCTGGGAAAAATCCTCTATTTAAATTCTTCTAGGTAGTTAAGAGAGGGGCAGTAGTTTCTTTTGAACCTGCAGACTCTCCACTGCCTTTACCTCAAATAATCCTCTTGCAAAAGTGATATTTTGGGGAGTCTCATTCTGAAATCCTCTATCAGTGTACAAATAGATTTGGGTCAACATTCTGATTCCAGCATTTACTTTTTTCTTGCAACCTTGAGCATGTTATTGTCTCCCAGCTTTATTCCATCTACTAATAAAGTTCAAATAATACCTCCTCCACTGAGGTGTTCTGAGAACTTAGGCACAAATTATGATGCCTGATAGAAGAAAATACTAAGTGAATACTTTTTCCACACTAAGGAAATGCTGTATATAGAGTAAAACATTCCTAAATATATTCATTAATCTCTGAAATTGCCTGCAAATGTTCTCTAAGGTACACAGGTTTGCTGTAAGTTGTTTTTATTAATATTTATTTTACTCACTTTGATTATAATCAGATAAACTATATAAACATATCCTAAGTGCAGTGAATGAACACTATGTGACTGAGGGCTGTCGCTAGAATTCAGCTTGTATTTGCATTTGGATTTATGATCAAATTCATACCAATAGTACTATTTGGTTAACGCTAAAAGAACAGAAGTCAACTTTGCGTGTAAGTGATGCAATTATGCCAAGTAAAGCCAGGACCAGAGCACAGTGAGCTGAATGAAAGAAGTTTCTTCAGTATTTCAAATGAGAAAATTTCAAGAAGCACTAAGTCTTGACATGGCACACACAGTAATATATTCTATGCAAATTCAAAGAACCTTATTCTTATCAGTTGGTGCTATTTTCACATGCTGAGCAATAATTCAGTTCCTGCAAATGATAATCTTATTGGACACATGGAGGTCTTTTTATTGTTTCAGCATTTTATGTGTGATTTTTGATTTTGTAATTTTATAATTTTATATCAGCTAAAAGTTTAAGGAGTTTATAACCAGTTTATGTGTGTGCATATTTTAATCATATGGAAATAATGATAGACGGTGATTTTTTTTTCCTTTGATAAAGGTTCACAGTTTGATAAGTATTACTGTTGTAGGAAAAAAAGGGAGCTACTGTGCTAGAATTTAGAGTCCAGGATTAAGTATCAACCCCTCCAGTTTCTGTGAAATTTTCAGCATTAGCTTAACCTCACTGAACTTCACTTTGCTTCCAGATAAAATAAGGATAGTTAAATTCATCCTGCCTACTTTACAAGTTGTTTCAAAGAATTAAATGAAATCAAAGATGTTAGAATGCCTTGTAATCTGTAAAGCACTGTACTAATGTAAGGGATTATTCATTTCATCATTATTAATAAACACCTGAACTCCCTATACCACAACATTATGTAAGGCATCTTCAGAGGAAAATATCTAACGCTTTAGAATGAAAATCAATTAATGAATTCATTGTTCCCTTTCGGAATCTGAATGGTTTATCTTGTACAAAATCCACTCTTTCTACCACAAACAAAAGTCTGCATTTTGGGAGTTTTTTCCCAGAAACTGCAGTTTGAAGAGACAGTTTGGTTATAGACAAAAGATTGTGTTCTGCTGGGGACCTTGAGAGAGTTACTTAATATCTCTCTGATTTTTTTTTTTTTTTTGCAGTACGCGGGCCTCTCACTGTTGTGGCCTCTCCTGTTGCAGAGCACAGCCTCCAGACGCACAGGCTCAGCGGCCATGGCTCACGGGCCCAGCCGCTCACGGCCCCAGCCACTCCGCGGCATGTGGGATCTTCCCGGACCGAGGCACGAACCCGTGTCCCTTGCATCGGCAGGTAGACTCTCAACCACTGCGCCACCAGGGAAGCCCCTCTCTGATTTTTAATTATATCACATGTAGGATATAGCCTGCCCCTTTAGCATCTTGTACAAAGCTGATAAAAAATAGTATCCACATAATCATTAATATAAAATATCTATAATTTATATGCTCCAAAAGTAGAGAATGTATATTTAATAAAATACTAAACAAAAAGCTAGATATATAAACAGCTTCTATAGAAAGTGACACCATATTTTAATTTTTTATCTATATTTATGCCTACCCATTTCATAAAGAATTTTTGGCTGTTAGATAAAAATATACATCAGGATAAAATTCAAATAAAAGCAGAAATAAGGTATCAAGTTTAAGGAAAAAATAAAGAGATACAAGTCTTATCATATAGTATTTCCCAGTTGCTTCAAACATATAATTCCCATGTTAAAATTTTAATAATGATCTGACCAGTGAATATATTATATAAGCATTAATGGACATTTAACTTTAATAACTTTTTATGATAAATATGAATATGTTTTATATATATGTGTGTGTGCATGTTTGTGTGTAGGTTTTTTTCCCTCATCATTGACCAAAATATATAAATTTTGTTTGAGCTTTTCATGATATGAACTTTTACAATGCTTTCCAAAAGGGTTATGTATATATTAATTTATTCAAATAACAATTAATCATTAAGCATTATTTCTCCCCAGTCATTCTTTCAAGGGCTCAATGAATTTACAATGCCATCTACAGCATACATATTTGCTTATTTTGATACCACCTAGCTTCTATTAGAAATTCATTAAATTCATTAAAAATTCATTAACTCTCAGGTTAAAGAATAAGTTTCTCATTTTTGTTTTAGTATTCTTTTCTGTTAGTTGATATGCATTTTTCTTGTCTTTATAGTGAGAATAAAAGTTGCTTGAGAGCAGAGTATATTTCTTCTTTAGAATTTTCAATAACTCAGCACAATGTTTGCCAAACTGCAGGTAGGTGCCAAAGACACATTTGCTATTAAGCAACAACTCAAAAAACAAAAACAATCAAAAATGAAAGGAGGTTGAGAGCTGGGAAAAATGGTTTTAAAGAGGGTGTCTGAGTTTACAATCATGAGTAGACAAGACCTAAATATTTGCAAAGATAAATAAAATAAGAATTTAATAGCAACACTTGTAACAGGTCATTTAGACTGGGACTCTAGTTTTTCATTTGTGCCTCCCATTTTTCCCTCCATACCTAGAGCTGCACCCTTTGATGCCAGCCAGTATTCTGTCTCTGTAGCATACAGAGAAGAAATGGAGTCAATATTATTATAACCTTTTTTTATACATGTGTGTTATCCACTCATGCATTGTTTCATTTAATTATAACTCATATTAGGTAGACAACATCCCCATTTTACAAATAAAGTTAATAATGTTAAGAGCGGT
>NW_006785225.1:3749747-3756136 GCF_000442215.2 Lipotes vexillifer | reverse complement strand
AAAAAGTAAATAATTAAAGGAGCGGTTAAGTTAGCCACAACTTCAGAAGAAAAGTAAACAGATCTGAGTCTCGTGGTATCTTAATTTAACATCCATCCTTCTGCTAATCAATCCACTTCCCTTCCATACAGGCATGTCTTTTGGAATTATAAGCACTGTTCTAGCAAATCCAGATAATCTGGCTATTGTTAGGAAATGCTCTATGAGTATTCTTGGCACCTTTATTTCCCTGAACAATATTTCACCAGGATTTAAATTCTGGGCACTCCCTCCCTGACTGACAAGTTAGTCTAGTCTCTAAAACAAGGCCACTTTTCCAGATTTCCATCCTTTCTGATCTTGAATTTTCCATGTTGAAAATTGTTGAAATCACAGATTACTCCAGCCTGTAGCTGCACTATCATAAAATTATCATCATTTTAAGATGAAGGAGATAGGGAAGACTTCAGACAAAAAGTTGGATTTTAGCTGAGCTTTGTGGATTGAGTTGGAGCTGAACTAGAGAAAGGAATGATATAGTGTACTTTTGGAAAAATCATTCCCATATGAAACCTTTGTGTTTGAACCTGAACAATGTATTCAAGTAAAATTCTATCCCCTTTGGCTAGAGAAGTTTATTTAGAAAATACCAAAAGCCCATAAGTACTAAAACTAATAATAAATGTCTAGTCTAGAACTTTAAAGTGTGTATGTCTCTTTTTCTGTGAGTGAGATCATTGAATCCTCAACTATTACTTTAATGTAGTTAGGGAAGTTTTAATTATACTGACTTTACACACAGGAAAAAGAATAACATCTCAGTCATAAAGTTTAAATTTGCATGACTAAAATATAAGAACTTGTTCGAGTGTCTAAAAATATAAGCAGAGTTCTATCTGCCTCATTTCACTGACTGTTTGACTTTGTGCGTATGTGTGTGTGTGTGTGTGTATGTACGTGTGTTTGTAGAAGGAAATTCACTATTCTATCCATATTCTGACTAGGCCCCTAAGTAATTATTTGTGTGTTCCTACTATTCTAGCCAGTGTGTTATGGCATTATACTAGAATGTTAAATATCACAATTTTCCCGCGATTGTATATATATTGTAGACTCTACTCATTATATTCTAGGGAAGAAAAGGAAAATAGAGCTATATAAATAAAATCCTCAAACAAAACTCATAAGGAAGATGACATGTAATTCACTCCATATAACGTGATAAATCATATAAAAATGAAATGTGGGGTCGTTTTATGACTCATGATTAAGCATGTTAAGCTGAAGACTGATGTTGTGATTTCAGTCCCAAAATTATAAGTGTCTCAGTATTGAGTCAGCACAATGATTGAATCATTTTGTGTAGACTGCTTAAATCACCCAAGAAAGAAAATTATCTAAACCGGAAATAAAGAGGATGTGTGTGAGTATGGCTGGGAGCAGGATGTGGGTAGGTGAGCTGGTGCAGGCCTCTGAACAATTGCTGTGACATGCCAGGAGTGATATTTCTTGCAACTTGTCATCATAAATATTCAAGTAATTTGGGGTATATTTCTTATTTATTGGATATCGATACTCTAACCTAAATTTGCATATTAATTTTGGAGATAATGTGGTGATATGAGTAGATTAGCTAAAATATCATTGTGTGATTTGACTTACATGCCCCCACATTCAACAATAATTTTGTAGCTTTACCAGCCTCATATTTCACTGGTTACTCCAGTAAAATTACTGAAACTGATGAAACTTCCCAGAATGTGCAGACCCCCATGTGAAAACCATTGTGCTGATCTGTTGAGTTGGCTGGCCTAGGATACATTAATCTTCTAGTGTCAACAGCTCTGTTCTGCCTTGGAGAATTGCCTCTCTTCCCCATTTGCTTAACGTCTTTGCGGGAAAGGTGATCAAAATGCCTAGAACTTCCTTGGTTAAACTTGTACCTATGACTCATGACTGGAAAATCTGATTCTTCCTCCTGGAAATGTGAACCTTGAGCAGAAAAAGCGACATATCTATTGAAGCTGCTTTACCCCCAGGTGATCCAAATAAGACCACCTCTGATGTTCTCACGCTAAATCCCCAAGCTGTCCTGACTCCTGACTCCTGTCCTTTCCCAGATCTGATTCTTCAACTTTGCTTTGATTTTTTTGACCTTTTCCATAAATAATGTTAAATTTATTTTCTTTATTTTCCTTTCCTTTTTATGCTTGTCATTTTTTCCCTTCCTTTCCTTTTCTTTTTTCTTGAATCAGCCATGGTGTCCATTGCTAGCAAACGAACAAACAAAAAACAGAAAAAGAAAACACACACACATAAACAAAACTAAACGCTTCATATATACAGCTAGTGTGGTTGAGAAGCCTTATGATTGGACTTCATATTTTTATACCACATACCGTATAGCCCAATCTGAGTTCAGAGGCTTTATTCCAACTATTGACCCCTCATACTAATTGTGGAGAGAGGTATGGGGCCTTGCAATGCTATGAAAAAGAAAAAAATACTTCCTTAGATGTAATTGCATATGCCGCCCTTCCCTTTCAATATAAAGTGACCACCTCAGGTCACCACTTCTGACTTAGGATGGCTATCCAAGTGCCCCTTTAATGGCACTGCAACTTGAAGAAATGTCAACAATCTGAAGAAGTCTATATTAAAGTCATTATTATTAAAGTCAGCCAACATTATTCAAAGATCTTCCATAAACCTACGATATGAAGTCTGTTTTATTTTCAGGTCTCAACTGAGGGTCATGTTTACTTAGGAAAGGAATTTTACAATGAAGTCCAAGATTAAAAATCAGATTTATGTGAAGATTGGCTAGATCTGCGTTCTATAATATGCAGTGAGCAAAAAAGGGTAATGATTGGGTAATGACTGGGATTACACCAAGATTAAAAATAATTTAAAAGAACTGATACTTATTGTCATATTTTATGCTGCTGTAACCCCATTCAATTAGTGATTATCATGCACATGATTCTTATACCTTTAATATGTGCATTTCACTGGTGAGTAAACCTAGCTTTTTATGACTAAAACCACCTCCTCAGGAATACACCATTGTAGGTACAGTTGGCATTCAGAAGATAACCTAACTCTAGGGTATACACTCTTCATCATGTTTTGTTTTTGCTGTGCCTCAGGGATTGAACCTGGGACCATGGCAGTGAAAGCGCTGAGTCTTAACCACTGGACCACCAGCGAATTCCCATCATGGCTTTAGTCTGCCTTCTGGATGAGTTGTAAGAGTGAGAGCCGGAACAAAAAAGAAATGGGTTAACGCCTGGGAGTAGTTGTAGAGGTAGGCAGAGGCAGAGGCTGCATGGAAGAGGCAAAGTTAGAAATTTACATATGTTCGTGGAGATACATATGTGTATGTGTGAAGGTGGAGGGGTGAGGTGGGTGTAAGTGTGAAGATTTTATATAAAATATTAAAGTGGAAATAAAAAATAAGCAACATCTGAGTCAGGGAGAGAGAGAGAGACAAGGGACAAAGAGGGAGACAGAGAAACAGAAAGACAAAGAGAAAGCACTACGGTCAGTAAAGCAAATGCTTATTTCCCAAAGTCATACAAGACTTGGGCCAACTACGGAGGTTTTTCTTGGATCTATCATTTACCTGAACTCAGTCTTGGCATAGCTCCTTTTCTTTCCCTTTCTTCTTTGATAAGGAAGATAGGCTGACAGTTTAAACGTATTCATCCAATTACATGTTAAATTCCGAGCATCACTGAACACCCTGCTGTGAAAATGCTCTGCAATACAGACTTGCCATCTTCTAGAACCATGATGTTTATCTAAATTGTCTGAGTCTCCTGTCAAGTTCAACAGACTAAAGAGGAGAGAATACAGACACTCTTTTTGAGTGTTTTAATAGATTCTTAAAGAAGGTACCAAATTCTTATTTATTTATTTAATAATTTGAATGCTCAGTGATCCATTTAGGGAGAAGCAATGCTGCTTGATTTTGCAGTGCTGAAAATGTATGGGCAGCTCGGCAATTCATCCTTCTTCTTTCTTACCAATTGTTATTCCCATGGAATATGGACCAGGTAATAAAGAGCCAGTGCTGTGGGTTGGAAACAGCATCGAACTGACAGTCAGTAGACCAGGATTCTCTTCCTGATTCTGCTGCTAACCAGTGGAATGATCTGGAGCATTCTCATGCTTGTGTATAAACTGAGGAGGTTGGACTATATAACAGATGATCTCTAAAATACAGTCCATTCTAGATCAATGAATACATTATCTTAAAAATAAATTCTATTTTTTTGAATTAAAAAAAAATACACAGCTCTCTGTACCCATATCTATTTAATGACCCACCAATAGAAGTCATAAGATTATTTTTGTAAGCATTTAGAATGTCAATATTTTTTTCAAATAAAAGTTATTTGAAAATGTCATAAACGATGTGTTCAGTTTTCACAAAACTCTGGGTCTTCCCTCTCAATAGCAGTGACATTGCTCGTGGACAGTGTTATTAGAACAGCACATTTAGGCTGAAAAAACAAGTCCCTTGGTACTATCTTTCACTTATGGATTTTAATACCTAATATTTAGAAAACTTGGCTCAGGGATTTCAAGTTCAGTGTGTCAGTTTATTTAATATTTTCAAACGGTCTTTTGGAAAACTTCCTGATAGGCAGTAGCATTTTACTCAAGGTTGTTTGTTTGTTTGTGTTTTAGGAAAATCTAATGTGTATTTTAGTAAAATATAATAATACGCATGCCTCTATGCACCATTTAATTTCATTCACAAGATTTCAGGTGTTGTCTAAGTTTGTCAAGTTATCAAAGACCTTGAAAAGAAATGAGACGTCTATGTGAATATATAGAAAGTGTTAGATAATATAAAGTTACAGAGGACCTGAGCAAGGGACACAACATAAACCAGATTCAAGACGGACACAGAGGGGCTTCCCTGGTGGTGCAGTGGTTAAGAAATCCACCTGCCAATGCAGGGGACATGGGTTCGAGCCCTGGTCTCGGAAGATCCCACATGTCTCGGAGCAACTAAGCCTGTGTGCCACAACTACTCTGCCTGTGCTCTAGAGCCCGCAAGCCAAAACTACTGAGCCTGAGAGCCACAACTACCAAAGCCCGTGCGCCTAGAGCCCATGCTTTGCAACAAGAAAAGCCACCTCAATGAGAAGCCTGCGTTCTGCAATGAAGAGTAGCCCCCGCTCGCCACAACTAGAGAAAGCCCACTTGCAGCAATGAAGACCCAACACAGCCAAAAATAAAAATAAATAAATGTATATATATATAAAAAAAAGATGGACACAGATAAGACAACATTTTTAGGGAGGATTTTCAACAGTTTTTTAAGCAATGCTAAGGGATTTTTTCTTTGTTTTTTATTTTTAAAATTTTTTTGTAATAAAATAGAAAATCTCTCCATTGCATATTGGCCTCAATTATAGCACGCCTTTTATTGCAGTAAAATCATTCATACAAAAGTCTCTCCCTCCAGTAGATTTTAAGGTCTTAGCTTTGAACTCTGGGCCTTGAAAAATGCCACTTCATAAGAAGGTGTTTGAAAGTTCCTACTCTACTTTCGGTACTCATCTTAAATGTTACAATCTCAAGGAAGACTTCCCTGATTTCCCCAGGGTAAGCCAGGCCCTTTTATCATATATACTTATAGGCCCAGATGCTTTCCTTTTATTTAGCACTTTGTAATTGCATATTTATTTGTGCTTTTTTCTCCTCTAGGCTGTAAGCTCCAGGGAGATAGGAACTTTATCTGGTGGGCTTTTGTTTCAATTCTCTGAACTCAGCCCTGACACTGACTCATAGTAGGTATATGAAGGGGGAGCAAAATATGCCCCCCCCACCCCCACCCCCCCGCCAAATGTGCCACTTTAACATGTGGATTATTTTGAGCTGGAGGCAATCAAGTCTCAGCAGACATAAGAAAAACTTTTACCTCTGCCTTAGCTGCCTAAAAGAATTTAGATAGGGAACCAGGCCCAGAAAGAGAGCTACTACTAGAGATAACTTTTTATCTGAAAGACTTACCTACGTGGCAGGACAAACATCTGCTCTTCTTATCATCCTGTGAATTGCCTCCACTTTGAAGCCCCAGGCCCCTATCCCATTACTGCTCAAGATGGCAGATAGTCCCCTCAACTGCCTGACTGCCTGTAGGTCTCATATTCTGGGGGGCTTCTCATACATAAAAAATTAGATTTGCTTTTCTCCATAATTAAATTATGCCAATTTAATTATTAGACCAGCCAAAGGACCTAGAGTCATCGAAGGAAAATTTTCTACCCCTACATATATGTGAAATATTTCTTGAAAGAATGAAGGAATGAGTAAATCAATAGTACTGGAATCAGGCTAGCATCTGCACATGTATTAAATGTGGGTTTAAAATCACAGCATTGAATTCAGCA
>NW_006785225.1:3744103-3749651 GCF_000442215.2 Lipotes vexillifer | reverse complement strand
AATCCAGCAGGATATATTTTAAAACTTTTACAGTCTCCCAAACATCACTGAAGATTCTATTCTGTACTTCCCCTCCTATTTCATGAAAGTGTTTGTATTTATTTGTAATACATCTGATCAGAGAAGAAAATCTACACAAGTAAATCTTCCTTTTATTTTATTATTTTTTTAGTTTTGCTTTGTTGCTTCCTCTGGAAATGAAAGGTTTCTAATGCTCTTTAACAACATACAAAATGGTAACTCTAATACATGACTGCTAGCTTAAGATTCCTAGTTAATGATACAGGACAAGGCAGACTTGTGACTGCAGTAGCTAAGTACAGGTGATACATAAACACTAGCAACTCATCAAGCTAAAGAAAATCCATTTTAACTTAACCATTTTTTCCACTGAATGTTAAATGCAATGGTTTCTTCAAATGAGAGTAACTCACAGCTGGGATTTATCTATCTAGCAATCTTGCAGCTTAAATCTTTATGAAGAAAAATATTTGAGGAAATTTAAAATAATAAAATGAAGTATATATCACTATAAATGATTGTATTATGCCAAATGACAATGTAAAGCTTCGGTGAAGGTGCATGTGTGGTGGATAAAACTTCCTTTAAGTGGGCTTTTAAAATTTACTCCCATCTAAGTCTGATTAACATATTTTAAAAACTGACCCCCAAGGCCATTTCACTAATAATTCTTTATCCAACAGATCTTGCTTGAGAATTCCCTTGAAAGGACAGAAACATGTCAGATGAATTAAATGAAAGGAGCAAATGTAGATTAAGAGTGATGTATATTCTGTGCCTGACCTTTTAATTTCACTAAATATTATTTTCCATCTTCATGATCACATTACATTGAAATGCTGGAACTTCAATTTCCTCTACTATTTCATTTATTAAAACCTTTGTCTCCTCTGAGCTCTTAAGGAGATGTTATTAAATCACATTGAATTCGACTTTTGCAATTTACATATGTTGAAGAAATAAAAGCCTTTTCAAGGTACCAATGGAGGCCTGAGAGGCCTCAAAGGAGTGTTAAGACCTTGAATTTAATGTGAACTGCCTCAAACACAAAACACAAATCCTCCCTGTGGAATACTAATGGCTATTGTATACAGTTACATTTTCTTGTGATTTTTTTACAGTCAAGGAGCAGCCTGTGTATAAAAGAGCCTTTGTGCTGGTGATTGGGAAATGCAACTCCAGCTCAAAGGTAAAAAGGCAGCTTTCCATAGGTCATCATTACATAGTCAAATTTACACTGGAATGATTAGGGGAAGCTTTGAAAGACTGAAAAGCAATAATATTAAAAGCGCAATTCATGGATTGTGCATCACATGCCTTGGGGTGAGAATCAGATTTCTATGAAGATTTATTCAGAGGGCATTTTAAATAGCTAAAATATAGCTATGAGTTTAGTCTTTTACATTCAACACTGGGTTAATTCTAAGTGTTTATTTGTTTGTGTTTCTCAAAGCCATAGTTTTACTTTATTTTCTGGAAACATATGCCTGGTTTTAAATATCAACAGGATTCATGCAAGAGCTAAAAAGTTTAGAGGATGCTGAATTCCTAAAATGACCTCTGTCCTGCACTCATAATAGATCTTTCTTATATAATTTACATGGCATTGAATAGTCCAGGAGGGTTTTGAACATGACAGAAAGCCAATGATATGCTAAGACATTTGTGCTAAGATTTTCTTTGGAGTCACTTGGAGGCTTAGGAAGACACAGAAGTTCATAAAAGTAACAATAAAGGATGCACCATAGAACAAACTAGCCCTTAAATCCTTCTTCTTAAACCTGACTCCACAACTGTATTGTTTCAGGAGTTTAAAAAAATAGGGATGCCTGAGACCTGCCCTAGATATATTGAATTGTAGCCTCTAGTACTACACTGTCCAATACAGCAGCCACTCCTACATGGTGCTACTGAGCACTTGAAAGATGGCTGATCTGAATGGAAATGTGTTGTGAGTGAGAAATACACACTGAATTTTCCAATATTAACTACGAAATCAACAAAAATACTGACACAGACTCTCTCCTTGACCAGACTTTAGACAGGCTCTACTGCACCTTCTTTTCAAATAGGCCTCATCCTTGGGCCTCATCCTTCCCCTGAAAAATCCAGTTTAGTAAATATCCTGCTAGGTTAGTTTGTTGAGAATCCCCCACCCTTGATATCTTATTAAGTTTCTCACCCTTGATGTCTAAGTTCTTGGCCTGCCTTTAGTAAGAATACTGGTAGGCCAGTTTAGCAGGAACCCTCCTCCTCTTTCATATCTCCTCTTAGTAATTTTCCATCTATGATCTCCTCATTCTTCTCTTTGGCTACAAATTCCCAGTTGTCTTTGTTGTATTTGGAGTTGAAGTCAGGCTCTCTCTCCTATTGCAAAAGTCTTGAATGACATCTGTCTTATATTAGACCAGATGCACTTAATTGATATTTATAGAACATTCCACCCAAAAGCAGCAGAATAAACTTTCTTCTCAAGTGCACACGGAACATTCTCCAGGATAGGTCACATCATGGGTCACAAATCAAGGCTTGGTAAATTTAAGAAAATTGAAATCATATTAAGCATCTTTTCAGACCACAAAGCTATGAGATCAGAAATAAATTACAGGGAAAAACTGTAAAAAACACAGACACGTGGAGGCTAAACAATATGTTACTAAACAACCAATGGATCACTGAAGAAAACAAAGAGGAAATCAAAAAATACTAGAGACAAATGACAAAGAATACACGACAATCCAAAACCTATGGGACACAGCAAAAGCAGTTCTAAGGAGCAAGTTTATAGCAATACAATCTTACCTCAGGAAACAAGAAAAATCTCAAATAAGCAACCTAACCTTACACTTAAAGCAAAGAGAGAAAAAAGAACAAACAAAACTCAAATTTAGTAGGAGGAAAGAAATCATAAATAACAGAGCAGAAGTAAATAAAAAAGAGATGAAGAAAACAATAGAAAAGATCAATGAAACTCAAAGCTGGTTCTTTGAGAAGATAAACAAAGTTGATAAACCTTTAGAAAGACTCATCAAGAAAAAAGAAGAGGGCTCAAATCAATAAAATTAGAAATGAAAAAGAAGAAATTACAATGGACACCACACAAATAGAAGGGATCATAAGAGACTACTATGAACCATATGCCAATAAAATAGACAACCTAGAAGAAATGGACCAATTCTTAGAAAGGTATAACCTTCCAAGACTGAAGCAGGAAGAAACAGAAAATATGAACAGACCAATCACCTGTATAAAAATTGAAACTGTGATGAAAAAACTTCCAACAAACAGAAGTCCAGGACCATGGCTTTACAGGCAAATTCTATCAAACATTTAGAGAAGAGTTAATACCTATCCTTCTGAAATTCTTCCAAAAAGTTGCAGAGAAAAGGACATTCCCAAGCTCATTATATGAGGCCACCATCACCCTGATACCAAACCAGACAAAGGAAAAAAAAAGCAAATTACAGGCCAATATCACTGATGAACATAGACACAGAAATCCTCAACAAAATACTAGCAAACAGAATCCAATAATACATTAAAGGAATCATACACCACGATGAAGTGGGATTTATCCCAGGGATGCAAGGATTCTTCAATATATGCAAATCAATGTGATACACCACATTAACAAACTGAAGAATAAAAACCATATGATCATCTCAATAGATGCAGAAAAAGCTTTCGACAAAACTTAACACCCATTTATGATAAAAACTCTCCAGAAAGTGGGCATAGAGGGAATTTCCCTCAGCACAATAAAGGCCACATATGACAAACCCACAGCTAACATCATTCTCAACAGTGAAAACCTGAAAGCATTTCCTCTAAGATCAGGAACAAGACAAGGATGTTCACTCTTGCCACTTTGTTTTTTAAAGAATTTATTTATTTATTTACTGGCTGCTTTGGGTCTTCGTTGCTGTGCACGGGGTTTCTCTAGTTGCGGTGATGGGGGCTAATCCTCACTGTGGCGCACAGGCTTCTCATTGTGGTGGCTTCTGTTGCTGCGGAGCACAGGCTTTAGGCACATGGGCTTCAGTAGTTGTGGCATGTGGGCTCAGTAGTTGTGGCTTGCGGACTCTAGAGTGCAGGCTCAGTAGTTGTGGCACAAGGGCTTAGTTGCTCCACAGCATGTGGGATCTTCCCAGACCAGGGCTCGAACCCATGTCCGCTGCCTTGGCAGGCAGATTTAACCACTGTGCCACCAGGGAAGCCCCCACTCTCGTCATTCAACATAGTTTTGGAAGTCCTAGCCATGGCAATCAGAGAAGAAAAAGAAATAAAAGAATCGAAATTGGAAAAGAAGAAGTAAAACTGTCACTGTTTGCAGATGACATGATACTATACATAGACAAACCTAAAGATGCTACCAGAAAACTATTAGAGCTCATCAATGAATTTGGTGAAGTTGCAGGAAACAAAATTAATATACAGAAGTCTCTTGTATTCCTATAAACTAACAACAAAAGATAAGGAAGAGAAATTAAGAAAACAGTCCCATTAACCATCGCATCAAAAAGAGTAAAATACATAGGAATAAACCAACCTAAGGAGGCAAAAGACCTGTACTCAGAAAACTATAAGATGCTGATGGAAGTAATCAAAGATGACACAAACAGATGGAGAGATATACCATTTTGTTAGACTGGAAGAATCAATATTTTCAAAATGACTATACTACCCAAAGTAATCTACATATTCAATGCAATCCCTATCAAATTACCAAAGGCATTTCCCACAGAATTAGAACAAAAAAATTTTACAATTTGTATGGAAACACAAAAGACCCCAAATAGCCAAAGCAATCTTGAGAAAGAAAAAATGAGGAATTAGGCTCCCTGACTTCTGACTATACTACAAAGCTACGGTAATCAAAACAGTCATATGGTACTGGCATAGAAACAGAAATATAGATCAATGTGACAGGATAGAAAGTCCCAAGATACACCTACACACCTATGGCCACCTAATCTATGACAAAGGAGGAAAGAATATACAATGGAGAAAAGACAGTCTCTTCAATAAGTGGTGCTGGAAAAACAGGACAGCTACATGTTAAAGAATGAAAAGCTACATGTAAAAGAATGAAATTAGAATGCTCTCTAATACCATACATAAAAATAAACTCAAAATGCATTAAAGACCTAAATGTAAGGCCAGACACTATAAAACTCTTAGAGGAGAAAACAGGCAAAAGTACTCTGTGACGTAAATCACAGCAATATCTTTTCCAAGCTGTCTCTTACAGTAATGAAAAAAAAACCTAAACAAATGGCACCTAATTAAACTTAAAAGCTTTTGCACAGCAAAGGAAACCATAAACAAAAGTAAAAGACAGCCCACAGAATGGGAGAAAATATTTATGAATGATGCGGCCAAGAAGGGATTAATTTCCAAAATATACAAACAACTCATGCAGCTCAATATAAAAAAAAAAAATTAAAAAGCCTAATCAAAAAATTGGCAGGGGCTTCCCTGGTGGCACAGTGGTTGAGAGTCCACCTGCCGATGCAGGGGACATGGG
>NW_006785225.1:3727525-3744050 GCF_000442215.2 Lipotes vexillifer | reverse complement strand
TGTACCCCTGAAATTAACACAACATTGTAAATCAACTATACTCCAATAAAAATTTTAAAAAAAACAATAAAAAAAAAAAAGGGCAAAAGACCTAAATAGACATTTCTCTAAAGAAGACATACAAATGGCCAAAAAGCACATGAAAAGATGCTCAACATTGTTAATTATTAGAGAAATGCAAACCAAAACTACAATGAGGTATCACCTCACACTGGTCAGAATGGCCATCATCAAAAAAATCTACAAACAATAAATGCTAGAGAGGGTGTGGAGAAAAGGGAACCATCCTACACTGTTGGTGGGAATGTAAATTGGTACAACCACTATGGAGAACAGTATGTAGGTTCCTCAAAAAGCTAAATATAGAACTACCATATGATCCAGGAATCCCACTCCTGGGCATGTATCTGGAGAAAACCATAATTCGAAAAGATACACGTACCCCAATGTTCAATGCAGCACTATTTGCAATAGCCAAGACATGGAAGCAACCTAAATGTCCACTGACAGAGGAATGGATAAAGAAGATGTTGTACATATATACAATGAAATATTACTCAGCCATAAAAAAGAACAAAATAATGCCATTTGCAGCAACATGGTTAGACCTAGAGATATCACACTAAGTGAAGTAAGTCAGACAGAGAAAGACAAACATCACATGGTATCGCTTATATGTGGAAACTAAAAAATTGTTACAAATGAACTTATTTACAAAACAGAAATAGAGTCACAAACGTATAAACAAACTTATGGTTAGAAAAGGTGAAGGGGGCAGGGATAAATGAGGATAAAGGGATTAACATATATACACTACTGTATATAATATAGATGACTAATAGGGGCCTACTGTATACCACAGGGAATTCTACTCAATATTCTATAATCTATAGGGGAAAACAATATAAAAAAGAATGGATATATGTATACGTACAACTGATTCACTTTGCTATACAGCTGAAAAAACAACATTATAAATCAACTATTCTCCAATAAAAGAAAAGATGGCACCTGTCTTGCCATTTTTAACAACTGTCTGATGAATAATTTGTCTTCAGCAATACAGAAGAATATGAAATATATCAATAATTTTATGTGGATTACATGTTGAAATGCTACTTAAAATATATTGGGTCAAGTAAAATATTTTTTTAAATTAATTTTACCTACTTCTTTTTACTTTTCCAAGGTGGCTATGAGAAACTTTTAATTACATATTTTATTTGCAACCTTTTTATTAGATAGCAGTATTCTACGGATATAGCCAAGTAGTCAGTAACTTGGAAAACATTCCAGGTGATTAAATGTGAAGCCAGAATTGTGACCCTTAACCTTTAAACAAACTAACACAGGAAAAAAGGGACAACACATATATTATACAAATATTTCATAGATCTTACTGAGTGGCAGGCACAATCATGTGAGCTTTACACTTATTAACTTAGCATAGCCACATTATATATTATTATTATCTCCATTTTATGCATGATAAAATGAGGTACAGAAAGAGTGCCTTGTCTGATGAGCTAGTAAAAAGGAGGGTTCAGAGTTTGAAGTCAGGTAACGTGACCCAAGAGTTCACATTTCCCACTATTAATCCCTATTATTGCAAATGTTTAAGCAAAGATTATATTTGTTTAATTTTGTTCTTGAAATAGCAACATTAATAAAACCATTATGAAGTATCATACATTTAATGCTTTTATATACCAGCAATTTTCATAGGCATGTTATAGGCTTGTTTGACAACCCTCAGATAAATGTATGTAAGTGGTGTTGTCTGTATTTTACCAGTTAGGAGACAGATGCTCAGATAAATCAAACTTGCCCCAAAGTCACATCAGACTTGACCTCATGCAAGTCTCCTATAAGAGTTGGCTTAGTAGTCCTGTTTCCCAATTTTCTATCCTCCTAAGCATTATAGCAAATGAACTTTTTCAGTAGACTTTTGCTTTATGTGTACTTGAGGTAAAATATATTTTTTCATCTGATTTAGATCATATGACTCATTGATGAGGGGTTATTGAGTAAGCCTGTTCAGAAAATCTTTGCCATGGTGCTAAGTCGAGTGTGACTCTGGGCTAGGAACATGGGAAAATGTGTTGGAATGTCAAATACAGAGATCATTCTCTAAGAGATCAGTTATTAAGGTATCCTTGACAATACCACAATACCATCCTCAAATAATTAGGATGCTGTCTTAATTCTTTAAAAGGAAAATAGTATTATATTCCTGAAATTTGAACTCAGAATTAGGGGAATATTCCACTATTTCTCACCCCTCCCCCACCACACACTTTATCATTATTCCAAATGTTGCAGAAGTATTGAGGACAGAAACAAGATTACACATAGATGGTAGTAGTCATTTGTAGAGTATCATTTTAAGAATATCTTGAGATGTTGACATCTTTAAAATACATGTTGACATCTTTAAAATACATTTTAGGCTATAGTACATTCAGTAAGAACCAAGATTCATTATTCTGGTGGAGATTGAGAGGTTTGGTGTTTGCTTTTGTTTTTAAATACAGGCATACCTCTGAGGTATTTCAAGTTTTGTTCCAGATGACCACAATAAAGCAAATATTGCAATAAAAGGAGTTGCAGGATTTTTGTTTGCTTGTTTTCCAGTCCATACAAAAGTTACATTTACACTATGTTGTAGTCTATTATGTGCACAATAGCATTATGTCTTAAAAAACTAAAGTAAATACTTCAATTAAAAATACATCATTGCTTAACCTAAATGTCCATTGATAGATGAATGGATAAAGAAGATGTGGCACATATATACAATGGAATGTTACTCAGCCACAAAAAGGAATGAAACTGAGTTATTTGTAGTGAGGTGGATGGACCTAGAGACTGTCATACAGAGTGAAGTAAGTCAGAAAGAGAAAAACAAATACCATATGCTAACACATAGTATATGGAATTGAGAAAAATGGTACTGATGAACCTAGTGGAAAGGCAGGAATAAAGACGCAGATGTAGAGAACGGACTCGAGGACACAGCGTGGGAAGGGGAGGCTGGGACGAACTGAGAGAGTAGCACTGACATATATACACTACCAAATGTAAAATAGATAGCTAGTGGGAAGCTGCAGCATAGCACATGGAGGTCAGCTCAATGGTTTGTGACAACCTCAAGAGGTGGGATAGGGAGGGTGGGAGGCAGTCTCAAGAGGGAGGGAATATGGGGATATATGTATACATATAGCTGATTCACTTTGTTGTACAGCAGAAACTAACACAACACTGTAAAGCAATTATACTCCAATAAAGATGTAAAAAAAAAAAAATTTTTTTTAAATGTAGGAATAAAACAGTAAAAAAAATACTTCATTGCTAAAAAATGCTAACTATCATCTGAGCCTTCAGGCACATAACCTTTTGGCTGGTGGAGGGTTTGAAATATCATGAGAATCATTTCAGAATTATGACAGAGACACAGAGTGAGCAAATGCTATTACAAAAATGGCGACCATATACTTGCTCAACAAGACGTTGCCACAAACCTTCAATTTGTAAAAACAAAAATGTAATATCTGTGAAGCTCAATAAAATGAGATCTGCTCTGCTTCTGTCCTCAGTGCTCTGTTGTATTACCCTATCAGTGATGCCCGCAGCATTCACATATCAGTGTCCCTAGATGTCCCTGTTTGCAGGCTCAGCTATAGGAGTGAGCAATACAAGCATAAGACTATGTGCTGGAATTAAAGATGCATCAGGTTTGGCACCAGGAAACCATTATTTATTGACTTCTGAATGACCTGGAGCATGTAATTCAACATCTATATACTTTAATTTTTTCATTTGAGAAATAAAGAAATATATGCTAATTTTTCTATTTGTAGGAATTAAGCAAGATTTGTATAAGAATAACTGAGCATGGTGCCAAAGTCAGAGTACCTATTTATATAAGATTGGAAATTTCATTTGCTCCTTTCTTTCCTTCAATCCCCGTGAGAAAGGATGCACTTTAAGAAATCCATAAGTCACTCACACAAACAAACACACAAGTATGCATGTGAGCCGGTGCGCGCGCACACACACACACACACACACACACACACACACACTTTAGTTAGTTGAGAATTTCCCTGATGTGCCCTGGACCAACATGAGTCAATAATACCCTACAGCACTCCCATGGGGACAATTCCAAAATTCACAATATGACCTAAATCCCCACGTCCCTTTCCATATGTCTTCTCCACACTCTGCACACAAGTGATCCATATTCTGAGTTCCTGAGTGAAGACCAAATCACACTCACTTCTAACTGTGCACCATTCCTAGCTCTACCAGATCATCCCAAACAAAGCATGGTTCCCATCCCTAAAAAATAGTCCTGTGGCAAAAATTTTTACCCAAGACCATTCAGAATGTAGACTGAAGCCTACATTCTTTTGTGCATCTCACTTTTCTTTTGTATCTAAATTCCCTTTGTACAGATTCAATGAAATCCCTATGAAACTACCAATGGCATTCTTCACAGAATTAGAACAAAAAACTTTACAGTTCGTATGGAAACACAAAAGACCCCGAACAGCAAAAGCAATCTTGAGAAAGAAAAACGAAGCTGGAGGAATCAGGCACCCCGACTTACTTCAAACTATACTACAAAGCTACGGTAATCAAGACAGTATGGTACTGACACAAAAACAGAAATACAGATCAATGGAACAGGATAGAAAGCACAGAGATAAACCCATACACCTATGGTCACCTAATTTACAACAAAGGAGGCAAGAACATACAATGGAGAAAAGACAGTCTCTTCAATAAATGGTGCTGGGAAAACTGGGCAGCTACATGTAAAAGAATGAAATTAGAACACTGTCTAGCACAATACACAATACACAAAAATAAACTCCAAATGGATTAAAGACCTAAATACTATAAAACTCTTAGAGGAAAATATAGGAAAAACACTCTTTGACATAAACCACAGTAAGATCTTTTTTGACCCACCTCCTAGAGTAATAAACAAACAAACAAACAAACAAATGGGACCTAATTAAACTTAAAAGCTTTTGCACAGCAAAGGATACCATAAACAAGATGAAAACACAACCTTCAGAATGGGAGAAAATATTTGCAAATGAAACAATGGACAAAAGGATTAATCTCCAAATTATACAAACAGCTCATGGAGCTCAATATCAAAAAAACAAACAATCCAATTAAAAAATGGGCAGAAGATCTAAATAGACATTTCACCAAAGAAGACATACAGATGGCCAAGAGGCCCATGAAAAGATGTTCAACATCACTAATTATTAGAGAAATAGAAATCAAAACTACAATGAGGTATCACCTCACACCAGTCAGAATGGCCATTATCAAAAAATCTAGAAACAATACATGCTGGAAAGGATGTGGTGAAAAGGGAAGCCTCCTGCAATGTTGGTGGGAATGTAAATTGATACAGCCACTATGGAGAACTGTATGGAGTTTCCTTAAAAAACTAAAAATAGAAATACCACTTCACACAGCAATTCCACTACGGGGCACATACCCTGAGAAAACCATAATTCAAAAAGAGACATGTACCATAATGTTCATTGCAGCACTATTTACAATAGCCAGGACATGGAAGAAACCTAAGTGTCCATCGACAGATCAATGGATAAAGAAGATGTGGCACACATATTCTATGGAATATTACTCAGCTATAAAGCAAAATGAAACTGAGTTATTTGTAGTGAGGTGGATGGACCTAGAGTCTGTCATACAGAGTGAAGTAAGTCAGAAAGAGAAAAACAAATACTGTATGGTAACACATATATATGGAATCTAAAAAAAAAAAAAAAAATGGTTCTGATGAACCTAGTGGCAGGGCAAGAATAAAGACATAGACATAGAAAATGGACTTGAGGACACAGGGAGGGGGTAGGGTAAGCTGGGACGAAGTAAGAGAGTAGCATTGACCTATATACACTACCAAATGTAAAATTGGTAGCTAGTGGGAAGCAGCAGCATAGCACAGGGAGATCAGCTTGGTGCTTTGCGACCACCTAGAGAGGTGGGATAGGGAGGGTAGGAGGGAGACTCAAGAGGGAAGGGATATGGGGGTATATGTATGCATATGGATGATTCATTTTGTTGTACAACAGAAACTAACACAGTATTGTGAAGCAATTATACTCCAATACAGATCTATTTAAAAAATAATGATAAATTCCCTTTGTGTTTATATCAGCCAATTTACGTCAAATCTTTTGCTAAACTTTTTTACTCCATGCCAAATCCTGACCCAGTATATCAAATGAAATAAAACATTCTCTAGAAACTAGGACTCAGAACAAGGAGCCCATCAGTCTGATAAATCAGAAAATATTCCTCCATCCTTTCCCTTTCAGCCTACTGCCAGAACTATCCTTACTAGCAACTTATCCTGCTATGGAAGATGTGGTAGAGACTACTAATTATCTATAAAAAGGCACATCTTTCATAGATAAAGAATTTTAGCCAGGCATATGGACATTATTTCCAAAGATCCTTTCTGAAATTTACACAGACCTCTGCTGGCTAGGGATTCTAATGGTACCACCTGAGGTCAGTGATGTGGCTGCAATGATCTGGAGATTCAGCAGGGGCTGGGTGATCCAAGATGATCTTACTTGCAGTTGCCAGAGTCATGTTGTCTGTGTTATCCCTGTCCATGCATTATTTCATCATCAAATAGTCTAGCCCAGGTTTTTTCACAAGAATCTCCCTAACAGGATTTGGTTGGAAGTAAAGTGTGCCGGGTCTAGGCTTGCACATCAAACAATGGACATAACTTTTCCATGATTTCTTTCCATTTACCACCAGCTGGAAAACAAACATGGTGGTGATTCGGCTTTAACCATGTAAATGAGCTATTGGCCTATGTGTGGCTTATCAGTAAGTCAAACAAACCTGGGCCCTCAAGTGCTTGTGAGGAGTACAACTAACTCACTGAACTGGCCTCTTTCACTCAGGACAATTACGTGAGAGAGACATAATTAATCCCTTTGTTCTTTAAGCTATAAGTCTAAACCTACCCCCACCCCCCCAAAAAAGCAGGTGGAATACAAATCCAGTATGAATCCTTACAGTAGCTATAGGATTGAAGATGAGGATGACGAATTCCAACTTTAATGTCTGTAACTTAAACACAGAATATAAAATGGACACACTCCAGTTAATGGAATCAGAAAAGAACATTTTTTTCCCCCAATGACCCCATGAAAGTTTAGAGGTTTATAACAAAAATGAAAGGACAATGAAATTATTTCCATAATGACAGAAAACACACATGGGGGTTAAGTCTTGGACTCAATATGAAACACTAATATCTATAAATATTGAAATAAAAAGGAAAGCATAATGACTCAAGCTATAAGTTCATATAATGGCAACTGCAAAACCACCATGCTGTCACTGAAACCTTAACAAGAATATTGATCATTAAGTGAATTTTGCCATTTTCTTTACACTGAATTGTATGTACTGTAGGCAATACAACTGTAATTTGTAAGTTTTATAGGACAGCTGAAGGAGGAGAGTTAAGACACAGCATTTGAATAGCCCATAAACCTTCAGTCCTGTTTCTCTGGGGGATAATTACCTGTGGTTATTGAGTAAACGTCTCTAGAATGTTATTAGTATTTTGAGTGGTTTTCGGAATAGTCTCAAAGCTGCTCCAAGGAGGGTGGAAAATAAGAAAGAGATGAGGGAGTTCTCTTTCCTTTCACAGGGAAAGCAACCTCCAATTCATTCTCCAGAGGCCAAATATATTAAATTTAGCCAAACTAATCTATGAACAAGGAGAAAGTGACCTAGGAGGACAAAAGGATCCTGGAAAGAAGTAGTGAGTGTGTGTTTAAACGGTGAACTTAGAAATGGATGCATCTTGTTTGGTGGTTTCTTTTTCAGTGCTGACCACCAAGCAGAGAGCAACCAACCTTTTCTCACTGTCCTAAAAGCCTTCTTGAAAATATATATTTTTTAATTTATTTTTTCTTTATTTGGAAGAAATTCCACGGTTTTAAATTCCAGTTTCTTGACTCATGGTGTTTCCTATTAACTCTTCCCTGTTGTGCTTGTTTATCTAATTATCTCACAGTCTCTCCCATGTTCCAGTTCCTAATAGGTTTCCTTTTCACAACTCATTGGACACCTAAGAGTTTCTGTCTGTGGAATAGTTGGGCTTACACTATAAGTGTACCTGAACTGGAAGGGATTCAGAGATTCTGAATAGCAACCTCCTCATTCTACAGATAACAAAACTGAGGCTTAAAGAGGGAAAGGTCCTTGTCTAAAATCATCAAATAGGTGTGACTGAGGGAGGACCAGATTCCTGGGCTAATCCAAGATTATCAGCAGGGTTAGGCTATCACCATGCAGCATCCACTGGCCTATTCCTACTGGGTCTCTTTTTTCCTTAATGGACATGGCCATGAGTATAATATTTGGCAAAGACTTCTCAAATATTAACATTCAAGAGAAACAAACACCTTCAGATTCATTTCAAAGAATAATTGTGGCTTTTACTTTTCAGTAGGTAAAAGTGATTGAAAGATCACTGAAAAAACGGAGGCCTAATTTACCTATGCATGAATTCATTTGTCACTTATTTTTACCTACCCAAATCTTATCCATTTACTAAACCCCTTCTCCAGTGGGCTACTTCAAACTATTCTAGAGTTGTTTCTCCTTCTCGTTAATTTGAACATTTACTACTCAGTTGACAATCAAATAAGATTCTTTTTCCCCCGTGGATAGTTTTTCAGTTTCTCCTATGATTCTCCCTTGACTTTTGTATCAGTAGATAGTATATTTCTCTGAGCCAGAAGCCATGTCTTATATATTCTATTGATCTTCCCATAACTCATGAGAGGAGTAAGCTTACATTTGTTGAGTTCCTATAACGTTCCACTTACTCTACCAAGTATTTTACAGATATCATTTCATTTAATTCTT
Source organism: Lipotes vexillifer (assembly GCF_000442215.2). Taxonomy (NCBI): domain Eukaryota; kingdom Metazoa; phylum Chordata; class Mammalia; order Artiodactyla; family Lipotidae; genus Lipotes; species Lipotes vexillifer. The sequence goes on along the minus strand of NW_006785225.1, from coordinate 3,735,092 downwards.
GTGTAAAACCCCTTGAGACAGGGCTTATTACCCCCCATTTCACATAGGAGGACAACTGAAGTACAAACAGTAGCTAAAAGAACTTCTTCAAGAACTAAAATTTAGTGAACAGTAACAAAGGCAATTAAACCAAGATCATCTGTCTCCTGACAGTGCTCTTTTCACTAAATAATGTTGGCTGACTTACTACTTGGCATACAGTAGAAGCTTAATAATCTGACTATAAGAATATTTGTTATTCTTAGAATATAGAATATGTAACAATATATATGTATGACATATATATGTGTGTATGTGTATTTATTTATGATTGTGAACTTGTAAAAATGATTCAGTCTTTATAGAAAACTTTCTAGATGTTCCAAGATTTTTTAGATACTAATTATGATTGTCAGCATGAAAAGTGTCAAAATCTGTATTTTATATCTAATTTCTTTTTTAAATTTATTTTTATTTTATTTGTTTTTGGCTGCATTGGGTCTTTGTTGCTGCGCGTGGGCTTTCTCTAGGTGCAGCGAGTGGTGGCTACTCTTCGTTGCAGTGCATGGGCTTCTCATTGTGGTGGTTTCTCTTTGTTGCGGAGCACAGGCTCTAGGGGTGTGGGCTTCAGTAGTTGTGGCGCATGGGCTTAGTTGCTCTGTGGCAGTGTGGGATCTTCCGGGACCAGGGCTCGAACTCGTGTCCCCTGTGCTGGCAGGCAGATTCTTAACCACTGTGCCACCAGGGAAGCCCCTATATCTAATTTTTACATTGCAAGACAAGAATGTATTCAGGCAAGAATGCTAGCCAGTTCTCTGGAAATCATTTGCAGCCGCTCAATGCATTGCCTAAGAATAGTTTGCAATGCATGATTTAACATGGAGCCTATAACATAAACACTACATGTGAAAAACTTTTCTTAATTAAGAGGATGACCATTTAAATAGGAAACAGTTTTAACCATGAAAATGCATCTAATGATTTTGAGAAGTAACTTCTAGAAGAATGTTTTCTTCCAGCAGATATTGGTGACTAATGATTCTGTATAAACAAGCAACAAAAATGAAGTTTGCAAATAGAAATGGTTCTCTCAAATTATTTAAAAACCATCACTGTTGTCTACCCATCCAGTGCACGTATTCAAGCATGTTCAAGCATATCCATCAGTTAATCTTAAAAGTTGTAACATTTTACAGGCAACTTTATTTAACTTTAATATGTTTTGCACTTGAAATGTGGAATATAATAGAATTAGTGGTTTTTTTCTAGGAGGAGAGATTAAGTCACGTAGAACATTCACAGTGGAACTTTGGAAGTTTCAAAACACAAGGCAGAGCTTAGTTTAATCAGATACTGTTACAGCAATGGAGATTTATGAACAGAATGAGAGTTAAATCTATCAGTCCAGGGACAACGACTTCCCTAGAACAAATTTTTAAAACCAGTTCAATACAGAGTGAAGTGAGTCAGAAAGAGAAAAACAAATACCATATGCTAACACATATATATACAGAATTTTAAAAAAAAGGTACTGATGAACCTAGTTGCAGGGCAGGAATAAAGCAATAGACATGGAAAATGGACTTGAGGACATGGGGTGGAGGGGTGAAGCTGGGGCGAAGTGAGAGTAGCATTGACATACATACACTACCGAATGTAAAATAGTTCACTGGCGGGAAGCAGCGGCATAGCACAGGGAGATTGGCTCGGTGTTTTGCGATGACCTAGAGGGGTGGGATAGGGAAGATGGGAGGGAGGCTCAAGAGGAAGGGGATATGGGGACATATGTATGCATGTGACTGATTCGCTTTGTTGTGCAACAGAAACACGGTATTGTGAAGTAATTATACTCCAATAAAGATCTATTAAAACAAAAACAAACAAACAAAAAACAGTTCAAGTGATAATGGATGATCTTATTTCATAGTTAATTTAGTGCAGATGAGAATTAGGGATATTGTATAGATGGATGAATAAAATAAACTCTATCATTCTTTAGCAGACAGCATTTAGGGAAATGGGTTGACAAAGTATTGAAAATACATATCTCTTCATATTTAATAATATCATTGTCACAGATTATCTATGATTTAATAATACTGATCTTGGGGCTTCCCTGGTGGCGCAGTGGTTGAGAGTCCGCCTGCCGATGCAGGGGACACGGGTTCATGCCCCGGTCCGGGAAGATCCCACATGCCGCGGAGCGGCTGGGCCTGTGAGCCACGGCCGCTGAGCCTGCGCGTCCAGAGCCTGTGCTCTGCAACAGGAGAGGCCACAACAGTGAGAGGCCCACGTACCGCAAAAAAAAAAAAAAAAGTGATCTGATATACAGTGTATGATAGTTTTCTTCAAATTAAATTCATAACAATGTTTTACATGTATATATTAATCTTGTATATATATGTATAGCATGTATATACACCTTCATTTATATAATCAATTAATATTTAATGACAATCATTTGAAAGTAACATATTATATAATCATGCTTACTTTATTAAAAATGATTTTCCTCCTTATTCCCATTAACAGTATTTTAAGAATGAATTTATTAATATGATTCCATGTGAATAATATTCAGGGACCAGATCTAAGGTTATGCAATTGAACTGTAAGTGCCTTTGGATGGTGGGCTCTCTGTCTAAAATCAGGACCTGGGAAAGATGGGAACTTGAAAGTGGAGAATCAAGCTACTAATTTTCAAGAAGCTAGGGAGGGGTGGGGTTGAGGGGGTGATGTTTTAATACTCATTGATTTTAATGTCATTTGTTTGTTTTGCTACTTTGCAGGCATAAAAATTAGATTCAAATGGGAATGCTTTCATGATTTCTTATACATATAATTAACCTCCTGCTGTTGGATATCTTTCATTCAAAAAACATCCTTGTTAACATTCCCTGGTCCACTGCACTGCCTGTCCTCTGCACCAATCTCACGTAATGTATTTATTCAACAGTCATCATTCAGCACATATTTGTTAAGACTTAACCAGTCTCTGTGCTAAAAACTGAAGATATTTGTCAACAAGACAGAGACCCTGCCTCTGACTCACAGCCTGGTGCAGAGGCTGCTGCACATTCAAGTCAAATAAAGGGAGAATTGTGCCAACATTGAGTTAAAAATAGAAGGAGCATGTTACCTAGGTTTTGGGGGTTAGTGGTTGTGGAGAGCTGCCAAGGGAGGTCTCCAAGGAGAAACTGTGTCTAACTTCTTGCTAGCCAATATCACAGTTCCTTCACCACAGCATTCACCACTTCCAGAGGTGAAATCCACTGCATAGCCATAATTACTCTTATCCTTTTGCTCATTGTCAGTTCTGGTTTACTGACTCTACAGAATTCCCTTCTCTCTCTTTTTCTCTCTTTCTTTCTGTCTCTCTGTCCCTCTCTCCTTTTCCCCTTCTCCTTCTGTTTCAAACCAGAGACTTAAGGATAAAATACAAAACTGAGGTCTAGAGACTCAGTTTTATTAATGCTGACATACAACCACTTAAAGTAATGTTGTGCTTCAAATGACTCATAAAGTGTAAGAAACATACTGAGTGAAAATAGAAAAGGTGGGAAAATCACATAATTAGATGGGTTGTTGGCTTCAAAAATTTATAATATACTAATATCCAATGGACATTACTTCAATTCTTAAGCTCCCCTCCCTCAAGGGAAAAAAAAAACTGCCTATTTAAAAAACAATGGTATAAATAGAGGTAATTTTAGCAATTGGTCTGATATAACCCAGTTGGTTTATAACAATGTCTGAGCCTAATTCTTGGTCTCTGCATTATTCTACTTAATGGGTGAAACATATCACAAAGATAAACTGTTGTTCTGTAAATGTTATTGTAATTATTGAATCAGTATAACTTGCAACATTATTTTAAATAAAAGTGAATAGTACAGGTTTCTAAATTGTTTCCTGACAGTTGTCTTTAAAAAAAAGTAATCTCAAGCAATATATATTTGGCCCATGCAAGGCTATTACATCACTGAAATAATACTTGTGTGAACCATTTCTATGATTAAGCATCACCTACTCTTGTCAATTAATTGACTGTAATAGTAACAACTACCAGGAACCTCCTGTACACTAACCAAGTTTCTGGCTTATTCTAGGAGATATTTGTAAAATAATTATTTGATAGGAAAATGGAAGGTAAATCTTAATAGTAGATTGTTTTAAAGTCATAAATGTTTTCAAATAAATTATTCTCATTGTATCATACATATGGACCTTCTAGTCAGGCATAATTCAGTTTGTTTCATCTTCTGGATGAATAATTCTGTTGCTGGGAACTCATATGATTTCCACAAAATGGTACATTTAAAGAAACATTAAGGTCTAGAAATTATATAATTAAACAAGAGTAATACTCTGAATCTATATGCATCATATATAACTATATGTTTAAAAGTTTGAAAATCTATAGGGCAAGAAACATCACACAGGTACATTGTAGAGAGAGTGTGTCATATACCTATGCATTAAATAGTTAACCACTGTATTTCCAAGAAATAAGTTTTAAATGGACTCTTAGGCCTGGTTTGATTATTGAGAATCACAATCCGAACTTCATTGAAGAGCACTGAATTTTGGGACACTGAGGTCTAATCCAGATCATGGTTGGCTCTCCAAGTCCATCAGTTACAAGTATTTTAGGATATTTTACTCAATGAAGTGTAGCAAGTAAACCTATCAAACCCATAAGCCTATAAAACTCTTAGAAGAAAACAGAGGGAAAAATCTTAACAACCTTGGATTTGGCAGATTCTTAGATATGACACCAAAATTATGAGGAACAAAAGGAAAATTAGATAAATGGACTTCATTAAAATTAAAAACTATTCTGATTCAAGGGACACCATCAGAAAGCAAAAAGACAACTCACAATGGGAGAAAATATTTGCAAAATCATATATCTGATAAAGGAATATATTCATATAATTTAAAGAACTCTTAACTGTGGTGGTGGTTGCACATATACGCAAATATATTAAATATCACTGAATTGCACACTTTAAATGGGGGAACTAATTTGGAAATAAGGCTTTTATGAGGTAATTAAGGTTAAATGAGATCATAAGGGTGGGGGTTCTAATCTGATAGGATTAGTGGATTTATAAGAGGAAGAGCAAGATCTCTTAATGTACATTTCCCAAGGAAAGGTCATTTGAGGATACAATAAGAGGGTCTTCTGCAAACTAGAAAGACAGTTTTTACCAGAAATCAAATAAGCTGGTACTTGACCTTTGACTTCCCAGCATCCAGAACCATGAGAAATAAATTTCTATTGTTTAAATCATATAGTCTGTGGTATTTTGTTTATGGCGGCCCAAGAAGAATAATATTACAGTTTCCAATACTTTTTTTGCCCCCAGGGGGGGTCTGGGGCGGGGTGGGGGGGCATCAAAGTCTTTATTCAAAGTTTTTTAGTCTGTTTCTGTTCCACAAATAAGTTCATTTGTATCTTTTTTTTTTTTTTTTTAGATTCTGTATATAAGCAATATCATATGATACTTCTCTTTCTCTGTGTGACCTACTTCATTCAGTATGACAATCTTTGGTCCATCCATGTTGCTGCAAATGGCATTATTTCATTCTTTTTAATGGCTGAGTAATATTCCATTGTATATATGTACCATGTCTTCTTTATCCATTCTTCTGTCAATGGGCATTTAGGTTGCTTTCATGTCTTGGCTATTGTAAACAGTGCTGCAATGAACATAGGGGTGCATGTATCCTTTTGGACCATGTGTGTCTCTGGGTACACACCCAAGAGTGGGATTGCAGGTTCATATGGTAGCTCTATTTTTAGTGTCTTAAGGAACCTCCATACTGTTTCCATAGTGGCTGCACCAATTTACATTCCCACCAACAGTGTAGGAGGGTTCCCTTCTCTCCACACCCGCTCCAGCAATTACTGTTTGTGGATTTTTTGATGACAGTCATTCTGACTGGTGTGAGGTATTATCTCATTGTAGTTTTGATTTTCATTTCTCTAATAATTAGCGATGTTGAACATCTTTTACATGGTTACCAGGGGGAAGCGTAGGGGGGAGGAATAGTTAGGGAGTTTGGGATTAACATGTGCAAACTATATTTTTTTGCTATATTTAAAATCAATAACCAAGAATCACTTTGTTGTACACCTGAAACTAACACAACATTGTTAATCAACTATACTCCAATATAGAATAAAAAGTTAAAAAATGTCTTCATTCAACTTAGGACCCCTGAAATCCTGTTGATTATTTTTATTAAATTTGCATAAATAAAAGTTCACTCTTTGTGATATATGGTCTATGGATTTAATCAAATGCCCAAATTCACCACCCCAATGTCATACATAATAGTATACTCATCTTAAAAAGTACCCTGCCCATCTTCCTTCCTATTAACAACCCTCTCTAGCCCAGCTTGAACATCTGGCAACCAAAAATCTGTTTTCTGTTTGCCTTTACTAGAATGTCATGTGAGTGGAATCATAACATACTGCTTTGGGTTTGGTTTCTTCCCTTAGAAATATGCATTTCAGATTCACTCAGGTAGTTGTACAAATCAATAGTTCAGTTCATTTTATTGATCAATAGTATTTATTCCATTGTAGGGATATAGCAGTTTGTTTTGCCATTCACCTGTTGAAGAACATTTAGGTCATTTACAGATTTAGGGGATTAGGAATAAAGGTATAAAGATTAACAGGCAGGATTTTGTGTGAACATAAGTTTTCATACAACAACTTAAGGGGAAAGGAACCGTACATAAACATGGTACTCTAGTTGGCAAATCTGTTTTTCATGGGGGGGCGTGGATCCACAATTCTATGCTCTATTACATGTGTACTGGGATATAACACACAAATTAACAAATGGTGGATGGTGGAACCCAGTTTCTCACTGTTGGAGAGGGAAGTTATCAATATACAAGGGAGATGGTTAGAATGAATCCTTATGCTACTGGATTAAAGTTGGAGAAAATATGAGCTCATATTTAGAATGGATAGATAGATAGATAGCAGATATGTGTATATACTTGGGTTAGTGTGCATACCTATATATTCTAGCTCTGAGAAAGTACACTAAAAGGGTCCCCATAGGGCCTAGAAATAGTGACACCCCAAAAGCCACAAGTACACCTAATCCCTTGGTTTCTAAGTGCTATTCTCCAATAAAAGAAACTAAGTCTCTTTAGAGAAAAGGCTGACTCTAGGCTGGGGCACAGAAAATACACAGTTAACTGGGAATATCTTGTAGTGCCTAAAAGCAAGAAAACACTAAAAAACAAAAAAAATGGGGATGCCAGTAAGACAGAAGCAGATCAGAAGAGCCCTCAATAGGCAAAGCTGAAAAACTTTAGCAAAAATTAGTAAATTTGGATAACCTAAATATCAAATATATACTATATTAACCAAATGATCAAGAGATGTTAGTTTGATATCATGATATGATATGATGAGGAGTAACATTACATGTCTGTGATATTCTTCCCTGAAACCAATTACCCCCATCTATCTTGAAAAAATAATAATTAACCTCAAATTGAGGGACAGAAGACAAAATGTAATTTTCAAAACTGTTAAGGTCATAATAATTAA
>NW_006785225.1:3707751-3727515 GCF_000442215.2 Lipotes vexillifer | reverse complement strand
AAGAGTGAGAAATGTTACAGGAGACATAATGAACTATGACAATGTGTTATCTTGCTTTGGATTCAGGAAGATAAAAAGAAAATTAGTATAAAAACTAGTTAAATACAAATAAAGTCTGGAGTTTAGAAAATAATAGCGTACAAATGTTGGTCTCAATTTTGACAAATGTATCACAGTAATGAAATATGTTAACATTAAGAGAAACTGGGTGTGAAATATAAAGCAACTCTCTGCCTTATATTTGTAATTTTCTTGTAATTCTATAATTAATTTTTTAATGTTATTAAAATGCATTTTGATTCCTGGCAATTAAAAATATGCTAAAATATATTTTAGAATCTCAAAAAAATGGATGTTACTCTCATTTTAGAAAATTAAGGCTCAAGTTTGAGATATTTGCACGAGGTCAAATAGCTAACATATAAAGCCAGAATTTAATGATAATTTTTTCATTCTTGAAACTAATGATTTACTACAATGAAAAATGGTTCCTCCCACAAACAAAACAAAACAAAACAAAAACAAACAAAAAAGAAACAGGCCAAGAAAAAAGAAAAAGTTTGTTTCAGGTTTGTGGGTTGTATGTGATTTCTCTGTATTATTATTTTTTAATTGTATCATTTAATTGGTGCAACAATTTTTCAAGTAAAAAGGAATAAAAGCTACCATGATGTGTTAATTTTGATGTTTGAGATTTATCATCAGAATGAATCATGCTGTTATTTCCCCATCATTATTTGATTGAATAAATCTACAGTCTTTGGAAGCTCTCTAACAGCTTGAAAAATCAAAATAAGACTGTATCTATCAGCACACAAAAACCCAGAGAAGCTGAGCAAACCCAAGTTTATCAATAAATGTATGTTTATTCTTCAAAGACTCATAAATGTAACAAAGCTGTGTCTAGGGGTCAAGAATTCAGCCCAGTCGGACTGATAGTCATTAATTTCCCAATTTGGAAAGAAACTGAAATTTTGCTTTCTCCATCCTCAAATTATTGTGAGATTTTCAAGAATGATAATTACTTAGAAAGTTGAAATGTTAAATATATGTTGGAAAAATTTTAATTTTATATGTTGATAGTAATTTTCTGTAAATGTACTCACAAACTTTAAAAAATTGTCATTAGGATGTTTCCTGATTTTTTATTTATTAAACATTCAATAATTTACTCATTTAATTAACTAATTAAATGACATTTTGAATATTTAGTACAGTATATTTGAAATTCATTTGCATCACAACAGCTTATGTATAAGAAAAAGCTTCCAATTTGTAAAGCAGATATAATTATCCTTGATTTATGTTTTTGTTTTGTTTTTATTTTGATGAGTGGCATTCAATTGTATTAATAGGCCAAGAGTTTGTTTACTTATTATCCTCTTGATGAGTATATGAGATAAGTCTAATTCACAGATATGGCTACTATAAAAATTTATGTACATAGGTTTTTTTTCCCTCTTTTTTGACATAGTTTTTTATTCTTTTGGGTAAATACTTAGGAGTGACCTTGTGGGTACAGAGAATTATACGTTGTATACAAGTAATTTAACTTCAATTGTATATTGAACTGCAATAGAATCCTTCAAGGGGTCCTCCAAAATGGTTGTTTTGCTTTAATATTATACCAGCAACATGTGATCCCAATTGCTCCCTGTCTTTGCAGGTATTATTTATATGTATTTAATTATTTTTAAAAATTCTATATTGCCCATTCTAGTGGGTATGAATTTTTCAATTTGTAATTTACTGATGGATAATGATGACAACCACCTTTTCATGTTCTTTTTCACTATTAATATGCATGCTTTTCTGAAGTTTCTTGCCAATTCTTTTGACCGTGTTTATTGCGAAGTTCGTTTTTTTTTTTTTTCCCTCTAGGAGTGTTATAGTAACCGGTTTTACATTTAGGTCTTTAATCCATTTTGAGTTTTTTGTTTGTTTGTTTTTGTTTTTTTTGCGGTATGCGGGCCTCTCACTGCCGCAGCCTCTCCCGCCGCGGAGCACAGGCTCCGGACGCGCAGGCCCAGCGGCCATGGCTCACGGGCCCAGCTGCTCCGCGGCACGTGGGATCCTCCCAGACCGGGGCACGAACCCGCGTCCCCTGCACCGGCAGGCGGACTCTCAACCACTGCGCCACGAGGGAAGCCCTGTTCGTATTTTAATTGTTATTTTACACGAGTTCTTTGTATGTTTCAGATACAAAACTTTTTTTTCAGATATATGCATTGCAATGATTGTTTTCTCCTATGACCTACCTATCCATTTTCTCAACAGTGTTTTTGTTCAGCAGACATCTTTATGGTTAGTGTATTTTGTATTCTGATTAAATAATATTGGCCTCCCCAAACTCACCAATATATTCTCTTAGTTTTTTTTTTTTTTTCTAAAAGTTTATTATTCTAGTCTTAAAGTTTAGACCCCAGGTCCATCTCAAATTAATACTTTTTTACATGGAATGCATTTTTTCTTTATAGATAATTCTATTTTTTCACTATATGTTAAAAATATGTTTCTTTTCCAAATTTAATTAATTTGGAAACATGTGAAAATCAATTGACTATACTTATGTGTTCTATTTCGGCACGCTATACAGTTTTACTGATCTATTTGTATAACATTATGCTACTCTGTTTGATTACTGCAGCTTTATGGCAAGTCTTCTTCAAACCTAGTAATGGCAATTTCATATTACTTTTCTTTTTTCAATATTGTTTTGGCTATTCTGGGTCCTTTTGCATTTCCAAATACGTTTAGAATCAGCTCACCAATTAAAAAAAAAAGGCTGCTGGGATTTTGATTGGAATTGTATTGAACCTATAGATGAGTTTTAGGGGAAAATATCATCTAATACTGAGATTTCCCATCTACGGATATGTAGATTTTTCAATTTATTTATATATTATTTAATTTCTTTGTTAAAGGCTTTGTCATTATCTATGCAGATATATATATATTACACATCTTCCATCAGATTTGTCCCTTGCAATTCGATAAGTTTAGCACTTATTATAAACAGTATTTTAAATTTCATTTTAAAAAGTTTTTATCATTAGTGTATATAATAAAATTATTTTGTATATTGACTTTGTATTCTAGGACCTTGATAAATCTATATATTAGTTCTACAAATTTTATGTACATAATATAGGATTTTCGCCATACAAAATCATGCCACTGGGATTCCCTGGTGGGGCAGTGGTTGAGAGTCCCCCTGCCGATGCAGGGGACACGGGTTCATGCCCCAGTCCGGAAGGATCCCACATGCCGCAGAGCGGCTGGGCCTGTGAGCCATGGCTGCAGAGCCTGCACGTCCAGAGCCTGTGCTCTGCAATGGGAGAGACCACAACAGTGAGAGGCCCACGTACCGCAAAAAAAAAAAAAAATCATGCCACCTGTGAAGGTTGAAAGCTTTACTTTCCCCGTTCCAATCTGTATGCCTTTCATCTCTTTTAGTTCTTTAGTGCTTGGGCTGGGCTTTTACTAAAATGTAGAACAGAATTGGTGAGACACAGGAGAAGAGAACAAAAGAGGAAGGGAAGAAAAAAGACCTACAAAAACAAAACCAAAACAATTAAGAAAATGGCAATAGGAACATGCATATTGAAAATTACTTTACTTTAACTGTAAATGGATTAAATGCTCCAACCAAAAGATGCAGACTGCCTGAATGGATACAAAAACAAGACCTGTAATATATGCTGTCTACAAGAGACCAACTTCAGACCTAGGGACACATACAGACTGAAAGTGAGGGGATGGAAAAAGATATTCCATGCAAATGGAAATCTAAAGAAAGCTGGAGTAGCAATACTCATATCAGACAAAAGAGACTTTAAAATAAAGACTGTTACAAGAGAAAAAGAAGGACACTACATAATGATCAAGGGATCAATCCAAGAAGAAGATATAGCAATTGTAAATATTTATGCACCCAACATAGGAGCACCTCAATACACAAGGTAAATGTTAACAGCTGTAAAAGGGGAAATTGACAGTAACACAATAATAGTGGGGGACTTTAACACCCCACTTACACCAGTAGGTAGTTCATCCAGACAGAAAATTAATAAGGAAATACAAGCCTTAAATGACACATCAGACCAAATAGACTTAATTGATATTTATAAGACATTCCATCTGAAAGCAGCAGAATACACTTTCTTCTCAACTGCACACAGAACATTCTCCTGGACAGATCACATCTTGGGTCAAAAATCAATCCTCGGTTAATTTAAGAAAACTGAAATCATATTAAGCATCTTTTCAGACCACAATGCTACGAGATCAGAAATGAATTATAGGAAAAAAACTGTAAAAAACACAAAAACATGGAGGTTAAACAATATGCTACTAGATAACCAATGGATCACTGAAGAAATCAAAGAAGAAATCCCAAAATACCTAGAAACAAATGATAATGAAAACACGATGAACCAAAACCTATGGGATACAGCAAAAGCAGTTCTAAGAGGGAAGTTTATAGCAATACAATCTTCTCTCAGGAAACAAGAAAAATCTCAAATAAAAAACCTAACCTTACACCTAAAGCAACTAGAGAAAGAAGAACAAAAAAGTTAGTAGAAGGAAATTATAAAGATCAGAGCAGAAATAAATGAAATAGAGACAAAGAAAACAATAGCAAAGATCAATGAAACTAAAAGCTGGTTCTTTGAGAAGATAAACAAAATTAATAAACCTTTAGCCAGACATCTAGAATTGGTGAGAGTGGATATCCTTTCTTTGTTCCTGGGAAGACATTCAAAGTTTTACCATTTTATATAATGTAGTTTGTAAGATTTTTATACATGCCCTTATCAGATTAAAAAGAAAATTCTATTCTTAGTTTTGATAGGAAATTTTTTGTTGTTGTTGCTTGTTTCTTTGGTTTTCTTTTTTCTTTCTCTCTTTCTTTTTTTTAATCATGAAGAGTATTGAATTTTGTCATGTGCTTCTCTTTTTTCCTTCCATTGAGATGATGGCATAAAATTTCTTTGTTCTGTTAATGTAATAAATTATATTGATTGGGATTTGAATATTAAACCAAGATTGCATTCCCACCATAATTCACTTTGTCTTGATACACTCCTTTTAATGTATTTGGGGGGCAAAACTTGCATTTATTTTAAAAAATTACTTGGATATATGTTCATGATAGATATTGGCCTGTAGTTTTATTTTTTTGTGTAGTATTTCCTCAAATTTAAAAATCTGAGTTATGTTGTCCTCACGACTTCAGTTGAAGAGTGTTTCCCCTCAATTCCTGAATTTGCGTAAAAATGAAACTTTTCTCTTATTTGATAGAGTTCACTTTGAATTTTTTATTTGGGAAGATTTTTGATATGGATTTTCTTTTATTGAGTAGAAAAATCACATATTATATCAGTTCTGGCAATTTATCTTCAAAAAATTTGTCAATTACCTTTTTTTTAAGTGAATTTATTGGCATAAAATTTGTCCATATTATCTCCTTAGTATCTTTGAAAGTTCTATGACATCTGTCCCCCCCCTTTTTTTAATTCCTTATTTTGGTAATTTGTTTATTTTTCTTGTATGGTTTTGTTAGGGAATAAATATGTTAGTCTCTCGAAAATGAATTTTTCACTCATTGATTTCCATTCTTATTTTTATTATTTTCCTACATCCTTTGATTGTAATTGGCCATTTTTATTGTAGCTTCAAAAAATGAAAGCTTAGATTATTGATTTTAGACCCATCTTTTCTACTATAATTATTTATATCTTAAAAAAAATTACCTCAAACACTGCATTTACTTCTTTTTCCAGAATTTTGACATGGTAACTTTTCATTACATTCAAGTTGAAATAGTTTCAAATTTGTCTTATTATTCCTTCATTAAAACATGAATTATTTGAGTGTGTTGCTTAATGTTCAACTATGTGGGGAATTTCTAGATATCTTATTTATTTTTTATCTTCAATACTGTGGTGGTCTGAGAATGTATTTTTTTCCTTCAATTTTTTGAAATTATTAACACTTCTTTTAAGAATCAGCCTATTTTGTTTTTTCAAATGTCTTCTTTAAAAAAAAAAGAGAGTATTGAGCAGCTGTTGAGTGTTTTTATTAACAGTAGTAAGGATAGGTTGAAAATAGTGCTGTTCATATCTCCTATTCTTTACTAATATGTTCCTTACCTTTCTTACCAATTACTGAAAGAAAGTTATGAAAATCTCCAACTCTCAAGATCGATTTGGGTATTTCTCCCATTTATCTATCAATTTTTTATTTCATATTTTGAAGCAATAGTATTAGATGTTTTCATAATTAGGATTGTTATATCCTTTTATGAATTCACCCCTTTATCATTATAAAATTCTCTTTGTTATCTTCTGTAATAATCTTTGTATTGAAGCCTACTTTGCCTGGCACTAACGTAGCCACTCCAGGTTGCTTTTGATTAGTTACTTGAATGTCCTGTTATTTTCTACTCTTTAACTTTCACTTTCTCTGTTTTTATTTTAAAATTGTATTTCTTGAACACAGCATATAGTAAGGCTTTACTTTTTATATTGGCTGAAATTTCTTTCTTATTTTTGTGTTGAGTCCATTTACTTTTAGTGTAATTACTGATATGTTTGTACTTATGACTTCTATCTTATCATTTGTTTTTATTTGCCCTATTTTTCCTTTGCTTCTCTGTCCCTCTTTCCTTCATTTGGGTGAATCAAGTTAAATATATACCTATACTTCCTTTATATTTCATCTCCACTAACAGCATTTTGGCTGAAACTTTGATATGCTTTAGTGGTTGTACTAGAGATTGCAGTATTCACCTTGACATATCACACTCTACTTTCAGATAATATTTCACTACATTATGAACAATGTTAAGACTTTACAAATTATAATTTTATTTCTCTCTCTTTTGCCATATTATACATTTTGCCATATTTTATTTCTATTTATGTTATAAAGCTTTACAAGATATTGGTATCACTTTTTCTTTAAACAGTTAGCACTCATTTAAAGAAGTTTAGTTTTTTAAAATTTTTATTTATTTAGTTTTGGTTGTGTTGGGTCTTCATTGCTGCACATGGGCTTTCTCTACTTGTGGCGAGTGGGGGCTACTCTTTGTTGTGGTGTGTGGCCTTCTCATTGCGGTGGCTTCTCTTATTGTGGAGCACAGGCTCTAGGCATGTGTGCTTCAGTAGTTGTGGCACATGTGCTCAGTAGTTGTGGCTCACGGGCTTAGTTACTCCGCGGCATGTAGGATTCTCCTGGATCAGGGATTGAAGCTGTGTCCCCCAAACTGGCAGGCAGATTCTTAACCACTGTGACACCATGGAAGTCCCGATAAGTTTAAACATATACAAAAAAATGTCTTCTGTCTTTAACTACATATTTCTCTTTTTTGAATGTCCTTCGTTTCTTCTTGCAGACCGGGGCTTGCATCTAATATCATACCCCTTAAGAATAAAGAAGCTCTTTACTCATTTCCTGTAATGTAAGACAAATTCTCTCAGCTTTTGTGATTCTGAAAATGTCTTTATTTCACTTTCAGTTGTAAAGTATATTTTCATTTTCTATAGGATTCTAGGTCATGAGGTTATTTTTATTTACTTTCAGCATTTTAAAGATGCTTTTCCATTGTCTTCAGGCCTATATTTTTCCCCTCCAATGAGAAGTTAACTGCCAGTCTTACCATTTTTTCCCAGATTGAAATGTGTCATTTTCCACCCTGTGGCTGATTTTAAGATTTTCTCTTTAACTTTGGTTTTCAGCAACCTATTAATGATGTGACTGGATTTATCTTTGTGCTGATTCTGTATGGTGTTTGCTGAGTTTTCGTTCTCTCTCCTCTATTTCAGGAGCTTTACTTTTCACATTTGTTGGACAGTTTAACATTGTTCTACAAATCTTCACAGTTTTTTTCTATTTATGTTTGATTTGGATATTTTCTATCACCTCCTCTTGAAGTTGACTATTATGCAACAGACTTTAAGGTGGCCCCATGACCCCTTCCTCTTGATATTCATACCTTTGTGTAATCCCTTCCCTTGAGTATGGGTGGCACCTGTGACTTGTTTCTAACCAATTTTCTGTGATTACTTAAGACATTAATATCCACTGTTCTGGCGTCTATCTCTCCCTTTCTCTCCTCCACATCCTCATTTCTGATTGATGGTTTTGAAGAAACAAGCTGCCATGAATCATACAGCTGCCAAGAAATGAATCATGCCAACAACCCAATGAAGCGTGAAAGCAGATCTTTTCCTCAGAAAGCTCTGACATATTTATTGCAGCCTTATGAGACCCTAAGCAGAGCACTCATCTAAACTGTGCTCAGACTTCTGACTCACAGAAACTGTGAGATAATAAATGTGTGTTGTTTTAGGCATCTAACTTTGTGATAAGTCTTACACTGCAATAGAAAATAATACACTGTCCCCTTCCTCCACTGGGACTAATATGATGCTAAATCCCTCAAATGAGTTTTTCATTTCTAGTATTTTATTTTTATTTACAGCATTCTCCTTTGTGTCCCCATCTTCCATTTTCCCACCTGTTCATGCATGTGGTTCATCATTTCTATTGGATCAGTTAATTTATTTGCCATTGTTATTTTGAAATTTCAGTGATAATTCTGATATCTGGCTATCTCTATGTTTGCATTGACTATATATTCTCCTGATTTGAGTCACAATTCCTTGTTTTATTTCTTATCTATCATACTTTTTAATTATAGATCATACTGTGTGTTAAAAAAAACAGACACTGAAACATTTAGAATTTAACCCCAGGAAGGTGCATGACCCATTATAACCCTTTGTCCTTGCAGGCTGCTATTGTGAAAGCTAATTCAATTTGATATGTATTTGCGATGCATGTAGAGTTTGTGGTGGTTTTAATTAGATTAACTTTGCCACTGGCTTCAAATATTTTGAAGGTAGGATAAGTACTTTTCCTTTGGCAGAGCATGGGATTTACTCTGGGAAGATTGTATATCTCTTTATGCTCTACTTCACAGCTAACAGGTTTTTGAAACAGGAAATCTCTTTTTGTCTTACAACCCATATGTTATCTTTTTGGAATGCTGGAGAATTCTGAATTTTTTCATCCTGACACTCTCTTTCTGTAGCTGGTGATCTCTTTCTTACATATTGCCCAGACTCTGAAGGGATCTTGCAGTATCCTTAGGAAAAAGCTGGTGTTTCTCAGAAGGATTTCCTTGAGCTCTCCCACTGTTTCCCTAACACACAGGTGGTTGGTACCTTCCCTCTTAACGAAGACTTCTCATGCCTTAGAGAGAGTCTCTATCAGTTCTCTTTTTCTCCCCCAGACTTTGTTTGCTACCCTAGTGCATTCGATGAAAGAACATGAGAAAGAATTGGTGGCTCTTTGCAGGCTTGCTCCTCAGCTGGATTTCTGAAGGATTCTAATCTGTCATGCCAGAACAAATATAGCCACTAAAAGTTTGAAAAGAGTTTGGCTTTTTTCTCCTAACCATTCTCTGTGGCAGTTTTCTTCCTTCCAACACTCCACTAGAGGTGAAAACAGCTATAGATCTCTTTTTCTAGGAAGCCATCATTTTATGTTTAGATGCTCAGCTCTCTGAGTCTTTTTTTGCAGCTTGCTTATCAGACTTGCCCCATGATTATGGTAGACACAATGTGCTCTTATGATATTTTACATCTTAATTAGAACTACTAATACAGTGCAAAAATTTTAATCTCCTTATATGTTTCCCAAATTTTCTCTTTGTAGTATCCTGAACTGCTCTCCTCATCTCCTAAATTCGCACCACCAAAAACCCAAAAGGTGATGGAGTGGATCTTGCCACACATATTCCATTTGAAAAATTAGTACATAGACTATTTTTTCTTTCCATTAAATTGAATGAGCATTAACTTAGATGTCTCATTTAGGAGCATGGAGCCTCTTTGAAAATTCTCTTTCATTTCATTTTGCTATTCAAAAAATAGAATTTCCGTATATACAAAGAGCAAAAGGAAAAATAAAGCAAGAAAAGAAGAAAAACAAGCTTGAGATCATGATAAATCAAAGTGAATAAAACTCATTTCACTCTAGAAACCAGCAACGTTTAATGAGAGTGAAGAAAACAGCAGGGTGTTAGATAAATGAAAGCAGACAGAAAAAAAAAAACTTGATCAAAGAATAAAATATAGGACTGTGATCAAAGAAAATAACCTTAAAAAGAAAACAATACTTGATTTTCTATATAGAGACTTAGAAGACAGAGAATATATTTAAAAATTTAGTCAAGTTGTAATACCAGATATGTTTTATGAATATTCATGTCACAGTAAATATTCCTTTTTTATTCCCTACAAATTGAAAATGAAGTGGCTAAAAATAACTATGCTTTTTACTTCTTCTGTAAAAAGAGGCCCCCAAAGGAGAAAAATAATAGTTACTTTGTTTTTACTTACACTTATAAGTAATAGACAAAAGAAAATTCAAGGTAGTAATTGTGATACAGACTCTATACAATTAGACTAAGTCTTAATCATTTCAAAACTCTTGAATTACCCCTCAAATTACCCAATTTGAGAAATGTACTGAAAATCAGTATTTCTCCTAAGAGTGTTTTATAAACCTGGTTAATGGACTTTACTGAAAAATCTTATGCATGTCATGGCAATTTGGGAAGAAGGGTTTGGTTTTAGGTGTCATTATGCCTTTTTATATGTGCCAAATTCTATACTCAGATTAATTCTGGTAACTACCATCTCTATTCTATTTCTTCTAAAGTGCTTTACATGGATTTAACATTGATAATGATCTTTTTTAGGGAGCTAAAAACATTAGTATATAATCTCACTTATTCTTTAAAACTACTCAGTACAGCAAAATAATATATTCTGGAAAACGAAAAAGACAGCTGAAGATATTTCCTTATATAATGGTACTCTCTGCATTTGGTTGGTTCATAGTAGATCATTCTACTGAATCTCTGTCCTTTTTCATTGTACAAAAACAAAGTGCAAATAAAATTTAGGAATTAAGAGTCTTATTTACGCCTGCCTGATTTTCTTGTTTGGGTCCCAGAATTTAATCTTGCATAGCCACAGTTCCATGCTTATTACTTTTTTTGTTTGTTTGTTTATAACCACATCACTAGCACTGGATACATAGCCTGGACCTAGTAGACAGTCAAGAAATCCTTCTGAAATAAATGAGTGAAGCCTCATTTAAATGAAAAATAAGTGTTCAGCACTAAATATGTATATAGCTGTATGTTAACCTTATCTCTCTCTCATATACACACATACTTTAGAATATATAAAAAGTACGTAACTGCATATATATATATATATATACAAAAATAATATATGTAATAATCACTATTCTTATTATGTGTCAAACACTATTTCTTGCTCTTTACCTGTATTAATTCATAATTATAAGAACAGCTTCTAGGTTTAGGTACCTTTACTATGCCCATATTTTCCTTTAAAAGACCTGAGACAGAGGGGCTAAGTAAATAGCCAAGGCCATACAGCTGGTAATGAGAGCACTGGGATTCAGAGAGAGATAATTTTATACAAGTCTAGTCTGTAAAGCATTCAGTCAAGTTGGCCATTTCTCCGACCATTGAAGCACAAATAAGATGTTTGCATATGAAGACACAATATTACCCTTGTTATTAGATTATTAGACAATTGCCCTATTCATTTTCTTTTAACACACACAACTATATTCAGAAATAAGCAAGAGATATATACACACGTTATAAGGACTTAGAATTTAAGCTAGAAGTCTATGAGAGTGGTAGAGGAAATGCAAGAATTCTATCACTTCTTAAGAACGTGCTAGAATTGCACTGTGATGAATTAAGTTTCCAAGCTATTTTTTGAGAGTGAATGAGAGCCTTTGGAAGTTGGTGCAGGGATACCTTGTTCATCTTGCTCAGGATCTAGTACATAGCAGGTGCTGAATCACTGTGTAAGTGGGAGTAGGTAAAGAAAAAAGGGAGATAGAGAGCAAATGAAAGATGGAGGAAGGAAGGTGCAGGTGTATGGAAAAGGACTATGTCTTTCCACACTAAAGATAAGATCTTGGTAGGCAAGAGCTGATATCTAGAGTTCTTTTCAATACCGATATGCTAGATATAATGGAATGCAAAAATCCACGTGGAGATATTCTTCCCTAAAGAGAACATTTACAATCTCTTTAGTCTTTTACACTTGTCCAAATGATCTGCTCTAAAATAACTGATGTGTCATTGTTACTCTCTTCATTTAGATTACGAAAAAGCAAGGCTTGCGAGAGTTAAATGAATACCAGAGGCCACATAGCTTAGTGTTGCTGCCAGGACTTTGTACCTGGTCTTCTGGTTCTGAAATGTATCATCCTTACTAGCCTGTATGTTAAATACCATACTATCCTGTGACTTAATAATAAATAATTAAATATTGATTCTTAAAAGTCTTACTTCTTACCAAACTTGGGTCCAATATTTTAAAAAGTTTTATTTTCAAGAAAACTTAAAATCTCTAACCTTTTCTATAACTCACTGGACATCTCTGAGTTTCATGAACCAATATAGTTAATCTCTCTATGAAAATCCCTTATGATGTGTTGTCAGAATTTCTTCCCACTTATAGTATCAGTTCAAACAGCTTTTCAGAGATAACTGTAATTCTGAGGAAAGCCTGAGTCCTTTATGGCTAATCCTTCACGTGGTAACACCATTCACTTTATTTTTAGCATCATTCAATTCAAACTGACTGTCTCACTCTGAAATCTACAGTGGCTTCCAGCTGCCTCTGGTCTCCCAAAGGAACCCTGAGGGGAAATTGGGAATGAGTACAGGGTTTGAACAATTTATTTTTCAACATCTTACTATATATGAAACTTGTATATTATATTTTTGGGAACTTCCTGATTTAAATCTAGTGATA
Source organism: Lipotes vexillifer (assembly GCF_000442215.2). NCBI lineage: Eukaryota > Metazoa > Chordata > Mammalia > Artiodactyla > Lipotidae > Lipotes > Lipotes vexillifer. Next base: position 3,714,628 of record NW_006785225.1, on the reverse strand, counting down.
AGGATTGACATTTAGAGGTAGTAAAACAACCATTGTAGGTACTCTCTATTTTTGGTAGAGCTGTACAATCTCAAGTGTGCATGTAATAAATGATTTTATATGAAATTTCCATTTTCAGGGAAAGGCAGTCTAAACTGGAAATTGAACATTTGATGCATCAGTCACTCTTTCATTGTGCATGCATGCATTCATTCACTGAATTACTAATTCATATGTATCATACATTCAACAAACATAAGTTTAACTCCTATCATAAATTAAATTAGATATTACATTCTGAAATGCATGATGTGAAGTAGCCTCTAATTTCTAAGACTTTGGTGGAGAAAATTCTGTGGATCAAATCTAGTGCTTTATTGTTTACAAAATCATCCCATCTCCATTTTTTATTTTTATATCCTAATCTCAGGGACTTCTTCATCCCTCTTCAATCTACAATCTTAAACATTCTCAAATATTTTTTCAAGTATTTATTGGAAAAAACATAAGGTTCTATACCAGGAACTGTATGGTATTGGTTTTAGTAATTGCTATTTTAAATGGAATTACCTTATATTTCTTAACCAGCTACTTGCGAGTATATGAGAACGGTGTTAATTTTATGCTAATTTTGTTACCAACTCTGTTATTGAATTTACTGATTTTATTTCCCTGTTTTTGTTTTGCAGCTGCTTTTGGTGGGTTTCCCAGGTGAAATATCATATAACTGGCAAATGGTAAAAACTGTACTCACCTTTCAAAAATACCTATTATTTTGTTATGTTTTCTGATGCTATTGAAGATCATTTCTAGAATGCAGTAAAAAATGATGGTTATTATCCATTCTCAAACTTATTCTTTTTTTAATAAATTAATTAAGTTATTAATTAATATATTTTTGGCTGCATTAGGTCTTCGTTGCTGTGCGTGGGCTCTTCTCTAGTTGCGGCGAGCGGGGGCTACTCTTCGTTGTGGTGCGCAGGATTCTCATTGAGGTGGCTTCTCTTGTTGCAGAGCATGGGCTCTAGGTGCATGGGCTTCAGAAGCTGTGGCACGCAGGGTCAGCAGTTGTGGCTCGCAAGCTCTAGAGTGCAGGCTCAGCAGTTGTGGTGCATGGGCCTAGTTGCTCCGTGGCATATGGGATCTTCCTGGACCAGAGCTGGAACCTGTGTCCCTTGCATTGGCAGGCGGACTCTTAACCACTGTGCAACCAGGGAAGCCCTCAAACTTATTCTTAAAATTAATGAGAATATTTCCAATCTAATGTTAATAATGCTAATTTTTTACATTTTTTCTAATATTTATTTTTATTATATCAAGGAAAAATTCTATAATTTTTACTCTGTTAACAGTTTCTAGTAGGTATAAATTTTGAATTTTAAAACATCTTTGATATCTATTCATATGATTCATTTTCATTGACCCATTCTTTTGATGAATTGTAACAATTTGTGTTCTAGTATTAAATTACCATTTAATTCACCATCTGTATTTCATTTGCTCATTTTATAAGTTAGCTAAAGGCTCAAATTGGACAGTTGGGGGGAGATTAATAAACAGACTATTTACAAATTGTGGTCAGGAAATAAATTGTGGTAAGGAAACCAACCAGAAGAAGTATAGTATCCTGAGACTAGTAATAGTAGGTAAAATAGCAAAACTATTTATAGGCTTGCATGGGCAAGAGGAAAGGAAAGAAGGTAGCTACAAGGAGAAGACTGCTTGGCAAGAAAGGTGACTCAGAAAGGTGTAGCCAACTAACAGTGACATTGCAGACAGGGAGTCGGTGGAATAAACGCCACTGACTCAATTTCCTGCCACCCACTTTCTTCTCCCCATGCAAGCTGAAACCAGAATGCAAGAAAGACTCTTGATGCCTTCTTGTGAGGGTCTGCTTTCTGGGGTACAGAGCTGGGTGGAGAAGAATGAGGATGAGCAAACAAAAATCTCAATCTCTGTTTCTAAAGAGAGTTTCTAATAATCTAATATGGTCCAGTCCCTGTGCTATATATGGCCATTCTCATTACATGTATCATAATCAATTAAATCTTATTAAGAATTATAAAGGAACAATGAGGATCCTGTGTAAAAAAGAGAGAGGTGGCAACTGTACCTAATAAAAATATCAATGGGCTAGAGATTGGTGAGCAAGAATAGACTGACTTTAGGAAGAGGATAGAGAGGAAGTCAGGAGCTAAACACTCAGGGGCTTACAGTTCATTGTTAAGATGTTAGGTTTTATTCTAAGTACAATGGAAGTCCATTGAAAGGTTTTACATACAAAGGGTTATAAGCAGATCATCTGAGTTATTTATTCCTTAAAAGAATCCCTAATAAAATCTCAATAGATTACTCTTTTACTACTAATTAGTAGTGTTCCATTGTACAAATGTACCATAATTTTTTTTTTATAAAATCACTTGTTGATAGACATTTTCCCTTATTTTTTGGCTATTTTAAAATTCTATTAAAACTCACCTATAAATATATTTTCACTTTTCTTCATTTATATGTTTTTATAAAGATTCAGTTCAATATTTTCCCTTTTAAAAAATTGAATTGTCTTGTTATTATTGAGTTCTAAGAGCTCTTTATACATTCTAAATACAATTCCTTTGTCAGATGTACATGACAGTTGTCTACCAATTAGGGTGTTTTTTTTTTTTTTTCATTTCTTAATGGGTATTTTTGAAGAGCAGAAGGTTCTAATTGTGATGAAGTTCAATTTTCTGATTTTGTTTTCCTTTAATGGTTAGGTGTCCTATCTATGTTACGTTTGTCTATTCTAAGGTTATAAAGATTTTTCATGTTTTCTCTGTAAGTTTATTGTTTTTATTTTTATGTTTAGGTCATTGTCCATTTAAACTAATCGTGTATGGTGTTATGTAGGAGTCCCTTGTCTACCTACATATCCAGCGATTTGATTGAAGGATTCACGAAACTCAGAAAAGCTGTTATACTCACAGTTGTAACTATAATTACAGGATTCAGATTAAAGTAAGGGAAGGAAAAATTATATAGTGCAGAGTTGGTGAGAGACCAGGCAGGAGCTTCCAGTTGTCCTCACCCACTGGAATCACAGGAAAGGCATTTAATTCTCCCAACAATGATATGCTTTAACATGCAGGAAGTATTTCCAACCAGGGAAGCTCATCTAAGCCTTAATGTATAGGGAGTTTATTGGGGGTCAGCCCTATGAATATGGTGCACCTGTATGACTGGCCTTAGTTGCTCAGTCTCTAGCCCTTCCAGAGGTCAAACTGATACACCACAGCCTAAGGTACCCCCCATAAATCACATGGTTAGCATAAACTATCTGCATGGCCCAAGGCCTCAGGTATACAAAAGACCCTCTTAGGAGTCAGGATAGTCCAAAGGCTTAGAGGTTACCTCCTAGAAGCTGATTAAGGACCAGTCCTTTCTTTGGAATACTGAGTGTTTGAACATCCTAAATCTGCTGAGTTAAGCCTTCACTGCACAGGTGTGATGTAGGGGTAGAGGTTAATTTTGTGTTCTACAGGGTAGTCACTTTTTTTGGCACCATTTATTGAAATCACCACCCTTTCTATATTGAATTATATTAGCTCTTTTGTCAAAAATCAATCGACTATATGTATGTGTTGGCCTATTTTGGACTCTCTCTATATGCCTATTTTTATACTCATAATTCATCATTTCATATTCTGAATCCTTAAACTAAGTCTTACAACTTAGTATAAACCATCTAAATTGTTCCTTCCTTTTCAAGAATATATTGGCTGTTCTAGGTTTTTTTAAATTTTCATATAAATTTTAGAATCAGCTTGGTAATTTCCACAAAATACTGAAATTCTGATAGAAATTGCTTCGAATCTATACATCATTTTGTGAAGAATTATCATTTTAAAAATATTAAAACTCCCATCCATTAACATGGTATATGTCTTCATTTACTAAATATTCTTAATTTCTCTTAGCCATGTTTTCTATTTTTTCATGTAGAGGTCTTATACATCTTTGGTTAAATTTATTCATACCTTTTTCCCATGTTTTCGAGTTAATTCTTTAACTGGCATAACTCCAGATAATTATCACCAATAAATTGATGAGACCTAAGCAAATGAGAAGAGGAAGTAACTCTATGCACCCCAATGTTCACTGCAGCACTATTTACAATAGCCAAGACATGGAAGCAACCTAAATGTCCACTTACAGAGGAATGGATAAAGAAGATGTGGTACACATATACAATGGAATATTACTCAGCCATAAAAAAGAACAAAATAATGCCATTTGCAGATGAACCTAGAGATTATCATACTAAGTGAAGTAAGTCAGACAGAAAGAGACAAATATCATATTATATCACTTATATGTGGAATATAATAAAAATGATACAAATGAACTTATCTACAAGACAGAATCAGACTCACAGATAGCGAAATCAAACTTATGGTTACCAAAGGGGATACATGGGGGGAAGTGATAAATTAGGAGATTGGGATTAACATACAAACACTACTATATATAAAATAGATAACTAACAAGGACCTACTGTCTAGCACAGGGAACTCTACTCAATATTCTGTAATAACCTATATTGGAAAAGAATCTGAAAAAGAATATATATTTATATATATACAATGGATATATATATATATATAAAATCAGTTATATATATATATATATAACTGTGCACTTTGCTGTACACCTGAAACTAACACAACATTGTAAATCAACTATAGTCCAATAAAAGTTAAAAAAAAAAAAGAGGAGGTATCTCTCTGATTGTCATTTAATAGATAAAGAAAATTAAAATGAATTTCTATTTAGCAATTAAACTGTCAAGTAAAATATGGTTGGCAAGAAAGCTTCTAAGGACATGGGATTAAGAGTAACCTGTTACTGAGGAATTGGCTACCTCCCTTCCTAATACAAGTATATCTTGTTTTAGTGCACTTCACTTTATTGTACTCTGCAGATACTGTGTTTTTTACCAATTGAAGGTTTGTGGCAATCCTGAATCAAGCAAGTCTACTGGTACCATTTTTCCAACAGCATTTGCTCATTCTGTGTCTACACGTCACATTTTGGTAATTCTCACAATATTTCAAACCATTCCCTTACTATTATATTTGTCATAGTGCTATGTGATCCGTGATCTTTGACGTTGCTCTTGTAATTGTTTTGGTGTACCATGAACTGCATCCATGTAAGACTGCAAACTTAAAATGATAAATGTTGTGTCTGTGCCTATTCCACCAACTGGTCTTTTCCTGTTTTTCTCCCTCTCCTAAGACCTCCTTATACCCTGAGACACACCACTATTGAAATTAGGCCAATCAATACCATTACAAGGGCCTCTAAGTTTTCAAGTGAAAGGAAGAGTCACCCGTCTCTCACTTGAAATCAAAAGCTAAAATTGATTAAGGTTAGTGAGGAAGGCATGTCAAAAGCTGAAAGAGGTCGCAAGCTAGGCTTTCTATTAAAAAAAGTTAGTCAAACTGTGAATACAAGAAAAAGTTACTGAGGAAAATTAAAAGTGCTACTCTAGCAAACACACAAATGGTAAGAGGGGTGCAACAGCCTTATTGTTGATGTGGTCGAAGTTTTAGTGGTCTGAATAGATCATACCAACCACAACATTCCCTTAAACCAAAGCCTAATCCAGAGCAAGGCCCTAACTCTCTTCAATTCTATGAAGGATGAGAGAGATGAGGATGCTACAGGAAAAAAGTTTGAAGCTAGCAGAGGTTGGTTCACGAGGGTTAAGGAAAGAATCCTTCTCTGTAACATAAAGGTGTGAGGTGAAGCAGCAAGCGCTGATGTAGAAGCTGCAAGTTATCCAGAAGATCTAGCTAAGATAATTAATGAAGGTGGCTACACTAGGCAACAGATTTTCAGTGTAGAAGAAAAAGCCTTATTTTGGAAGGTGACTGCATCTAGGACCTTCACAGCTAGACAGGAGAAGTCAATGCCTGGCTTCAAGGCTTCAAAGGACAGGCTGACTCTCTTGTTAGGGGCTAATGCAGCTGGTTACTTTGAGTTGAAACCAGTGCCCACTTACTATTCCAAAAATCCTAGGGCCCTTAATAATTATGCTAAATCTACTCTGCCTGTGCTCTATAAATAGAACAACAAAGCCTGTATGACAGCACATCTGTTCACAATATGGTTTACTGAATATTTTAAGCGTACTACTGAGACCCACTGCTCAGGAAAATAAGTTTCTTTTCAAATATTACCACTCATTGACAATGCACCTGGCCACCCAAGAGCTCTGATGGAGTTTTTCAATGAGATTAATGTTGTTTTCATGCCTGTTATCACAACATCTATTCTGCAGCCCATTGATCAAGGATTTAGACTTTCAAGGTATGCCTGTATTATTCTTCAAACCATTCTTCCAATGTATACTATGAACACTTTCCATTTGTAGATTCATGTTTTTCTATTTTTATACTATTTTCTTAGATTATAGTTTTAAATATTAATGCTATTTAGATTATTTTTCTTTTCTTTTTCAGGGACTAACAATAATAGAAATGTTGTCCCACCTATGTATCTCTTTCATTCCAATATCGTCTCTGTGAACCTTTTTACTACTTTACTTATTTTTATTCACTTACTTGTTTATCGGACTTTCTTCCCATTCTCTTTACTAAACGTTTATTTGAGACTATTCAACCTTAGGCACTTTGTAATTTACTCTTCAATCCAAGATAATTTTGTCTTTTTCTTCCATTTGTGTTTGAGTTCAATCAACTATATTTATTTTCCTCTGCCTTAAAAAATATTAATGTTCTTAATATTTTAATCTCAAGAGATTTTTGTTTCAATTTTCAAATGTTTGCTTGATGACATAATTTTGTTTGGAGTGTTCTCTTACAGTTACTTAGGTTTCAGAGTTTTTTTTTTT
>NW_006785225.1:3696317-3707741 GCF_000442215.2 Lipotes vexillifer | reverse complement strand
TTTTTGCAGTACGCGGGCCTCTCACTGTTGCGGCCTCTCCCGCTGCGGAGCACAGGCTCCGGACGCACAGGCCCAGCGGCCATGGCTCACGGGCCCAGCCGCTCCGCGGCACATGGGATCTTCCCAGACCGGGGCACAAACCCGTGTCCCCTGCATCGGCAGGCGGACTCTCAACCACTGCGCCACCAGGGAAGCCCGGTTTCAGAGTTTTTTGTTTTGATTTTTGTATTTTTCCCCCTAAGAGAATTTTCCTTATTTGATATAGGTTCTGGACTTTTTTTCTGAGTTTGTAAAATAAATTATGTATGAATTTATCAATCTTCTTGTTCATATATGTGGCATTTCTGCATTTTACAAAATTCCTTGTTAAATATCACTCTCTTCTGTCTGTATTGGAAAGTCCAGCTACCTTAGTGGATTGGTTTGTTTTAGGGTAATGAGTAGTGAGTAGGTCCTCCAATTTTATGGCTCTACTTTGTTTTCCAGGGCCCTAAATTTTCCTCATTTATTTTCCCTCTTTACCACTCAATTACGAAAGGGCACTTTTCTATTTTGAATTTGTCCCCCAGAATTTTACTTGTTTTGTAAAAAAAATTTTATTGTCAGTAAATCCTTAGGTCCACAATAATTGGGACATCATACAGACAGAGTCCAGTACCAGAAAAACTCAGGTGCAGGAAATGGTATAAAATATTTAATGTTTCTATCTAGTTACCTAACAGTACTATGGAGTATATCTTGGGTGGAACTATAGGAATCATCTCCCTTTTTGTTGATGGTCACAAGAAGCTCTTTTTACTCATCTGATTTTGCTTTCTACCATCCCTCAGCTCCTAGAAACAAAGCAAAATCTTCATTTATGCTTAATCTATTTTTTTTTTTTTTTTTGCGATATGTGGGCCTCTCACTGTCGTGGCCTTTCCCGTTGCCAGACGCGCAAGCTCAGCGCCCATGGCTCACGGGCCCAGCCGCTCCGCGGCATGTGGGATCCTCCCGGACCGGGGCACGAACCCGTATCCCCTGCATCGGCAGGCGGACTCTCAACCACTGCGCCACCAGGGAGGCCCTATGCTTAATCTATTTTTATCATCTTATTAAACATGTTTTTCTTTTCTTTTCTCAGATAGGGTCAGCTGGAAATGAGACTAAAGTGATAGAAGGTGGGAAAAAAGTCTTCTCTCTTATTTAAAATACACATTCTGAAGAGATATGCATTCTCTAAATGTCCTTTGCAAATTACCAAATTAGCTCAGCATTTTCACATTCTTTGAATCTCTCAGAATTTTAAGAACCCAGTTGATGATATCAGTGGGGGGCTAATACAAATACACTTTTTGAAGGGATGGGGCCATTACTTAATGCTAATAAACTTTTTTCATGGAACACTGAAGGAAAAACAGAGAAATGCTTACCCCTTTAATAGCACCAAACTGTACATCTTAACAAACTCCCCCTGCAATTATGATTCACAGTGATTGAGGGGACCAATACAGAAAATCCTACACTGAAAGTGATAGTAGAGAGAGAGAGAGAGAGAGAGAGAGAGAGAGAGAGAGAGAGAGAGAGGGAGAGAGAGAGAGAGAGAGAGAGAGAACGCACTTTGGTTATGGATAAAAGCCTTACTCTGTTTTTTATTTTGTTTATTCTATCAGTAAGCAGTATGGGACTAGACACCTGTGGAACAAGACTGCAAAAAACTTTCATTTGTACATTCCCTATGTTGCTGGGTTTTTGTTTTCTTTCTTGTTTTTGGGGTTGATTTTTTGTTTGTTTCTTGGGGTTTTTCTTGGTTAGTAACTCCCTGATGGCCTCCCCATAGTGATCAACAAAACAGCAATTTAGATGGAAAGAACTCCTATGCTTGTCTCCAGAGGCAGTAGATAAAGGATTGCTTGGCTTTGGGGGAAGACACCACTGGAGAGAGTAGGTGGTGGCAGCTTCTGAGAGGAGCAAGGAGGCATGCATGATATGTCCCGAGTGCCTGAAACAAGGGAAGAAAAGAGAAGGAGGAATAGGGAGGTGTCCTTTATTTCTAGAGACAGTTTGGGATTCTTGAGCAAGTATTGTTCCCCATGCACTGATGGATGCAAGCAAGTGCAATTTAATGACACTGTGCCACTGAACCAAGTAACTAAATAAAGAGATAATTTTACAGACTATTGGGCCAAGATTGTATTTCTGAGTCAAGCATAGAAAAGAAGGGAACCTCACACATCCCATAGTGTGCTAGTATTCCCAGAGAGTGAGAAATGTTCATATTTCTACACTTACTATAAATTTCTTCCAGTTTCTAAATAGCACTGCTTGAAGGGATTTGTTGATGGGTTTATCTCAGCCTAAAGTTAAAGCCACACATAAACATGTCTTAAATGTTATTTATTTCCTACATACAGATTTCTTAATGAATTGTTGTGGTCTTATGCATAATGGGTAAAATTACAGCTTAATTTCCCTTTATCAAGTTGTATCTTTTCACAATAAGCCCTATTTTCACTTGGTGCTTGGCATATATCAAAGCATTTTCACATGGATTATGACATGTGATTGATCATATGTGTCTCAGTCACTGCGAACATGACTCTATTTTATCGTGGATGATTCCAACCCCTTACACCAAGGCAGCAACCTTGGGAATTTTCAGAAAAAGAGTTAAAAACCATGCTGCATGAAGGCATTGTGATATTGTGATTTCTAAGAAATATATATCTGGTCCTCTTCCATAGTTCCTGCCTCACAGCTCCTAAATCCTTGTAATTTCCTAAGTGAATGAAAGTGATAAAGGTCTCTTTTGTTAGGTTAATGAGGTGAGTCAGGGACACACCTAAAGACAGAAGCTGGTAGCCAGGAGAACCAAACCTGTGATTAGAGGGTTGGAACTTTCAGTTCCATCCCCCCAACTCCTATTCCCCACCTTTCAGAAGAGAGGGGCTGGAGGTTGAGTTCAATCACCAATTGTTACTGATTTAATCAATTGTACCTGTGTAATGGAGCCTCCATAAAAATCCAAAAGGATGGGGTTCAGAGAGCTTTAAGGTTGGTGAACACGTTGAGGAGAGTGGTGTGCTCAGAGAGCACAGAAGCTCCAGGCCCTTTCCCCATACCTTGCCCTATGTATTCTCCCATCTGTATGTTCCTGAGTCATATTATTTTATAATAAACTGGAATCTAGTAATTAGAATGCTTCTCTGAGTTCTGTGAGCAGCTCTAGCAAATTAATTCAACTGGGTATTGGAACGTCTGATCTATAGCCATTTGGTCAGAAGCACATGTGATAACTCACCTGAGTTTGGCATCTGAAGTGAGTGTGTGTGGTTGGTTAGTGTTGCAGGGATGAGCCCTTAACCTGTGGGATCTGTGCTATCTCCAAGTGGATGAATAGTGTCAGAACTGAATTGAATTATAGGACACCTTGTTGGTGAGGTAGATAGTGTTGGAACTAAACTGAATTATAGGACACCCAGTTGGTGCCAGAGAATTGGTTACTTGGTGGGGACACCCCCTCCCCACCCCACACACATGGAACTGGAACTCAGAATTCTTGGCATTGATGATTAGAAATAAGTGCTCTGCTCAAAGACATTTTGCCTTGGTGAGCCAGAAACAGAATCTCTGATTCGAGGTTCAAAGTCCAAATCCAAAGCTCTTTGTATCAAATATCATGTCTTCAGGGCCAGGACTTGCTCACGGGTTTTATGCCAGGAGACTGGTTGAGGAACTGACAGTTTTAACAGGCTGTTACTATAATTACAACTGACATAAATTAAGTCCTTATTGTGTCCAGGGATTGTAGTTTTAAACATCACATCTTTGTCACAACTGCCCTGTAAGAAAGGAGACTCTATCTTTCCAATTCACAGAAAAGGTAACAAAAACACACTCAAGGAAGGAAGACTTACCTTCATAACTAGAGAGCAATGGTGAGTTATTTTCTGCTTAATGACTTAGAAGATGTCTGTCTTAGCCAGTCTCCTATCCCAAAACCCCAGCCTTACCTTCAAATTCAGAAGCATAAAAGAAGGGGCTTAAAATCTCAGCATGGATGATATAAGTCTCTAAATTTTTCACCTGCTAATGCATCTTTTTATTTATTTCTCTGTCCTACTTTGCTGATGCTGGTTCTGTTTCTTTCTGACTTTGTACATTTGCCTATCTATCTGTCTATTTATCTATCTATCTATCTATCATCTCTAACTGCCTCCTGCCTTCCAGTTATCTTTTTTTTTAATTAAAAAAAAATTGGTAAGATTGTTCAATAAGAATGTCTTATACCTGCATTTGTCAAAGTGATTTCTGTGGAATAGTGGTCACACAACATATTCTATGACAAAACGATACCCTAATCAAATATATTTCAGTGATGTTACTTATCTTTAGCCCACCTTTGGAGAATCACAATCAGCTTTAAGAGATTAACATTTCTAAAAAGTCCTAAAACCTTCTTTAGGAAAAAAAATGTTAATTTTATTTAACACAGAATTTCTAGATATATTTAAGTATAAATCTCTACACACATACCTTTTCTTTTCAATACCATTTATTTCTATCCTAAAGAATTAATTTATGTATGTATTTCTTTCTCTGTCCATGTATACAATAAAATCTGTCAGTTTTTAAGAAATCCCAAGATGATAAAAACGTAGATTGATTATTGAGATTAAATCCCCTAAGCAGTTATAAAAATAGTTCTGCAAAGCTTTTATCTTTGGCTGCCTTGGTATTAGTTTTCACACAGCCCATTTGAGGTCACACAATGTGTACCATCTGCTCCTGCTTTCTCCTCGAATTAAATACTCTCACGGTCACTGACTCATTCCTCAGGAGGTTCCTTGCTCACCTCCATGTCCTCTTTCAAGGAACTAAGCCAGTTATGGAGGAAGAAGATCAATCCAAAATGCTACCTGTCGGAGACTGACAGCGCCTTCTAGGGGACTCTATTGAAAAGGAATCTGGGAACATACGTGTGGCCAGTTTAAAGGGTTCCTTGCTTCTTGCAGGACCTATGTCTGAATGCTAAAGAAATGAAAGTCTAACATGACAAATCTGAAATTCCTATGGAGGACCAATTAGAACTCCAGTTGGGATTCTTTTCATAGTAAAAGTCTTCAATACAAGTGATTTTCACTGTGGACTAAATACTGACAACTTAATTATCCAATAATCTGGAGAGAATTCAATAACATTAATACTACTTGACACATAATTGTCATTTTTCCAGTAGAATTACCAAGTAGTTAAAGCTCAGTCCTTGCTATGATAAGGCTTCTGAAATGTTCTTGCCCTCTGTGATGCTGGGTTTACCATTCTTTGTTATCCTCACCCCTAAATATGTTTTCTCAAAAAAAAGGCAGTCAGAGAATAAAAACAAGACTCTATTCAGGCAATGAAACTCACATATCTTTTTATCCCTGGACTTTTTCAGTGAACGTTACCCCAATCCATAAAGAATAATAAAGGAGTGGACATGGATACTTACTAACTGGATCTGTATCTATTATGTGTGAGCTAAAGTCTTTCACACATATTATGATATTTAATTATCTCTATAATTCCAAAAAGTGGTTATTTTATTCTCATTTATATATGAGAGAACTAGGGTTCATATAAGTTAGTAAATTCCCCATGACCAAGAGGGCTGTGTTAATAGCTGATATTGTAATTATTGCCTGTGTATTTCTGAGGCAGTTGTTCTTAACCTCGTCTGCACTTTAGAATCAACTGAGGAGTTCAGTAAATATTAATACCTGGGTCCTACCAGTAGAGACTGGAATATAGCGTTGACATTTGGATTTAAAAAAAAAAAATCTCAGGTTTTTCTGAAGTAAAACACACACTTCTGTTAAAAAAACACACTTCTCAGGTGTTTCTTAAGTAGCCACAGTTGAGTAACACTGCTCTAAATCCCTTCTACAAAATCTCCCGAATTGCCAAATAATTATGCTGAGGTGTTTTCAAGCTAGAATGAATAGTTCTCTCAGTGAGTGTTTTTGTTTCCCATCTGTTGTCATATTAATGAATAAGTATGGACCATACCAAACTATGGGAAATGAAAGGCATTTCCTTCAGTTATACAGAAAAAAATAAATGTATGCTTAACATAACATCTATTTCTTTTAGAGACAGAAAGCAGAGGGCAAGAAAAATGGGCAAGTTTGAACTCTATGTTTGATGCTGCATTTTCTTTTGTTTCTGCTAGCTACTTTCCAAGTGATGTATGTACTATATTCCTTCACACTTACACACTACAGATCCCAAAGTATGTGGATTGTAATCAGGGCATTAGGGGTTTCCATCACGGCATCCTAATGACTGAGCACACACACTATAACTAGTTTTCTTCTTATATTTAAAAGAAGGTGTTAGTTCATTGGCTCTTTAGAAAATATCATTGCTATGTCCTACCTAAGTATTTCTGTAGTTTCTCAAATTGATTCTTTGGCTTCTACACTCTTGTTTCAAAGCATTCTGTCTACTTCTGTCAAGCCAATCTTCATGAGATTTAAGATAGAAAGTTTTATCATTCTTCAGTGGTTTTCTTAGCTCTTAAAGCCAGTTATCATCCCAAGATCTATTTTCCCAAACTAATGCCATTTTTTCCTGTATTATTGGACAACCCACAAGTTCTGTGGTTCCCATGCACTTTCTTCAATAATTTAACATTGTTCATGAAGTGTTTGTTTTTTTCCAACCAGAATTCTTTCCCCCTGCATCTCCATCTTTCAAAACGAACCCTACCAATTCTACCAGGATTCTCAGATCTATCTAGTTCAAAGTAAAATTTCCTGCTTCCTTCCTGATCTATCATTAAAAGTTGTAACTTGTGTGTCTTCACTGATACACTTAGGACAATATGACTCATATCTCGATTTATCTTACTGGATTATGAGTTCCTGGCAAAGAGGCTCATTTCTCTCACCTTCTCCCAAATCACATGGACACATTGCCTTGTTTATTATAACAGGTCCAGTGTTTGCTGAGTCTTGTTCTTAGATATTTTCCGGGGAATTATTAGATTAAACAAGTCCTAAATAAGAGTCCTTTGATTTTAAATCTTCTCTTCCCAGCTTATTAAGATGACTAGTTGGTTGACTTTAGGGGTAAGATTGGTGTATCATAGTCACAAGATTAATCAAGGAAAGACAGCTTAGAGGAAATCACCTGCATATTCTTCATTTTCATACCTACTTTTGTCTCTTTCTCATCTTATTTTCCTTCTTTCTTTTGCTATTTTCTTTTAATATTCCTTATTTTTGTACATTTGTACACTTAGTACATTTTGTACAGTTTTATATGTTGTTTGAAAAAGTGAAAAAAAAAACACTCCAAAACATCCCAGAATATAAAATGTGTAAGCATTTTATTTACGTTTTAGGTTTAACCATGACATATTATCATCATTATTACTATTCATTTGAAATTATTATTTTCATAATAATTAACTGCAAGTTATTCTGAGTCCTGAGGCTGCTGTGGTTCCTTTAGGAACTGTCTAGACAAGAGTTGTAGGAAATAAGATCTGGGTTAACCTGAAGGATTTTTCTATGAGAAATATTTATGCTGAGTTTCTTTTTTTCTTCCTTTTACTCCTCCCCAGTTGTGAGTGTGGGTATAATTTCATACCTAACTTCATTCTCTGAGATATATATGTGGTACATAGCTTAACTCTTTGAACAATAAAAATGTCAATATAGGCTTAAGAACGTTTATCTTTTCTGGGTTCTTCAGTACGTGCCTTTTCTCTTTATTCTTTTCTAAGCCTAACCCAACTAAATTTAATACCAAGAGGAAATCCTGGAGCTTTATGCTTTACGTGGCAGAAATTTCTCAAGGAAGTAAAGTTCTCACCACCACCCTCACTTCCACCAGCATTAAAAAAAGGCAAAGGAGCATAGATTTCTCTATGACCTTTATGTAAGCTCTAAGTCTTGAGATACTTTAGCCCTACACATACTTGCTGTAGTGCTTATGACAGTATTGTTTGCAAACAAGTCTTTGCTTTCTTATTCGTAAAACAGGGCATATTATAAAGGAGATGTACTGAAGGGAATATTGTGGTTGTTACATGAAGTGAAATATGGTCAGTGCCAAACACAGGGTGGGTGCTCAGTATGTGCATTTTCTTCTCCATTGAAAACATGTAATAGAGAAGAGCAACCGATTTTGACACCAGACAATCTCAGTAGATTACAAACTCCAGGAGATGAGGAATTACAACTTCCCCAACCTCCACTGACTCCAGACATCTAGCTGATTGTTCTCACAACAGTGTGTATGATGAACAAATGAACAAAGAAATTAACAAACATGAGTGGGACTAAATTTTGGGTCTGGCATTTATCAGCTATACATTTAAGGATTGAGTTCTCTGAACTTCAGTTTCTTCATCATCAAGATGAAGATCATCTGTTTTCCTGAATTACTGCCATGTTTAAAGGAAAGTATCTGGCAGGTTTTTCAAAATACATTAAGTACAAAATAGATTATTATGGGATGGATGGGTGGATGGATGGATGGATGGATGAATTTGGACAACTCAAACAAGAAGTAGATGTTCAGGTGTATGAGGATACATTCAGAGGTTAACCTTAGCCATATTTTTTTGGAAGATGAGGAAGTTATTATTGACTTTAACCTCTGGTCTAATCCCAAAGTTATCAGAATTTTATACAAGCCTCGAATACACAGTTTAAATGACAGTCTCATTCTACCTCAGCAACCCCAGCTCCCTCACTCACTCCCAGCCAGTTGCATGCACATTGGCAAAGAAGGAAATTATCAGTGCAATCAGCACGTACTGGTTCCAATGCGTGCCACCTTTGTGTTTAAGATTCTTTCTTCATCTCCTCTTCCGTTCAGTACTTGACAGGTTTGTGAATGGGAAGCAAAAGGAAGGCAACAGTTGGGTATGGAATGACATCTCAGCCTCATAAATTAGACTTTTATTTTTCTTTCACATTATGAAAATTATGTGAGAACATATTTTTCTCATGTTAAAAATTAAACATGTAGTTACTTGCAGATTGACAAGGTAAATCTCCATTTGTTTTTCTTCTGATTTTCATATTTAATATTAACTTCAGAATATGCTTACAATTTACTCATGCCCTTTAATACAGTATTTAATTTCTATCTACTTATTTTACACATTTATTGATTTTTATATGCAATTACAAAATCAGGTGTGCCAGTAAGAACTGGTTGCAAGAAAAAAAAGAGTCATAAAATAAAAAGGAAATTTTATAACACATGGCTTGAAATCTTAATGCAGTACCTCAGATCAATCAAACCAATGAGCATCAAAGTTCAGTTCCAGTATCAGTACTTTTATGATATTTTTTTCCTTTTTTTTCCTATTTTCTCCTGTGGCTGGATTATAGAAGACTGAATGCATTTTTGTGTATTTGTGTGTATGTGCATGTGTGTGGTTGTGGATGCACACACAGACAAAAGAAGCTATATCTTTTTAAGAGGGACGAAACATTAGCCATCTTATGTTTCAGACTATATACTAAATTACTTACTGTCTAAGTTCATTAGCATTTCAGTAATGTAACCCTCTGTGCTATGAAATTGCTTTAATCTTTCTCTCCTCAGTAATGAGAAATGCCTCACCCTGTCGTAAAACTTTTGAAGTACTGTGCACAATTTTGGATCTCTGTGACCTATTAAAATAGCATCTCTGGGAGGCAGAACTTACAGAACTCTTAAGCATGGCTTTCCAATCAGTCCCCAAACACCATTTCCAGGATCTCACTGTCTGTAGTGGTTCACCAGGGCAAGCATACACTTTTATTCTGGTACCTAGATGTCATACCCTTACATAAAGTTTACTATAGATTTCTGTTCATGAAGAAGTTAATTATTTAACCAGTTTATGTTTCATTCATTGAGATGGAAAGTTTACAAGGCAGAAATCATTTCTGTCCTTTCAAAATATTGTAAGTGGCAGTAACAATCTGTATTTATGTGAACAAATAAGTGAAATAATTAATTAAGTTCAAAATTGTATATAAATATTTAAAAATTCCTGATCAATAAGAAGTACCACCCACACTCTTACCTTTTCTCACCTTCAAGACCACCTCTCTGGCTCAGCTGTCCTCTCTCTACTCTCTTTCCATGTGTGCAACTCTCATGCAGCTATTTTATTCCATGTGGGCTGTAGTCATTGGCAGACTGTTTTTTGTGGCTCTGTATCCCAGCTGAGAATTTTATGTTCACCCCAAGTTGTTTGGGGATGTTCCTATGGTAGGCTTTTCTATACTGGTTTCACAACTTAATAGTTGTGTGTCTTGCATGAGTCACTTAACCTCTTGAGCATTAACCTCCTCAACTAAGAGATAGGAACAGTGATTCCTAATCAAAGGGGTTAATATGAGGACTGTATTGAGAATAAAATCTAAAATAAGAGTGTGGATTATAAATGAATAAACAATATCCTACATTTAATGAGGTATCTTACCTTCAACATTTACTTTTTAATCTAATCTAAGAGAGCGAGAGAGAAAAAAGAAGATGGAAAAGAAAAAAATTCAAAGAACCAAAATTCTATTTGTATAGAAAGAGAACAACACACAATTGTTAAACTTGTAAATTAAATATTACTTGATGGATAAAAGGGCAAGACTTTTTTTTGGTAGATTTAAATCAGCAGTATTTGAAAGAAAAGTGTAACTTCTCATTCTAGAACAACTCCTAAAATACATGATTTGCACATGTATTTAATATAGTTACAAGAAAAAATGGCTAATAAATAATTTATTGTATGAATTTTATTCATCTTATGACACTGACCTTTCTCTACAAAGATAACTGCAATTGACTCCAACTACATGAATCATTTCAGTGTTTTGGTTTTTTTTTAAATTTTTTATTAGTGAGAGCAGTTTTGGCAACTCTATTCTTGAGATGAGATGTCAACCAAATGCTCAAATATTTACGAATTGACATTTTGTGTCTTTTAAATATTCAGTCTTTCTAGTTGCATTCGTCCTCCCTAGTGTATAGCTATTAAGAATCGGTTGCAAGAAAAAAAAGTCATGAAATAAAAAGGAAATTTTATAACATATGGCTTGAAATCTTAATGCGGTACCTCAGATCAATCAAACCAATGAGCATCAAAGCTCAGTTCCAGCATCAGTATTTTTATGCTATTTTTTTCCTTTTTTCCCTATTTTCTCCCGTGGCTGGGTTATAGAAGACTGCAGGTAATGTTTGTGTTGTAAAATTGAGGCCAGTAATTTAATCCCCCCATAAAACTCACTCACAATTACAATAGCATTGAAATGGTACATAAATGAGTTCTTCATAAAGCAGAAAAGAAAAATGGTGCAACAGTTAAGCTTTTTAATGATGGGCACTAAAGAATGCTGCTGATTAGATTCTTTGCTAATTACCTTCTGTTACTTAGATTGAATGTATTTCAGC
>NW_006785225.1:3641741-3696241 GCF_000442215.2 Lipotes vexillifer | reverse complement strand
GATAGAAACAACTATTTATAAATGTTTTCTTGGTAGCAATATGAAAACATTTGATTCTAAAGTTGGAAAGTGCCTCTCTGGGTCATATGATCCCAGTCTTCAGCTTGTAGACAAATTTGATCATGCACCACCTGAAACATAGCTCCAATGGCTTCCACTTAGTTGCAGGGTACCTACTTTATGGAAAGTGGTGAAAAAGGCTGCAGCAGTATTATCTGAGCTAAGACAAAACCCAAAAGGTCGGGCTTCGCTGGTGGCGCAGTGGTTAAGAGTTCCCCTGCCGATGCACGGGACGCGGGTTTGTGCCCCGGTCCCGGAAGATCCCACATGCCGAGGAGCGGCTGGGCCCGTGAGCCATGACCGCTGAGCCTGTGCGTCCGGAGCCTGTGCTCCGCAACGGGAGAGACCACAACGGTGAGGGGCCGCGTACCGCAAAAAAAACCCCCCAAAAACCAAAAGGTCTAGGTAAAGAGCTCTCTGAGAAGGGGAACAGTGAATGCAAAAGCACTGATGCAAGGATGAGCTAGGGATATAAATAAAGGACAAAGTAGTACAAGTTAAGTTTAGAGAGTTAGAGAGGAATCAGGTGAAAGGGACTTTTCAGACCAGGATGAGATATTGGAAATTTATTTAAATTGTTAGTGAAAAGCCTAGAGGGTTTAATCAGAGAAATGCTATCATGCAAATTAAGTCTTAAGAAAATCACCTATTCTTCTAAGTGCAAAATGGGTTGTAGGGGTGTAAGGTTGTTATGGATTGGATTGTACTCCCCAAATCCATATGTTGAAGCCATAGCCCCCAATGTGTCTATATTTCGAGATAGAGCCTTTAAGAAGGTAATTAAGGTTAAATGGGATCACCGGGGCAGGGCCCTATTTCAATAGGACTGGTGGCCTTATAAGAAGAGGAAGAGAAACCTGGAGCATGCACACACAGAGGAAAGGTCATGTGAGGACATAGGGAGAAGGCAACCATCTGCAAGCCAGGAAGAGAGGCCTCATCAGAAACCAACACCGCCGGCCTATTGATCTTGGATTTTCATGCTCCAGAGCTGAAAGAAAATTAATTTATGTTGTTTAAGTCACCCAGTCTGTGGTATCTTGTTATTGCAGCCTGAGCAGATTAATGCAAAGTTTACTAGTAACCCTGGTAAGTGATAAAGGTAGTTTGTGTTGATTAAATTAGAAAAGAAGAAAAGTAGACAGATTTAAGATCTATTTTAAAGGCACAGCTTTCTACCTCTAATGAATTAAGCATAGCGTTAAGGAAAAGAGAAACAGCTATAATAGATCTATAGGTATACGGTAGTACTAGTGCCTGATTCAGAGACAGATGGAAAAAGATCACATTATAGAGTGAAAGGAATTGGTGGTTCTTTTTCTAACATGCTAATTTTGAGATCCAAATAGAGATACAAAGAAGATGGATGCATGATCAGTAATTCAGAGAAGATATATGTTTGGAAGTCATTGTCACCTCCTGTAAAATCAGTAGTATTCTACTGGTTAATTTCCAGTTACCCAAAACTTAATTATTTTCAGGATAAATTCAAATACATGCACACACATGCACACACACAAATGCACACACGAACACACACATAAACACATTAGTCAAAGTGCAACCAATATTTATTAAAAGGCAACTATATTCCAGGACAGCTATCCCCTGGGATTATGCTATTCTCTGGGGAAACAGAAGACCTAATATCTATTCTGTTAAAAGCTTGCAGTCTAGAGTAGGAAAAGACTGGATATGTAGAGTGTGGAGTATAGACAAGGAAACGGACAATTAGAATGTGATTAAATCCTGTCATGGCATTGCATATAAATTGAAATGGGAACTCACTGTAGGGACAGAATAATAGGCAGAATAAAGGCCTCCCAATAATGCACATATTCTAGTTCTCAGAACCTGTGAATATGTTGTTACATGGCAAAACGGGATTAAGGTTGCACGTGCAATTAAGGTTACCAAGCAG
The DNA here is from genome assembly GCF_000442215.2 of Lipotes vexillifer. NCBI lineage: Eukaryota > Metazoa > Chordata > Mammalia > Artiodactyla > Lipotidae > Lipotes > Lipotes vexillifer. The sequence goes on along the minus strand of NW_006785225.1, from coordinate 3,694,260 downwards.
CTGACCTTAAAATAGGGAGAGTATCTTGAATTTGGCAGGTTGTCCCAATCTGACTGCATGAACCCTTAAAAGTGGAAGAAGAGGGAGAAAAAAGTCAGATAGATGCAATGTTAAAATGATTCAACTAGCCATTGGTGGCTGAAATCAATGTGAAAATGATTCAACTAGCCAATCTATCTAGACTAGTCGTAGTCCTAGATATTTATATGAATGTATAATAGAGAAATAAAAATAAAGAATGTACTCCTCTATGATAAAAGTGAGTGAAATCCTCCCCCACCCCGCATGTATTAGAAGCTATGTATTGTTTGAAGATAAGTACTTACTTGAGGGTATGTGTGATGGAGTGGCATTGTGAGAGGTGTAAGAAACCCTAGAGGAATGTGAAAGGGAGTGAGTTATTTGACCAGAACAATTGAAGAAGTGAGCTTGAAGTAGCAAATAAGCAAAACATTAATACATGAAACACAATGAAATGAAAAAAGTGGGGCTGAGGGATAGAGAATAATTTATGGTATTTTAAACATAAAACAAATACTCTAATACAAAAGAATCCCATTATGGACACAGTTTTTATCTTAGAGTTTCCAATATACCAAAAGCTAAATTATACAACTTGAAATATAATCCCATTTGTTGAAAGATATGTTGGCCTAAATGGAGGGTCTTCTTATCTGACACCAGCATTATAAAAGGGACTCATTGTTGCTGTTGATGTAACAGTGGACAGAATAGAGTCTGATGTTTAGTCCTAATAAAAAATACTTAGCTTTTAAATGGCCAGAAACTTACTAACATGATAAGCATAGAAAATATTAAATTGTGTGTTAATGGTCAGTGTTACTGTAATAGAGATCAATTATTGTGCCTTAATGGGGATTTTTCAATGTCCTGTGAGATTCTCAATGGAGGAGGGTTATGATAAAAGATGCTTGTAAAATGCAGTTTCAATCCCCAGAGGCACTCCTACCTCACTGGGAAATCAATGACGCGCATATCAAAGATTTTCCCCAGTAAGGAAAACAGTTCAAATTTGTTTAACATTGGGTTCCCCAAATATGATACACTCTGAATATGAGTATAGGATATTGGACTATTACTGCCTAAGGATTGACATTACCTCTATCGTTTAAAAACTGGTATAATACAATAATTATTATTTCTCATTCTACTATGCTTGATATTTCTATACACTGAGTGTGTGGCTAAACCCATTTAGTAAACGAGGAAATGGACTCAGAAAATGTACTTCCATCTTCTCTTTCTTCCTTCTTTCTTTCTTTGTATACAATGTATATTTCTTGAACAATGTTCACATGCCATTATTAAGCCCTGGAGACAAATGTTAATCTAGTAATGGAGGAATCTTGATTTCAAACACTCCTACTTGCGGGAATTCAAATGACCTGCACTATCCATTAGATCTTGTTAGAGTCAACCTGACTTCCTGTTGTAAATACAAATTAAGGCAATTGTTGCTGCCTGCTTGGGACTTTTCACTATCATCTGAGAACAGATATAAAATGTGTTGGAAAATAAAATTGTGTAGGGCTACTCAGAAATGGATATCCAAAGCCCATTTCCTACTGAATGCAGGGCTACACCGAGTGGAGGCAGCCTTTCATGTATTCATTCAGACACCGGTAATAATGCCTAAGGATGGTAAGCCAAGACCTAGCGAAAGAGATGGTATTTGAAATGAGAAGTAAAAAGGAGCCACTTATGCAGAGAGCCAGTAAAAGGACATTTGAAACAGAGGGAAGAACTCTTACAAACAGTCTGAAGTCAACTGAATTTGCATTATTCAAGGATGAGATTGAAGATAAGTGTGGTGGACAAAGAGCCCCCAAAGATGTCGCTGTGTGGTATTTATGCCCTTGTGTAAGCCTTTCCTTTTGAGTGTCGGTGGGAGCTATGGTTTGCTTCTAATGAACAGAATACAGAAAATATAATGGGATGTAAATATTTTTAGTGATTATATTCTATGAAATTGTAACTTCTGTCTTGCTGGCAGATTCTCATTATTGATTCTCACCCTTGCTGACTTTGATAAAGCAAGAGGTCATATTGGGGAGGCTCACATGGCAATCAACAGAGGGAAATAAACAGTCAGACAGGAACTGAGGATGGTCACTGGCCAACAGCCAGCAAGGAAATAAACACTTTAATCCAACAGGCTGCAAGGAACTGAATCCTGCCAATAGCCATGTAATCTTTGAAGCAGATCCCTCCTTAGTTGAGCTTTCAGATGAGATCCCAGCTTTAGCTAACCTTGATTGCAGGCTCATGAGGGATCCCAAAGCAGAGCACTCAGCTAAGGTTTGCCTTGAGTCCTGACCCTCAAAAGCTTTGAAATAATAAATGTCTGTTATTTTAAGCTATTGATTTTATTCAGGAAGAGATAATTGATAGAGTAATTGTGGCTGGAATGTACTGAGAGTTGCAGAGATGAAATGAGGTAAAGATGGAGACCTCAGTATGAGCAGATTTGAAAGTCGCCTTTAGGCTGTGATGAGAAGCTTAGCTTTTTTTCTCAATGCAGTGGGCAGCCATTGAAGGATATAAGTAAGAATGTTACCTGATCTGATTTACAGTTTTAAAAGATCACTCTGGTTACTATATAGTGAAAATATTATGTCTGATTAAAGATATAAGAAACCATGAAACTAATAAATCACAGGAAGGACAGTATCTCTATGATCAAAAGTAACTTGGCAGAGAAAGAATTAAAAGAAACTTTGAAAATTGTATAGGGGATGAATGGGTCCAAGAGGACTGGGGGAAGACTCTATGATAGGAAAGAAATTTTGAGCAGTTATGGATGTGGGAGTCTTATGTAAAAGTATGATTATGTTTTGATTGAAGTAGGTAGTTCCCATCAAGAAGTAAAAATGATCTACAGTAAGAAGTAATTGGCTTTCACCATTGTATCAGTGAAAAAGCAATGACATTGGAACTGGAGAATCTGAGAGTCAGGCTGAAACATTCATAAGTTATTAATAATGAACTTCCTGGAGAGGTTCCTTATGGAAGCTCTTCCAACTGTAGCAATGTGATCAAAGTAAATACTTTTATCATTCACACACAGGGAGAAAATACTGAATCTATTAAAGGAAAAAATTAGTTGTGAAAACAGATTATGTACATCATATGATGAAATATCCATATGGAACAAATTACATCAGAGTACTGGTGGGGCTTTAAACATGTGAATGATGGAAGATAAAACTATAACACTCTTCAATTTCCAACCATTTCAATGGGTTGAAAAATCAAACTGAGGACACTTTATTTCTAAACTGAGTGCAGAAATAGAAGGATAAGGAAGGCAATAGAAATTTAACAGAAGATGGCAATTGAAGACCTCGGTAAAGAAATGCCTCACTTTGCTTTGTGACAACAAAAACAAATTAAAACAAATGAAAAATGGGAGTGGGGACTTGAGACATGATTGTCTCCCTAAGTTTGTATCACTGTTTGTGGAGAGTAAAATCCTCTCTTGCTTTTACCTTCTATTTAAAAGAGAGCAGAGGGAGAGTCTCCTTTCAAGCCTTATCCTAGGTTTCAGAGAAATAATGTCTAAAATATGTCAGTTGCTTGAAATGGCAAAATACCTCATCTGAGCTCAGGTAGTTGACAGCCTTTATTCTTGGAAGAACCAGGTAAGGGCATAAAAGGACTCAGGTGAAAAGCCTCTGGTTTTGATTACTGAGACACTCTATCTACCTTGTAACAATATGTTACTAAATTATGGAAAACACAAGTTATAAAACTATAGGTCAACCAACAATATATGTGCTTCACAGTTTGTGCTCTAAGAATTATTAGACCCCAGAGTTTATTTCTGATGTGCCCTAAAGAGAGTTTAATAAAAGACTTTGAAGAAGAAAAGCTAGGGTTTGCATAAAGACCTAACATGGGAACTTTGGCTAAGAACTCTTAAAAAAATTTTTTTTTGTATATTTGGAACAATAATCTCTTCTTACAGAATTATAGTAATAATTATATGTGAGCATGCACTTAAATACTTTACCCATCACAAAGTGTATTAGATAAATTTTACTTACTTTACATGCCATTTAATGTTTACATTATCACTGTCATCCAAATAATATGGTCTTTATTTTTGTTAGATGAGGAAGCATTTAATATCCTCATATTTAAATCTATCTAAATTTAAACCTATTTTTATACTTATATTTTATACAATTTATTTTCAATAATTAAAAAAATGGAAAATATAGATGAGAAAAATAAAATTCAGCCATAATGGATCATAAGAGTGATCCATAATCACTGTTAAACCATAACACTGTTAATCATAACACTGTTAATCATAACACTGATTATGGATCACTGTTATTTATATCTTGGTGCATTCAATATAAGCTTCATATCTAACTATATATAAAAAATAATACACATAGGATATATTATAATATATTCTTTCATTCACAACATATTTTATGCATTTTACCATGTAAATATGTACATATCTATATTATTATTTTAATTTTTAACTGATATATCCCAAGCACTCAGTACAGATCCTTGGCACATACTGAATACATAATAATAGTTTTTTGTGAATAAAAATTAATATTCTTTGTTATTCCATTGTTAGAATTTGCCACAGTTTGTTTAATAAAATACATTTTTTAAGCACAATAGCAATGGATGAATGTGAACCTATATTTATCTGATTATTTTCTAAAATTCCTAGATTTCTAAGGGCATATGTGCTAGACTTTGATTAAAGGGAAAAAATGTTAAGGGTTAAGAACTTATTTTTTCCTTCCCAATAATACACAGTACTGCCATCCCAGCCAAACTTAATAAAGCATAATTAAAGCATGAATTCTCATTACTGTTAAAGAAGGAAAACTCCATTTATAAATTCCACTGGATTCTGTATTATATGCAAATATGATTTCCTCACTATCTTCAAGTAATAATTTCTCCTTATACCATATCTGAAACATTGCCCATAACATGTAAAAGTTGTGAAATATTAAAACACATGGTTCCAGAAGACCAGAAGATGTGCAGAATATGATACAGAGAATGCCTGACACACAGTAGGTGCTTAACAAGCAGGATGTCTTACTGTTGTTATTTTGGTTGAGTAATCTTTTTGTTCTTACTCTTCATTATCTTAACATTATTACTAATGTTATTGTTCTTATATAAATGTCAGGTCACAATAAACATAGGGCAGATGATAAAGAATACTCATTAATAAATTATATTTTTATAAAAATATTATCATGGCAATCTAATTCAATATGTGAAGATGTAATTTAACCAATAAGTACTTAAATTCAAAATTGCCTTTAAAACCAAAGTTCTCAAAGAGGGTATACAATTGGCTAATAAGTACATAAAAAGTTGCTCAATATCATTAGTCATTAGGGAAATGTATATCAAGACCAAAATGAGGTGCTAGCACACACTGACAAGATGGCTAAAATGAAAAGACAATCGCAAGTGTTGCAAGGATGTGGAAAAACTAGAACATCCTTGATGGTAGAATTGTAAAATAGTTCAGACACTCTGCAAAACAGTCTGGCAGCTCCTCAAATAGTTAAAGAGAGAGTTACTGTATGACCTAGCAATTCCACTTCTAGTTATATACTTATGAAAATCTAATGCATATGTTCACACAAAAAACTTGTGCATAAATATTCATGGCAGCATTATTTACAACAGCCAAAAAGAAAAACAATCCAAATGTCCATAATTTGACAAACAGATAAACAAAATATGGTATATCCATACAAGATAATAATATTCAGCCATACAAAGGAATAAAGTACTGATTCATTGTACAACATGGATGAAGCTTAAAAACATTATGCTAAGTAAAGGAAGCCAGATGTAACAGACCACACATTTTATGATTTCATTTTTATAAAATATCCAGAATATGCAAATCCATATAGACAGAAAAAATATAAGTGATTGCTAGGGGAAAGACGAAGGGGGTATAAGGAGTGACTGCTAATGGGCATGCGTGGGGTTAATTATGGGGTGATGAAATATTCTGGAATCAGACAGTGGTCATGATTGTACAGCTTTGTAAACACACTAATTGTATACTTTTATTGAGTGAATTTCATGGTACATGAATTATATCTCATTAAAGCTGCCACAAAAATACCCAAAACACTTAGTCTACCTCTAAAAATGTGCTATTCAATATCACATTTGACCCAATTAATTTTTAATTAAGATCTTATGAAGTAGGAGATAATTTAATATGTTCACTGTTCTAGAACTCCAAGTGATAAGATTTTTACAAAGTCATGAGTGTAAAGTCATGTTTTGAACTCCCATCTTCTTATTTTAAGGCCATCACATACCTCCAGAATGAACTATTACATCCATGAATTGATAGAAGACAATTTGAACAATCTGGAAGCACTTGAATTTTCTTTTTAATTTACATTATAAGGTGTGACCATGAAAAACACAAATCCACTTAGCCTCATCAAGCAATGAGTTGGAGGGGCAAAAATAGTACATCAGTAATAGTGTGTAATTTTCCCTCTTGACTCTCTCCCTTTTCAACACATGAATCCTAATGCGTGGAGTCATCCTTCCCATCCCTACACCTATTCATTTCTCTTAACCAGGCTAGTAAATGTCAATTCTTAGATACCAGCCTAGGGGTTAATTCTGGTATAATTCTGATGCCATACTTACAACATCAGTACCATGGTATGTTCTTTCTCTGGGTCAGTACTCTGCCTAAGATTGCTTCCTTCCTACTACTTACACATTCTGCTCTCCAAGTGTATGCTTATCAAACTTTCCACTTGGCTGTGCAATCTAAGAGAAGCCACTCACCATATTTTATTGACCAGAACATCCCTAGACCCTAGCACTGTGCTTGGAACTTTGTAAACATTCAATAAAAATTTTCCAATGAAATAAAAACAATGCTCGTAATCGAAGCATATATGTATTACAGTATTTGCACTGTTGATTACTGTCTGAGTTGACCATGGTAGTATATACCAGCAGGTAATGGTCAGGTTAATTTATTTTAACCACCTAAATAAGTTTCAAATATCAAAACATACATCATTCTCTCATACATGACCTTTCCCAATGCACTATTAATCTTTCAATAATTGAGATTTATTAGTACATGTGTCAAGCCAAATTTTTGAGAAATGTCAGACATCTCAAATAAACAGGCACCATCCCAATGGTGTGACAATGTCAGAAAAGGAGGCGAATGAGGAGCCAGGCATGTCCTAAAGAAGAAAATATAAATTAACAATGACTTTATCAAGATTCCACAAGGAAAACATTTAATAATCACCTTCAGCCATTTCTCTCTATACAGAAATGCTATCTCTTCTGGTATCTATTTAATTAAATAGTCCTTACACAAAATCAATAATTAGTCACTCTGAAGACAGTTGAGGGATTTTAAGGTCAGCGTAAGTCGTAAACAGTCAGCTTAACCAAGTCAAACCAGATCATTGAAAACTACAAAGGAAATTCAGGCTTAGGAAGTATAGCTGCATGAAACTAAAATATATTTCTAATTTTTATTGTTCATTCACAGGGCAATTTTACCAATCCAAAATCTACTTCCTTAGTGAAGGATACTCTGAAGATAAACCATTTTAACAAAACATTTCTTTAAAGGTAGTACATTGACTGTTTTCCTTCTTGAAGTTTGTAGTGATAACAGCAACTATTCATTTCATAACTATTCTATACCAAGCATAGTGCTAGGCACCTTTCACTTATAATCTCTAATATAACAGTAATTAATATTAGATATTGTGATCCTACATTTTGGAAATGAGTAAAATGATGATGACAGGAATGAGATAACTGCACACCAATGTCATACAGTTATTAATTGGCAGAACTGGAATTAAAATCCAAGGGTGTTTGACTCAAAAGTCAGTATTTTCATCTAGTAAACCAGATCAAAATAATCTATGAATAAATAAGTTAACAAATTAATAGATGAATTCTTTTTGAGATTTGTACTACTTTAGAAATGGTGGGATATAAACTCTTTATTTTGATAACTCTTAAAAAATATCCTTAGAGGAATTTCAAACACTACATAGTTTAAAGATCCCCTAGGTAACCATCATCCAGCATCAACAGTTATGAACTCAGCGATCATTTTGTTTCATGTATGTTTCCACTCAATATGTTTCTCCCATTTCTGGATTATTTTGAGGAAAATTCCAGATATATTTTATCTTTAAAAATTTCTGCATCATCTCTACAATATAAGGACAAATATTTTAAACATTCACAATATCATTATCATACATTAAATAATAATTTGTTAGCAATTCAAATTTCTAGTCATGTTACAAAAATCCCAATGTACCCCATTAATATTGTATTCTCTTAAGTATGGTTTTATGGCTATATATTAGGATTGGGTGATGTCTCAAATCTTATTAATCTATAGATATCTCTGTTCTCTTTCTCTCTGTCTGTATGTACATCTCTTTCTTTTCTTCTCTTTGCTTTATCTCTTTGCAATTTATTCTTTGAAGAGACATGTCTTTATCCCTGCAGAGTTTTCCTCAGTTCAGATTTTACTGAGTGCACGCATATTGTACTATTTAACACAATACTCTGTATTTTGTATTTTCTGTAAACATATGTTTATATCAGGGTTTTTCAACCTCAGCACTGTTGACATTTTTTATTAAGTCATTTGGATAATTCTTTGTCGCAGGAGACTTCCTCTGCATTGTATGATGTTTAGCAGCATTCCTGGGCTCTGTCCTCCAGACGCCACTTAGCACTTCCCCAACTGTAACAATTAAAAAAAATGCCTCCAGATTTTGCCAAATGTTGCCTAAGGACAGAATTACACGTGGTTGAGAATCATGAATTTGTATCAAGGTTTTTGTTGTTGTTTTGCCAAATGTTAGCTAAGGACAGAATTACACCTGGTTGAGAACCTTGAATTTGTATCAAGGTTTTTGTTGTTCTTTTGCTGTTCTTATTTTATTTATCCTTTTTATTTTTAAAAACAAATTCATAGAAGATGGCGTGTTCTTTTGTCATTTCCCTCTTTTAGTGATGATGGCAGCCATCCATGAACATTTTCCATGTCCACAAAATCATTAAGGGTTGCAAAATGGTGACTTTCTAGTTCTATTAAAACTTCTGGTTTTGTTTTTTGTCTCTTTTTTTAAGCTGGAATATTTCCATTAAGGGGAAGCTTCCCTCATTGATTCTTTGGTTAGTCTGAGATACAGGGTGCATAATAAGGTCAGGATAATGCTTAATTTTTTTCCTGTTACCAGTTTATGAAAGAGTAAGTTCTAGCATTCTCCAAAGGTGATCAGAACTGACAATTTTTGTTTTGTTTTGTTTTCATAATAATGACTCTGATTAAATCATACCTTATGAATTTTAATCCACTGCAGTTATTATTCCTATCAATGGTTAGAATATCTTATCTTTGACTAATGAGACCTCTTCAGTCGGACTCCTAAATCCTTTAGTTTTGATATGACTGGGGTAGACTTTGACTACGTCCTTGATTTTTTGTATAAAGAGATGCTCTTTTATCATCCTTTATATTGCCTTCCTAGATCTAGAATCAGGCATTTTCCAAGAAGCAATTATTCCTTTTATTAAAGTCTATTACTATTTAACTGGTAGTAACGATACGATAGTTAATTTCCTTGAACTCCTACAGAATACTGTTTATATTGCTTTGCTGGAATATTAAGAAGATGAAAAAAATATTCATTTTTTAAGTTTTATTTAGCAATCCCTATAGACCTTAAAGATTGAAGACATAATACATACTATTCATCCTTTACTGTCAGCAGTTAGTAGGGTACATTGTGAATAGTTTGTGTCTTAAAAATGATTGCTGTTCAAAGGAATAAATGGTTTCTAGTTGAGTAGTATTAGTGACATTAACATTTGTGCTATCTGACATATCAAATGGACCTATTTTTACTAACTTCCTTTCTTCTTCCCCAACATCCAAATTTGGAGGCAAAGAAAGCCACCATTTTGAAAAAAAAACATAGATCTTCTTTGGTAAAGGAACCAAAAACACATTAAGCAGAGTAGCTATGATTTTAAGTAAAAATAAAGCTATTTGGCCACATTAAAAAAGAATGAGTCAAAAAAAATCACATTAATTTACACTACCTGTAGAACAAATTAGGAAATGTTGTGACCATCTGTGAAAGACACCAGGGCCACATAAGACATGAAATTATTTAATGTGTTAAATCCATTTAAAATGTTTGTATCCTGTTAGTTCTAACATAATTACTATGTTAATTTCTGTGTGTTTTGCATATTAAATGGAGCCCACTCTGGGAAGCTAATGACCGCTATGTCAGCTTTTTATTAAATCACAAAATAAACATGCACAATCCTGCTTCCAAAGAAAATTAGTTCACTATTTCTTCCAGGGTTTAAATACTGGGTAGGCTTTGAAGATTTGACTTCCATTCGGGGTGACAGTGGGCATGTGGTAGCTTCTTGATTCCTCAGATCATCCTTGAGGCAAGAGCATTTTCAAGGGGAGAGAATTCAAAAGGTTTTCTTTTTTTTCCCCTTTTCCCCTTTATTTTTAGCATTGCAGTTATAAAAACAACAAACAGACATTTATAGTCTAGTTTTACATAGAACTATTTTAGGTATTAGGGGGTGGGGCAAAGAAATGTAAAATCAAATTCCTGGGTACAAAATATTTCAATCAAGTTGGAAATACAGATGCAAGACAGTCCAGATTACACTACTCTAAGCAAAAGTCACAAAAGCAACCAGGAAGTCCTGGCCCATTCCAGCTCCAGACTGAATATACATGTGTGTCAGATGAAGATGATAATGAATCATACCAAAACACACCAAAGACATAAAAAAAGACTAAGTAAGCCTGGGGACAGCAGCAGGCTCTCTGAGGAGCCTCACAGTCTTCTCCCTATAGCCTTATAAACTAGCCTGATCTACACAGGACTTAACATAGCAGGCATTTAAGGTAGAGAGCACTGCTTTAGAGACTAAAGAATATGTAGCCCATGTTTCCTCATTCACTTCTTACTCCTGCTCTGAGCAATAAACTGGGCAGGTATTTTTGTGTGATGGAAAAGTGGTGTTGTGGGACATCTGATGTACTTACTTTAACCTCAGTTCCATTCAATACAGGCATACTTCGTTTTATTGTGCTTTCCTTTATTTTGCTTCACAGATATTGCATTTTTTTTTTTACAAATTGAAGGTTTATGACAACCCTGCATGGAGCAAGTCTACTGGCACCATTTTTCCAACAGCATTTGCTCACTTTGGGTCTCTGTGTCACATTTTGGTAATTCTCACAATATTTCAATTTTTTTCATTATTATTATATTTGTTATAGTGACCTTTGATCAATAATATTTATTACTATGCAAAGATCATAGATCTTAGATCATAGATCATAGAAGGTTCAGATGATGGTTAGCATTTTTAGTAATAAAGTATTTTTTAATTAAGGTTTGTACATTTTTTATACGTAATGCTCTTGTACACTTAATGAACTACAGTACAATATAGTATAAACAACTTTTATATGCACTGGGAAACCAAAAAAATTGTGACTCGCTTTATTGCAATATTTGCTTTCTTGCAGTGTTCTGGAACCAAACTCACAATGTCTCTGAGGGATGCCTATATATGTAATATAATCTCAGGTATGTCTCTGAGTCTTAGTTTCCACTTGTATAAAATGGAACCAATACTAAATCTGTCATATTGCTAATGCAAAATCAGGAGAGATGAGTTTTGGAAAGAACAAAGCCCTGTGTCTGGCATATGGAACGTGCTTTATACATACATAATTTATATATACTTAAGTTATAATTACTATATATAATTAGTAGAAATCTTTTAGGGGTTCAACAGTGTCTAGTTTTTGTTTGTTTATTTGTTTGTTTTAAATTTTAATTCCAGGCAGGCAGACCATGGATCATCTCAGTTTCTAATAGTAAAGAAAAAGCAGTAACAATATTAAATTATAATAAATTAAGATATTTTATTGAATTCTAATTGAATTCTAAAATATAAAAATTAAACCATTAATTATATATTTTATTTTATTAGATATTAGTATTTTATTATTTAAGTAACATAACTTTGTCATCTGCTGTAATCTTTAATTTTCAAACATATATGTTTTCTCATTTGGTCTTAAAAAGAAATACTGAATTATGAAGTGAGAACAGGTATTAATATATGTATCCTGAAATCCACAATGGCTAAAGGAATACCCTAAAGACCAAAGTTAGTTGGTGAAAAAGTCAGAACAGAACCCCAGATCTCCTTTCACCAACCAGATGGTGACTTTCCTAAGGATCGTTGAATATAAGTATTGCTTTATCCCTTTTGATTTCTCCTTTATTCCTTTTTTGGTTGCTTGCTCTTGAAAACTGAAAAATTCAGCAGGTTAAAGGAAAGCTTTCAAACTGATATGCATCTCGAGTGCCCATGATGAGCTTAAAACTTGTTAGGTTTTTCATTAAATTTTTACATTAAATTATCCTAAAGCTTTTACACTAATAAAAAAGTGCTTATTGGGCTTCCCTGGTGGCGCAGTGGTTGGGAGGCCGCCTGCCGATGCAGGGGACGCGGGTTCGTGCCCCGGTCCGGGAAGATCCCACATGCCACGGGGCGGCTGGGCCCGTGAGCCATGGCCGCTGGGCCTGCGTATCCGGAGCCTGTGCTCCGCAGCAGGAGAGGCCACAGTGGTGAGAGGCCCACGTACCGCAAAAAAAAAAAAAAGTGCTTATTAATTTTTGTTGACTCAGGATCATTATTATTTTCATCAGTGATTACCCTCAGCTATAATAAAGTGGTGCCTGAAGGCAGCATTCCCCAACATGGATTCTGAAGATGTATTATGAAGCCTTTCTGGAGGACTGCATGCAAAATTAGCCATCCTTTTTCCAATGTTTTCAGAGTATTTGGTTCATACCCACTAGCACAATTTTCATAGCATCATTGTTATTCCAGTTTTTCTACTGAAATTCTGTAGAGGCATTCACTAATTGTGTGATCTTTGGCCAAGTCAACCCATGTTCTTAACACTTAGTCTCCTGATCTGTGAAATGGGGAAAACAATATATTTATTTTTTTATTGAATCTGTTGAGGATTTAGAAGATAAATTATGCAAATTATCTGGCGTAAGACCTAGCATTTAGTAAATTCTTAGCACATTTAGGTATCCTTTACCTCTGTATCCTAAATTAACTCTTTTAATGTTGCTTTTTAAAAAATGAGTAAGTAAATCATTTTGTTTATTGGTCATTAAAATTGCTGGATAAGTAAATTCTGAACAATTACTGACTACATTATTCTAATCAATGCATTCTTGTATATATCAGCATAGCAGTAAATAATATAACAAGATTTATTCATTTTTTCCTGATCCTTTGTCCCACTACTCTAGATACCTTAAATTTACCTCACCTCTCCTCTCCACCACTTTATCAAATACTTCTGTCTCCAGAGCTGATCTCACCTATGCTTCCCTAAGGAGTCATGGAGATGTTCCTTCTGAGACGTACAGAGATAAGACTACAGATCAGTCTTAGCAGACACTCTCGTCTCTTACATCTTAACTGCCCTGCTATCCATGAACACAATGTTGTGACTAAATTATTTTTGACCTCTGGAAAAGTTATTTCCCAGCAGACTTTTTGGTAGCTCGCATAAAAAAAGAAAAAGCACCTGACAAACCCTCCCTACTGGTTGCTTAGACAGAACTGTATCCTGAATAAATACAGTTAAGGCTTAAACTGAAAATATCCTTTTAAAGTCTCCCTCTTTATTCACAGGTGATGCTCAATATTCACAAGGCAATGTGCTCTTAGAACTTGTAGTGACCAATTGACTCAGTTTATCTGGGACTGGGGGCACTGCTGGGATGTGTGAATTTCAGTCCCTAAAAGTAGGAGAGTCTGGGGCAAACCAGAACAGGTTGGTCACTGTATTTGGAAATGGCCATAATGTAGATCTTTTCAGTGCATCCTACCTATTTATCATCATCTGATTAATTGTATATATATTATCTAGGTCTCCTACTCCATCACACCTTCCCCAGGGTGTAACCTCACTGAGAACAGAGACTGTGTTTTAGTCACTCATGACAGCCATGTTAGTCACTGGGTAGGTTCTCAAAAAATGTTTATTGAAGGAAGGAAAGAAAGGAGGGAAAGAAGAATGAAGGGAGAATAGCAAAAAGAAAGAAGAAATGGAGGGTTGTTTATGCCTGCCTGTTTATCTGTCTCATTTTGGGCACAATTAATGGAAATTTATATATACAGTCATCAAGGTGAAAACCCTAGAACCCTAAGATTTTTTTCGAGACTGTAGACAGTGAGTGACTCCCTGAAGTCTAGAGCATTGGCATGCAAAAGCTTCCTATAAACCATTGACGCCATGACTGCAAGTACTGAAAGATGTTAAAAATTTCAAAAAGTCATACTTCATTGTTTGAAAATGTCATAGGTGATAAAAATCAGATTTATCTTCATCTGCTGTCTTATAAGCCTAAGATTCAGACTGATATATAATCATTGCTAATGCTTTCTGTTCAACCACACACTGCTTAACTCTGTCATGTTATTTTCTCCTGACTGAAATATTCAATCCTGTATTACATTTGCTTCAGCTTGTTTTCCCTGGATCCGTGACAGGGCTTTAGATTATCCAGGCTAATTCTGAAAGGAAGTGACTGAGAGCTCCAATTACAGATGAGACAATGGTTCAAATTCAGTGGCATGGCATCTGTGGCCCTTCAGTATTGGTAGTTGAACGACTTCTCAATCTGGTTTCTTTACTCCAAGGCAGATGGGTAAAGCTTCAACCACACAGAATGCTCTCTTTTCATGAGTGGTGTACCCCATCTTGCTTTGGCAAAGGGACCTCTTTGCTCTCTTCAACCAAGGGAAAACTTTTCATAGTATGTCTTCTTTGAAGCCATCAGTCAAAAGTGGTCAGCCTTTGTCCAAAATCACTGCGGTTTTTAATATACTAAATTGAAATTTATTTATTTCTGTCTTATTCACTGGACTATGAGCTTCATAAGGACAGAGACTTCCATATGCATCTTTAAATCCTTGCCATCTAGCACAAGTTCTGCTACATGCAGAATATGTATATATTTATTAAATAAACACCAACAAACAATGCTGCATGAGTGTCTATAAAACAAAAACATTATTACTTGTAAGGCATAAAAATACTAAAAATCTTACAATCTTATTTTTTACTCTGGTTTGTCATTTTACCTAATTTTTTTATCATTATTAATTCTATAAAATTTTCAAAGTTAAACTGCTATTATTAAAAGAGCCAAATAAATGTGCCTAATCACAAACTTTTCTTTCAAATTAGATTTTTAAGATACAGACCCAGATAAATAGAAAGAAACTTGCACCTCAACTATAGCACTTTATCTCTGGGAAACTCACTGCATAAAATAGGATTTTCAATGTGCTTTTCTTGAGCTTTTCCCGTGAAACAAGCTACCATATAGGCTAGTCATACTAAAGGTTTTGCAATCTCCTTTCGAAGTTGACTCTTCAAATTTACTGCAGTACCATAAAAGTTTCAGACATCAGACTCAGATTGGTGCAGTTTTAGACAGGCAAGGGTTTACACAAAGATGCTGGGCTATAAGTCTACAAAAGTTATATGAACGTAAGTAAACCCTGTTTTTACACAAGTATTCTAAACTCCCTATATCCCCTAAGATTCAAAACTGGCTGTTTAACAAAGTAACAGTGTGGCTTTGGACAAACCAGTGAAACTATGTAAGCCACAGTTTGCTCTTCTGTAAACCACTACAAAGGATACCTCTAGTGCAAGGTTTCCAGAAGATAAACAAAATATAACATAAAATTCTTTTTTGCCAAGCATATGTGCTCAAACAATGATAGTTTACTTCTTTCCTCTATTTGTTCCTGGAATTTTACACCACTGCCTTTCCTATAAATGATGTTCCTCATATTTTCCATGCTTGGAATTTGGTGTCTCTTACATGTTATTTAGAAAGGCAACCTCTGTCCAATTTCCTTGTTATTTTGCCTGAGATAATTCCCTGCTCTCTAGTTTTGGCCTCTGTCTTCCTAGTCTTATTATCAAGCAAACTATATACAAGATAATATAAGAACTTTTTTGCTTATATGCTATTTCCTTCCTTTTCTATGCTAGACAATTTAATCTTTATTATTTCAGAATAAAGCTACTGTAGGAGAGCAATACGCACTGTTTTTTCAAACAGTTAACTCACATTCTTATCTAGGTTGTATGCCCCTGGAATGGCAAAATCATTTTGTCAAACATAGGGTTTGGTCCTGTGCTAGCCGTACAGTAAGTTTTTGCCACTTTATTTTTTAATATTGACTACTGTGGCAGTTCTCAATGAGTAGGAAAATGAGTATGAAGGCGCACACACACACATTTTTTCTGTGTTGGCATCTTAAATATGACCTGAGAAATGGGAAATGTCAATCTGTTAAACACAGCCATAAATGGTTGTTAAAATCTGCCGTATCACGAGGAGCTTCAAGACCGTGGAAGAGTAAGATGCTGAGATCACCTTCCTCCCCACAAATACATCAGAAATACATCTACATGTGGAACAACTACAGAACACCTACTGAACGCTGGCACAAGACCTCAGACTTCCCAAAATGCAAGATAATCCCCAACTACATGGGTAGGGCAAAAGAAAAAACAGAGACAAAAGAATAGGGACAGGTCCTGCACCTCTGAGAGGGAGCTCTGAAGGAGGAAAACTTTCCACACACTGGGAAGCCCCTTCACTGGTGGAAACGGGGGGTGGGTCGGGGGGAAGCTTCAGAGTCACAGAGGAGAGCGCAGCAACAGGGGTGCAGAGGGCAAAGCAGAGAGATTCCCGCACAGAGAATTGCTGCCAACCAGCACTCACCAGCCTGAGAAGCTTCTCTGCTCACCCGCTGGGGTGGGTGGGGCTGGGAGCTGAGGCTCGGGCTTCAGTGGGAGCGCAGGGAGAGGACTGGGGTTGGCTGCGTGAACACAGCCTGCAGGGGGTTAGTGCACCACGGCTAGCCGTGAGGGAGTCCGGGAAAAAGTCTGGAGCTACTGAAGAGACAAGAGACTTTTTCTTCCCTCTTTTGTTTCCTGGTGCACGAGGAGAGGGGATTAAGAGCGCAGCTTAAAGGAGCTCCAGAGATGGGTGCGAGCCTCGGCTATCAGCGCAGATCCCAGAGACGGGCATGAGATGCTAAGGCTGCTGCTGCCGCCACCAAGAAGCCTATGTGCAAGCACAGATCACTCTCCATACCGCCCCTCCCAGGAGCCTGTGCAGCCACAGCCACTGCCTGGGTCCCGTGATCCAGGGACAACTTCCCAGGGAGAACGCACGGCAGGCCTCAGGCTGGTGCAACATCCCGCCGGCCTCTGCCGCTTTTGACAAAATTCAACACTCATTTATGATAAAAACCCTCCAGCAAGTAGGCATACAGGGAACTTTCCTCAACATAATAAAGGCCATAGATGAGAAACCCACAGCCAACATCGTCCTCAATGGTGAAAAACTGAAACCATTTCCACTAAGATCACAAACAAGACAAGGTTGCCCACTCTCACCACTATTATTCAACATGGTTATGGAAGTTTTAGCCACAGCAATCAGAGAAGAAAAAGAAATAAAAGGAATCCAAATGGGAAAAGAAGAAGTAAAGCTGTCACCGTTTGCAGATGACATGATACTATACATAGAGAATCCTAAAGATGCTACCAGAAAACTACTAGAGCTAATCAATGAATTTGGTAAAGTAGCAGGATACAAAATTGATGCACAGAAATCTCTGGCATTCCTATACACTAATGATGAAAAATCTGAAAGTGAAATTAAGGAAACACTCCCATTTACCACTGCAACAAAAAGAATAAAATATCTAGGAATAAACCTACCTAAGGAGACAAAAGACCTGCATGCAGAAAATTTTAAGACACTGATGAAAGAAATTAAAGATGATACAAATAGATGAAGAGATATACCATGTTCTTGGATTGGAAGAATCAACATTGTGAAAATGACTCTACTCCCCAAAGCAATCTACAGATTCAATGCAATCCCTATCAAACTACCACTGGCATTTTTCACAGAACTAGAACAAAAAATTTCACAATTTGTATGGAAACACAAAAGACCCCGAATAGCAAAAGCAATCTTGAGAAAGAAAATGGAGCTAGAGGAAGCAGGCTCCCTGACTTCAAACTGTACTACAAAGCTACAGTAATCAAGAAAGTATGGCACTGGCACCAAAACAGAAATATAGATCAATGGAACAGGATAGAAAGCCCAGAGATAAACCCACGCACATATGGTCACCTTATCTTTGAAAAGGAGTGGCAGGAATATACAGTGGAGAAAGGACAGCCTCTTCAATAAGTGGTGCTGGGAAAATTGGACAGGTACATGTAAAAGTATGAGATTAGATCACTCCCTAACACCATACACAAAAATAAGCTCAAAATGGATTAAAGACCTAAATGTAAGGCCAGAAACTATCAAACTCTTAGAGGAAAACATAGGCAGAACACTCTATGACATAAATCACAGCAAGATCCTTTTTGACCCACCTCCTAGAGAAATGGAAATAAAAACAAAAATAAACAAATGGGACCTAATGAAACTTCAAAGCTTTTGCACAGCAAAGGAAACCATAAACAAGACCAAAAGACAACACTCAGAATGGGAGAAAATATTTTCAAATGAAGCAACTGACAAATGATTAATCTCCAAAATTTACAAGTAGCTCATGCAGCTCAATAAAAACAAACAACCCAATCCAAAAATGGGCAGAAGACCTAAATAGACATTTCTCCAAAGAAGATATACCGACTGCCAACAAACACACGAAAGAATGCTCAACATCACTAATCATTAGAGAAATGCAAATCAAAACTACAATGAAAGATCATCTCACACCGGTCAGAACAGCGTGGCCATCATCAAAAAATCTAGAAACAATAAATGCTGGAGAGGGTGTGGAGAAAAGGGAACACTCTTGCACTGCTGGTGGGAATGTGAATTGGTTCAGCCACTATGGAGAACAGTATGGAGGTTCCTTAAAAAACTACAAATAGAACTACCATATGACCCAGCAATCCCACTACTAGGTATATACCCTGAGGAAACCAGAATTCAGAAAGAGTCATGTACCAAAATGTTCATTGCAGCTCTATTTACAAAAAAAAAAAAAAAAAAAGAAAATGGTCAGAATAACCTAGGCGCAAGATGCAGACCTACTAGAGAATGGACTTGAGGATAAGGGGAGGGGAAAGGGTAAGCTGGGACAAAATGAGAGAGTGGCATGGACATATATACACTACCAAATGTAAAATAGATAACTAGTGGGAAGCAGCCACAGAGCACAGGGAGATCAGCTTGGTGCTTTTTGACCACCTAGAGGGGTGGGATAGGGAGGGTGGGAGGAAGGGAGATGCAAGAGGGAAGAGATATGGGGACATATGTATATGTATAACTGATTCACTTTGTTATAGAGCAGAAACTGACACACCATTGTAAAGCAATTATACTCTAATAAAGATGTTAAGAAAAAATATCTGCTGTATCATCAGCAATTCATCATGTTCTAGAGTCACGAGGGACCTCAGAAATGACAGAAATTGAAACAGAATAGAAAACAGAATTGGATAAGGACACACAATCTCCTACCACCTTATTCAAAAAGACATTTGATATCTCCTTTTGGCCGTTAAGCTTTATCCTCCCATGACTGTTCTCTTTTACTGAAAATGGCAAACTCATGTTCTATTTTCCCATACAAATTTTGAAGGGCCTCCACCTGCTTTGACAGTTTTGATCTTTATAACAGCATACAGGGTTGCTATTTTTTTTCCTCACTAATAATAATGACAGCACTATATCAGACCAAATGTTTTGTCTTAAGTCGGAGAGTACAGGGCAAAGCCAAAATTTCATTACTCAAAAATATTTATTGAGCATCTACCATGAACCAGGTATTATTTTAGACATTGGTGATATACTGGTAAACAAGACAGGAAAAAAATCCCTGCCCTCATGGAGCTTAGATTCTAGTGTAGGTGGAACATAATAAACAAGTAAATTAAAAATTTCACATATTTGGAGGAATTCAATACAGTAGTGAGGTCGAGAATATGAAAGATTTACTTTAAGCCTTTTAGTCAGGGAAAGCTGTCTGAGGACAGATCACTGAGATGATAAATAAAATCTGAGAAGGAGTCAGGCTTACAAAATTCTGGGGGAAGTGAATTCCAAAGACAGGGAGGAGTAGGTTCAAATGTGGTCAGCAGTATTAAACCTTCAGTCTCCAGATTCTCAGTCCAGTGCTCTGTCCAAAATCACTGTTGACTCTTTTCTCCACCTCTGTTTAGAGAAGGTGCTTGTAGATAAACTTCTGTTTATGTGAACCCCATATTTATTGGTACTTCAGATGTGCCTCCAGAATGACTCATTCCATTTATAACGTGCCACCATCTGGTACTCCATATATCCATGATAGTGGAGTTGGAAGAGGAGCGCTTTTTCATTTATCTTCCAACATTGCTGCATGCCCAGTGTGTTAACATACGGCCCAATTAGCTAGAACAGGGCACTAAATGAGGCCAGTTGTAAATTCAATTTTTGTATGGGCCGCTTAGCTTTTTATTTTGTTCTGGCTCAAGGTTCGCTCTCCAACTGATTACAGTCTCATTAGTCCCCTCTAGGTTAGCCACTCTGCCAGCGTTTTTGGTGGACCTCCCCCTCTCCCCTCACCCCTATTCCTATTACAGGACCCTCCACAGAGTAGTTGTTCAATTAATGTCAGTTTGTTTCATCTTTTAAAAATTATCTACAGAAAGGACTTGAAGAAAGTTGATTTGTTGTACATCATATATTACGATCTGTATGAACTGTTTCTTAAAAAAAAAAACTTTCTGAGGGATTGTAGTACTGAAATCCTTAGCACTATATAGTGTACCTATCTTCTCTCTCCTTTACAAAGCATATGCTCCAACCCAACGTTTTGGATCCATGGCTTATTGCATTTATATCCTTTTATGCCTAGATCCACCTGTGCTTCAAGGAAAATTTGAATGCTACTTCTTTTGTGAAGCTCTTCATGATTCCGCCTCCTTTCTTAAAACTCCCATAAGATGTTGTTATCTGTCCACATTTCTTTCATAGCATTTGTCACTTCTGGTATGTGTCATTTCTGTATATCTCTTAACCTCTTCACAGTCCTTAGCTTCTTGAGTGAGGGTTCAATCTCTAAAACCCACTTAAAACCACCAAAGAACCTGCTTCTCAGGGGAAAAGCATTAACCTTAAAGGCATTCAGAACTGGGTTCAATTTTTTTCTTCACCTCTTCTATTTAAAAAAAAAAAGCATTTTCCTTAGATTCTGTTAGTTTCAGTTTTATCATCTGAGAAATAAGTGTGTAATAATATCTACCTGTGTACTACTGTAAGGTGATGCATGCAAAGTCAGTGTTGTGTAAGATTCTAATTCTGCCTTTTAGCTCTGCAATTTAGGAAAATTATTTAACATGCCTTAACTTCAACATCTTTATCTGTAAAATATAAAAAGTTATGACCCCGATCTTTTAAACTTATTTTGGAAATTAAATGAGTATGAAGTACCTGACATAATTCTCAGCACATATTAACAATTCAATAAAAGCTAATTGTTTTGTTTTTGCTGCTGTTGTTGTTCCTATATGACGATCACAGTGCCCGATACATAGTAGAAACTCTATAAATAATATTTATGGAGTACTGTAGTTAATACTCAAATTACTGGGTATTGATTATGTGCTTAGACTATGTGCTAGGCCCTCTGCTTAACATGAGACACAAAAGTGAACACTAAAGATGTTGAAGTTTATAGATTAGCCAATAAAACACACATTAAACATATCATTTAATCCTGCATATAAAATATATTCAATGCATGGAGTTGCATGAATTTAAGATTTTATGGGTGAATGACATATACAGGGGAGAAGTCAGAATTCCCTGCACAAATTCTGGGACTGATATTGCTGTGTTACTGCATGAAAGCATCCTTTATCTTTTTTAAGAAACCTGAATTTTTCTATAGATAATAAGCCATCAAATTTGGAAACCCAGTCATTTTCTAGATTTGGCTCAAAAGGCAATAAATTTGAAGAATGCAAAACACATTTATTGGGCAAAATTCTCTCCAAGAACCAAAACAAAATGGAAAAGGGACCATTCCTAGCAGTTTTCCCCCATTTTTTATTGCTTATACAAACTGCTTTTGCAGGATGTACTTTGGACAACTGAATTATGAGCCTTAACTTGAGCACTGCTCATCAATTTATCTTCTGTGACTCAACAGGATCTGACTGGAAGCCAAGGTCATAATTCAGTTGTTCTCAACACATAATATCAAGGGGAAGGAAAGCATTGCACAAATGAAAACTTGGAAAGTACAATTCTGTAGGATTTTTCTCCCCTTCTTACCTTTACAAAGAAGATTTTTAAGCCTTTCTAGTCAGAAGTATTGTGGCACTGGAGGGAGATGAATTTAAGAAAGAAAACAGAAGGAATTCTTGCCTTCTACTACATGAGTCATGTTTAAATCACTCCTCAAATCGTTATTCTCCTTCCTTTACAGGTTGACATAGTGATTTTACTCCCCAAAGTAGAAATAATTAATCAGCACTGTATTGATAATACCTGGTTAATGTTTTAACCTTCTCAGCAATCTATTTTTATACAATTCATACAATGCAAGTTGACTTTCTTCTGTAATTATCACTTAGAAGGAAGCTCTAGTGTCTGTATGTTTCACATGTGTTAAAAAAACTAAGAAACATTTTAAACAAATAGTGTTATTACATGTCAATCTGATGAAACCAGAAAGAGTATGTATTCTTAATACACCATTAATTAATGTATGCATTTGCTTATAAAATGAAGAATGTATATTGTTAACAGATTGTGTTTCTTCAATAATGCTATTACTTATATAGGCATTGTGATTAATGAATATCAGAGAGAGAGAGAGATACAGAAAGAAAAAAAAGGCAGAAAAAAAGGCACCCATAGTTTTTACCATAGTGCCATAGTACCAAACAAATACTCATAGCATCTTGTATTTTACTTGTCCTTTTTTTATTTCTTTTCTTTCTATTTTGTCTTTGACCAATGTTTCTATAATTCTTGTGTTCTACTTTGTACACAATTTTTGTATTCTGCTATTTAAATTTAATATTATAATATAAGCTTTTTCTCATGGTATTACAATTCCTGAAAACATAATTTTCATGGATCTCCAATATCTTGTAGAATGTATGCAAATCTGGTAGGATAGATAGAAGTTCTCTGTCTCTAGCCCTTGGAATCCCTCCATTTTCACTCTTGGTTGGGAAGATAACATCTAAGCACAATAATTGGTTGAACTTATGCTGTGTATGGAGTGAAGCAGAGTGTCTTAGAGACTCCATGGTGAAGGCTCCACTATCTCCAACCAAAGTAGCAGTGGCATGAAATGGAGCTTACCAGCTCATGTACAAAGTAGGACAATAAAGCTAGGCCCTAAAGGGAGAAAGGGAGGAAAGCCAGAGGAGGAGGAAGAAAAGGAACCTAGGCATTTCTGGGTGTCCAGAGGAAGAAGACATATGAAGGGGCAGCTGACTAGGAAGAGTAAAGGGAAATATACCATCCAATGGACTGTGGTATATTTATAACTATAACAATGTAAATTTAGATTCTCTGAAGACTAACTGAATTCAAATGCTTTCCCAGCAGTCGCAAAATATAAGAGCAGACATGACAACTTTTATTTAAACAATAGGCTTTGAATGAACATTGCTTGTTTACAAACTCTATAGTCTATAGGTTTAAAGTGTTCTCCATGTCTGGGGTAGGATGGAGCAGGGGAGAGAAGAAAAAAATCTCACCCCAAATAGTTGTAGACTGTCCCTTTTTTATCTGAGCTCAATTCATATTTTGCTTTGCTGTAGGTTATTTATTTCATTGTTTGCATATCTACCTCCTCTACAAACCTGATAGTACAAAACATTGTGCTTACACACACACACACGTGCATTTTCCTTCTTTCTGATAAATGACACATTGATTTGATTATATCATTAAAACTTTTGTCCACACATTAATGAAACAATGGAACAAATACTGCCCAGAGAAATGGTTTGAATGTAAAACAAAGAAACAAAAGATAGCCACTTTTCAAAAATATGGTTTGTGTCTTGATTTAAATCCCTGATGTACAGAAAATGTCACTTGAAATACCCAGTGCCCAGGAAATGCAGGGAAATGAGTAACTACTCATCATTTGGCCAAAAGCTTTCTAGCAATCAATGCATGAATGATTAAAAGGTTGGTTCTTTGGAGGGAAGAGCAGATCCAAGGGGAGAGGCCCTTGGAAATTCATTAGAGCCTGGCTGGAAGTCAAAAATAAAGAACCTAAAATGATCCTGTGCTCCCCGACCCACACCCCGACCTACACCACACAAATGATGATGGAATGCATTTGTGAACCTTTCCTGATGCCTCCATCCTGAATTAATCACTCTTCCTACCCTGAACACATGGCAATTTGCTTCAAACCCCATTTGGAATGCGTACTGCACTGGCTTCTTTTAAACTTAGTTGTATTCTTGCCTATCTTTCCTACCGAATTGTAAGATTTTCCAGGCTAGAATCCTTATCTGCAAGCCTACCCCTGGGTTTTCAGTCTGAAGTGCTGTGTATTTAATTGATATGAATTATTTAAAATTAAAATGTGATTTCAAACATAATAGATTATTCATATTTGATAAAATGTATGGAATGTTCAAGCTTTTTTAATATTATTGCTGATAGGACCAGCTTTTTTGTGAAAAGGGAAAGCATATGTGTCTATATTTGTGAGTAAGGAAGTGACTGAGAGAAACAGGCAGACCAAGAGATAGAGAAACAGAACAGGCTCTGTATGTCTTCAAGATTTCTGTTTTAAGGTTAGCCTTTAATTTGATATTAAAATAGTTATATTGTATAATTTCTCAGATCTATTAACTCATTTGAGTTAAAACATGGTTTATATTAATCAGCATATAAGTGATTCAGGAAAACAAAGGTAAGAATAAAGAATATGATATAGCGTATAAATAAGAAACTGTTCAAAACAGAAAGGACTAAGGCATTATTCCAAAACCAACCCACCACATACAATTTCAGATTTAATTTTTTTTTTAAGATTTTCTATTTGGTTCATTTGGGGAAAAGCAAAAATATTTCCACTTCCAAAAATACACTGAAAACCACTGACAGTTTCTTTCCTTCTCTAACAGTTAGTGTATCAATGACAAAGTTATTATCATTTGGGCACATTAATTTGAGTAACTATCAGTAATCTACGGAGCATGATAGTGTTATTATGATTCCTTTCAAGAAAATGAAATATGACACTAATAAGAATAATGATGTTCTAACATTTGCATCATATGATAGCTTACAAAGCATTTTCACATGTTGCACTCCGTAATAATACCTAACATGTTTTGAGTACTCACTGTCTGCCAGGCATAAAGCTAATTTTTGGGAGATTACTGCCTTAATTTTATATCAATATCATAAAGTTGGCATTCCTATCATCATTCCAATTTAACTGATGAGAAAGATGTATCTCAAGTCATCTCAAAGATGACTTGCCAAAAGTTACACAGTGGTTGAGGTAGGTTTGGTTTTTATTTTAATTTTTTAATTTAAATATACAAGTTGATATACAATATTATATGTTACATGTGTACAATATAGTGAGTCACAATTTTTAAAGGTTATACTCCATTTATAGATATTATACAATATTTTCTATATTCCCTGTGTTGTGCAGTATATCCCTGTAGCTTATTATATACCTAATAGTTTATATCTTTCTACCCTACCCCATATTGCCCCTCGCCCTTCCCTCTCCCCACTGGTAACCACTACTTTGTTCTCTGTATTGGTGAGTTTCCTTGTTCTGTTATATTCACTAGTTTGTTGTATTTTATTAAGGTTCCACAGATCAGTAATATCATACAGTATTTGTCTTTCTCTGACTTGTTTCACTTAGCATAATGCCCTGAAAGTCCATTCATGTGGTGCTAATGGCAAAATTTCCATCATTTTTAAGTTGAATGGTATTCCATTGTGATATATATATATATATATATATATATATATATATATATATATATAACTCAATCACATCTTCTTTATCTATTCATCTGTTGATGGACACTTAGGTTGCTTCCATATCTTGGGAATTGTAAATAATGTTGCTATGAACATCAGGGTGCATGGAACTTTTCAAATTAGTGTTCTTGGTTTTTTCAGATATATACCAAGGAGTGGAATTGCTGTTTTTTTCATATATATATATCAAAGAGTTCTATTTTTAGTTCTTTGAGAACCCTCCATACTGTTTTTAACAGTGGCTGCACCAATTTACAGTCTAATCAACAGTGTATGAGGATTCCCTTTTCTCCACATTCTCGCCAACATTTGTTATTTGTGTTCTTTTTGATGCTAGCCATCATGACAGGTGTGAGGTGATATCTCATTGTGGTTCTGATTTGCATTTCCCTTATGATGTTGAACATCTCTTCATATGCCTGTTAGCCATCTGCATTTCCTTTTTGGAAAAATGTCTATTCAGTTCTGCCCATTTTTTAATTGGGTTGTTTGTTTCTTTTTGATGTTGAGTTGTGTGATCTGTTTATATATGTTGGATATTAACCCCTGATCAGTCATATCATTTGCAAATATTTTCTCCAATTTAGTAGGTTGTCTTTTCATTTTGTCAATGGTTTCCTTTGCTGTGCAAAGCTTTTAAGTTTAATTAGGTCCCATTTGTTTATTTTTGCTTTTATTTCCTTTGTTTTAGGAGATGGATCCAAAAAAATATTGCTATGATTTATGTCAAAGAGTGTTCCACCTGTTTTCCTCTAGGATTTTTATGGTGTCTGGTCTTACATTTATATCTTTAATCCATTTTGAGTTTATTTTTGTATATGGTGTTAGAGAATGTTCTAATTTCAGTCTTTTACATGTAGCCATCCCGTTTTCCCAGCATCATTTATTGAAGAGACTGTCTTTTCTCTATTTTATATTCTTGCCTCCTCTGTCCATAGATTAATTGACCATAAGTGTGTGGGTATATTTCTGGGCTCTCTATTCTGTTCCACTGAATTATGTGTCTGTTTTTGTGCCAGTACCAAACTGTTTTGATTACTGTAGCTTTGTAGTATAGTCTGAAGCCAGGGACTGTTATTCCTCCAGCTCTGTTCTTCTTTCTCAAGATTGTATTGGCTATTCAGGGTCTTTTGTTTTTCCATACAAATTTTAAACAAAGGTAGTTTTTTTCTACTTTTAAATACTATGGTATACAGCCTCCCTTAAAATAATATTGCCATTAAAGTCTGTCCAGGAAATAAATATTTAATCCATGTCTATTACCTTTTGAATTTTAAGCCATGTTTTTTAAAATAGTATTTTATGTTTATAAAACAATGCAAAATAAGTAACATTATCCTCATTGTGTAGATGACAAAACTAAGGCAATGCTAGGGTGACTCATAGTTAAAACTGGCATAGTTGGCACTCAAATTCCTGTTGTTTGACACTGAACCCTAGAATCTTTCCACTGTGGCTTATTGAAGAGCACAAATGGGCTTCAAATGTGCCAAAAGAAGAATGAAGGTTTTAGATACAGAAAAATGTTCAAAATGGGAAAATACATCTGGAAAACAAAGGTTCTTATGGGAATACCTCAATCCAAGGAGAAAAAGACTTGACTTCATCATTTCTGTACTCAAGTTTTAGCAACTGCACACCATATATGTTAGAAAGGAAAAGGTTTTGTTGTTGTTGTTGTTGTTTTTAAAGTTGTTAAAGCACAGTCATATAGTGAATTAAATTCAATCCATTGAATGGCACAAATACAACTATCAAATACTAAGAGAGAAGAGTTTGTTGGTGATGCACAGTCTCTCAGATTTGTTACCAGCTTTGACCTTGTACCTTTAAGATACACAGACTAATCTTAATACAATGAGTTAGGACTATTTTAGAGTTAAAGAAGATCCCTCTCTATGTAAGACAGTCACCAAAATTCACCAATCTCCTTCCATTTTGTTCCAACTGTTTCATATTTTACTCTCACTTTAATGGCTTCAACCCTGTTCTTTTTGATGTGAAATAGCTTCCTAAATTTTGATTTGAGGTGGCTTCTAAGAACGTTGGTGACACACTCTCTCTGGGTCTTGCATTCCTGGCTTCTTTGGTTAGAGCAGTAGACCTAAGTGGAATTGACCAAATACTTCAGGCTCTTAGCAGTCTAGGCAAATGTTGGATTGAGTTTTCCTATTCTCTTTGAAATTGGGTGTGGGAATGTGACTTGTTTTTTTCTAAGAAATGAGAGATGAAGTGATATGTCACTCCTGGATGAAAATTTAAAGAGGGAGGCCACAATTCATCAGATTGCCTTTGTACCGCTGTGGTTAGTGCAGAAGTACATTTAGATAAAATGTCTTTCAGCCTGGATCCCTGAATTGCCACACTGAATAGGACCCTTAATTTAATCCCCACAACTAAAGATAATAACTGAGATTTGGGGGGGTTCTTTGTTACTTGGGCATACCTAAACATATATTGCTGTGACAGGGAGATTAACTGACCTTAATAATGGCATTTCAAACAAAACTTTCTGGTCTCTATCTGTTCCTGTCCATCCCAACCCTTAATGTGTATAGATTCTTAATTCATGGATATACATAAGCATTAATTGCCACAAATGCTAAAACCATCCAAGTTAAACATTTATTTTTTCAACAATTATTTTTATGCCCAGAGTCATTTCTACTGTTTCAATAATTTTACCCTTTTCAAACACCCACTTGTTACCCTTTTACTTTTATGACAAAGGAGAGTGTGCATGAGGATACTGTGCCTCATAAAACTGCATATTATAACAATGTCTATGGAGAAATATATTTTCCTGAGATTGGAGGTTATCATTTGTGGAGTTATCATTTGTGGAGTTCAAGCGTAGCACCAAAATCAACCTTTTTAGATTCATTTAACATAAATGCAACTTTTCTCTTTCTAAAACCAAAGGATGGAAACTACCTACACAAATCTTCATAATGTATCTTTGATATCAACTAGCATTTAAAAAACATTGAGGTGTTAAGTATAAAGGAATCAGAGATATGCTGATTGAATTTTCCATTGAAGTTGAACATTTTAAAGAAAAAGACCAGAAAGAAAAAAAGTTGGGGGATGTATGTTGTTCTTTGCTTCACAAAGAACATTTGAAAATCTGCCTGACCTCTTATTTTTATTTATTTAAATTAACAGCAGCAGCATTCACTGCCATCTGGTCTACAGGCACAGTGAGCTAATTTAAAAAAAAAAAAAAAAAGGAACTTCAAACTATCATTTAAACCTTTTAAAATAATTCAGCCAATACAAGGGTTGAGAAAGCATCACTTGTATTGGCAAACCAGAGGAACTAGGTCCCAGAGGGCAGTAAATCTGGATTTAGCCAGAGCTAAATGTGTGTTGAGAAAACTTTGATGGAGACTTCCCCAGGAGTAACTGTACATTCCCAAGGAAGAACTTGGAATGAAAACTGGGCTGCACCCAATGCTAAATGCAACTATTTGGAAGACTTTCCACCCTTTTATCTCCCCAGCTCAGATTATAAACTTTGTTAGCAGTTTCAGTTGGTGTTTTTGTCTCTACATAGTACTCCAATTTGAAATCTTATTCCACATTGGGAATATATCCCATCAAAGCAACAGCATCCTATATTCATTTTGCATTCTATAGGTCATTGAGTTTTTCATTTAGTTTGAAATATCTTGAAGCCCTCATCAAAGGTGATGCTAAAAGAACAATTTTTTTTTTTTTGCGGTACGCGGGCCTCTCACTGTTGTGTCCTCTCCCGTTGCGGAGCACAGGCTCCGGACGCGCAGGCTCAGCAGCCATGGCTCACGGGCCCAGCCGCTCCTTGGCACGTGGGATCTTCCCGGACCAGGGCACGAACCCATGTCCCCTGCATTGGCAGGCGGACTCTCAACCACTGCGCCACCAGGGAAGTCCAAGAACAATTTTAATAAGTCATCTAGTGCTTCTCTCAGCCCACAGATATTTTTGGCAGCACAGGAATATTGCTTTCTGCCATCTGTGCAGAATAGAATTTGGATTTTTGTTCAGGGTCAGTTAGAATGTGCTTAAGACCCAATGTGTAGCTAGGCTTTGATTCTTGCTCTAAACTTTTGGTATGTGTTGTTTAGAATTTAAAGTGGTTTCACTAAAATCTTCTCTTTCTTTTCTGTAGCTGACATATTGTACTAATAAAGTTTAAAATAAATTCTTTTCAGTAGTAGTTGGTTGTTTTGTTTTTATGGCGATCTAATCTAACAGCATTTCATTCAGTTTGTTTTGAAGATACAGTCTGGGAGAGGAATAATTTAAGAATACACGACAGTCGTCATATACACCAAGGTATAAACACAAAATCTGACTGAGGAATGTCTATGCACCAAGCAAATTTCTCAGTAATATTTGTACTTGATATTTTCATCCCCATTCTGACAGATGAAGAAACTGAGGCTCAGTAATGATACACAACTAGTAAGAAGTAGAATTAGGCTGTTAACTTAGGTTTGTGTTGTGCCAAAGCTTATGTTCTACTTAAAGAAACATGCTCCAATAATATTCACTTCTTTTCAATAAAGATGCATAAGTTCCTATTATTTGCTGAGGACTACACTGAGTTCCTTGGGAAGAAAGAAATTGAAACAGGAGGTCTCATTCTTTCACAACTTTTAAATATAAATGAACAAGGTAGCACACATAGGAAGTAACCTCTATATTACTGCAAGGATGTTCTTTCTCAAACACAAAGCTACTTACATACCATTTTGTTGGAAAATGTCTTTAGTGTCTTTCTGTCTACAGGATAAAGCCTTTATTATTATAAAGCTAAATTATTTAACATGACATTAACTGAACCTCTGCCCATTTCTCCAACTTAATTTCCAATATGCTAATGTCCTTATAGCCTACATTCCAGCTACCCCAAACTACTTCTGCTTTCTGGAATGTGACTTTTTGTCACTGTCCTAAAATTTTGCTGTTCCGATTTTTCTATCTGGGATTTCTTTCCATCATTTTAAAGGCAAGTTTTTGTCAAGAATCATCTGAAACAGTACCTCTTTCATGGATTATGCTTTTTATCACCTGTAAACTACATCCATGCTTCTTCAACATAGCTATGGCAGCTACAGCTTATGTTTACATACTTTCTTCCTGGGTAGATTGAATTTTACAGTCTCAGGGCCATGTTCAGGGTATGTGGTAGAATTACAGCCATTAAATATTCTTTTAATAAGCAAGAAACTGAGAACAGGAGAGAGAGGGTGGGTGAAAGGACCATCCAAATCTCTTGTAGGAGAGCAATAGGAAGCCCCGCAAGAAATCTTATGAAAATTCAAAGCAAATAAATTCTATCATCATAAAGATTAGCTAGTTAATCTTTAACTAGGCTTCCATTAAAATAGTAGACACATATCAATAAAAATGACACAGGTCACTTTAGCTACCATGTACTCAGAGAGGGGTATTCCAACAGAAATTTTCTTTAAAATACAACAAACACACTTTAGTTATTGTGAATGAGAGAGAAAAGTACAGCTGTCCACACTGACATCTCAACTCTGGCCTATATGATGGTCTTACACAGACAGACACACACACGATGAGGGTCTCATACAGACAGACACACACACATGCATGCACACGCCCTGTGCACACACTCTCTTTTAAAATAGATTTTGGTGCTTATAAATACAAGATGACCAATATTATACATGTTACAACAAATTTTGATTGTATTTCTTTAGTGTTTCATTTTCTCTTTTTATTTATTCAGTTAGTTATGGCAGTAACTGTAACAGTCATTTAGTATCACTTCTGCTTCAGTAAATTACCTTGCTTTATCCCGGGCGGGGGGAGAAACCTAAAACTCAAAGAAGAATGTAATAAGCCCTAGAACAATATATACATTGCACTGAGATAGGATTAGCTCCTTCAGAACGTGGTAGGGTTTAGCACAAGAGGTATGAGAGTGGACCCCCAGGGATCTTCTTAATGGGAGATTGCCACTAGGAAAAAAAAAAAAGAAAAACAGGAAAAAAGAGAACATGATTAACCACAGAGGAAGGGTAGTAAAAAGAAGAGAGAGCGTAGGGTAACCAGTAAGAAAGTAAACTATATTATTTTCCCAGTGCCACATCGTGGGCCAAAAATCTTGCTCATTCAGGGAATTGGCAGAGATGAATCATTTTTCTCCTTTTCAGTTTTTGGTACATTCTTTCTGAGCAGCTCATTTGAAGAATGTAAACTCCAGGAACATGGATCTGTGTATCCCAGAGCTTTCGGAGTGATGAGAACCCTGGTTGTTGGTAGAACGAAGAGGCAAGAATACCCTAGTGTCTGACACCAAGTCCTAGGTGTGTGCCCTTAACCTGCCTCTATCTCCAGCCTCAGTTCTTGCCACATCATAGTTAACCCACTGCAGCCTCACAGGTCTGCTTCTCACCAATGAGTCCTCCAAGCTTCTGGCATTTGTTTTGGTCTGAAACCCTACGTCATCCTGCCCAATAGATACATAGTATGAACCACAAAGCAAGACTTATGTGTAATTACAAATTTTCTAATAGCCACAACTAAAAATGTAAATTAGACATTGTGAAGTTAATTTTGATAGTAATTTTTTATTTAACCCAGTATATACAAAACATTAACATTTGAGAAGTAGTCTATATAAAAATGGAGGTATGAACAACGTATTTTCTTTTCTTTTTTTTTTATAATAACATGTAGAAGTTTTTGTGTATACTGGGCTTACAGCACGCCTAAATTTACACTAGCCATTTTTCATGTCCTTCATTGGACAGTGCAGTTCAAACGCTTACTGTCTTCACTCTCTGCCCTCCGCCTTTCCCCGGGAAGCTGTTCTAACCTGCTATTATGGCTTAGAGAAAAGCTTCCCTTTCTGGAGATCAGATTTTACCTCTATATCATATACTCTCTTATAAAATTCTTCATTATAGAAATTCTATGCTAATGAGTAATAACTCTTGGTGCTATCAGTCTAAAATCTGTATTCCTCACTAGACTGAAGGCTCCAGGAACACTTCTTTCATATTAATCCTTATATCCCCTGTGCTTACATAATATCCAACAAGAGGAGACATTTAATCAATACCTATTGAATAATCATTATTTAGTGCCTCTGACCCTTTATTTCCTCATCTATATAACAGGGATAAAAACGCCTATCTCATAGAGTGATTATAAGAATTAAACAACTTCATACATTCATGCATGTGTGTGTGTGTGTGTGTGTGTGTGTGTGTGTGTGTGTGTCTGTACTTAGAACAATGGCTAATACATCATAAGTTCTATATAGGGTCTGGCTTTTGGTAACAGTCATAGCAGTACGACTAAATCTAATTTTGTGAGGATTAAAGCAGACAGTAGATTGAGGAGGGTGCCTGGCATATGATAGTGCTACTTTTAAAAATTTTGTTATGCTCAGTCTATTATTTCATATAAATGTCATAGAATATGCTCTAGTAATTAAACCTCTTAGTATTAATTTGTAGTCCCAACCTTGGATTGCAATATTCTTAAGAGGTCCAGGAAAATAAAGAGTATTCTTCATTTAACAGCACCCTGCACATATAATTACTAGAAGAAATGCAGAATTAAGCTTTAATTAAGGCCCACATGAGACTGCTTGGTGAATGTGTCTAGGTGGTAATATTGCTTCTAGAGTTTAGTATTTCCCCTTCCATCAATGTTTTTTTTTCAAGTATCACACTGTTTATTGACAAATACAAGTATATAAAATCAGGGCATGAACATGACTTGATAAATTAAGTAGACTTAATTTCAATACTGTAATACAAGGACCAATTCAAATTCTCACCATTAGTTTCACACCCACAAAGACCACTTCAAGGGCACTTACAATCTCTCAAAATTTATCAGTTTTGTGCAAGTAAACCATGTTTCTTTTAAAAACACTTGCGCACTTGCCCAGGCTCAAGGATATTAAAATCTAGCACATAAAACCCATTACTAGAGGTAGAAATACTGGCAATATACTATTACGGCAGCAACCATCAATTACACTTAAGAATTTTTCTGTAACAACCAAATGGATAAGTAAATATTGCAACAACTCAAGTATTACTAAGCAAAGTGCATTTCTACAGTATTCAGTGTTGCTATTCAGTTTTCTAACTTAAAACAACCTATGATAACTGGCAGCAAAGAAGGTCCCTGCAATAGACTGCCTCTGCTTGAGAACTTATGATGTAATTATTGCATGCTGCTAACATACTATCTGAACATTAAAGATACTCCTAAAATATTTGATGGTAGACTATGATTAAGACATTACACTGCAAAAAAACTTACGCAGAAGGAAATCCTGACACGCTTCTGCTTTAAATATTGTGCAAACATTACAGCAGAATGAATTTTTGCAGTGGTTAGGTCAAATGCAGTTACGTCATAGCAACGGTATGTTTTGCACAATTTAAGGCTTTGGCTGATTCTTTTAGTCAGCTTCGTCCTCTGATTCTTCTTCTTCAGCAGTTTCTAGCCAGGTTAGTCACTGATTCACCTGGAACAAAGCCTTTCCTTTCCCTGGGAACTCTTGGGTTATATCTTCTTTCCAAGCCAAGAAAACTTCTTCAATAATTTCCATGTCATAGAAGTGAACAAAAAAGCAGAGTAACATGCCTTTCGGGAAGTTGCTATTGTAGCAGTGCACCTGAAGAGCACAGAGGGCACTGACTTGTAGATCAACGTGATCATGAAGGAATTTCTGCATTACTGGCTTGAAGGAAAGAAGCAGTTGTTTTTCCTGCTCTTTTCTTTGGAAGGAGCAGAGGAAGAATCTCTTTCATCACTGGGTGGGTTTACTTCACTAGAAATGTACTGTAAGAAGCTAGTCACAAAGATGTTCACAAATCCTTTACCTACATGAAGTTTGGGAGAGATGTTACCTTTAATCCACTTATATATGGTTTGAGGGGATGGTCCAACTTTATTTGCTTTAACAGTGCCTTCTCCAATTTGAGGAGTGGGAATAAGAAACTCAGTCCGTTTCCTCCCAAGATCTCCTTATTCTGATCAATTTCTGGGAGCATTTTCTGCATATTAACCTTGCTTTGTTGGAAAAGCTCTGTTAACCACTCTCGATCTTATAATTTAGCTAATTGCTGAAGACAAAGTAAAAAGAGAGGAAAATGGGTGCCACTTTCCAGTGGTTGAGCTAGTTCTGAAATGCTCACCAGCTCCGAAATGATAGCATGAGCTTCAAACTGTGCTAAATATGATTTCACCAAGGGGGTATCAATCTCCAGTTTGGGGCACTGGTCCAATACACTCAGGAAAGCCTGCATGATGAAGTTGTCACTTGTGGCCATCCCTTCCTGTTTGAGTAAACTGATCAAAGGACTTGCTTTTTCCTTATCTTCATCGCTTCTATCTAGTGACAGGATGATTACTTTGCTTAATATCTCAGGGAGAAAGTGTTTAGAAGCCCTCATCTCTCTTACACCATTGACAGCTTCGTTTGCATTTCCACTATTCAGATACTTGGTTACAACAGTTTTGGTTAGTTTAAGCAGTTCTTCCTTTGATGGTGGTGGCTTTTTACTGGTCTTGGCAGGCTTTTCCTGAATAAGTGGTGGATTAGTTTTGAGACCAAGCTGAGGTGTCTGTCCCAGAGGTGGTGTTTGAGTGTGTGGTGGTTGTGCACTAGAAGGAATCATAGTTATCTGGGGCTGATGCTTTGGCACTTGATTTTTATTCATTAGGAAAGACTGAGCAGGCCTCAGGCT
This sequence comes from Lipotes vexillifer, assembly GCF_000442215.2. NCBI lineage: Eukaryota > Metazoa > Chordata > Mammalia > Artiodactyla > Lipotidae > Lipotes > Lipotes vexillifer. The sequence continues at coordinate 3,658,268 of NW_006785225.1, read as the reverse complement.
AATCTCATCTGCATTAAGCTGTCCTTTCTTAGAAAACTGAGGTAGCATATCCTTCAACTGTCCTTGCAGTTGGGATAAAATTCCCTGACTCTGGTTATGGTAGAGCTGGCTTAGCCCCTGGCTTTTCATAAACTTGCCTCCCATCTCCCCAAACTGTGATTGTGTGGGAGGTATGATGTGTCCCCCACGGCCACTGAAGAGTTGATTTGAACAATGACGCCCCATAGTGGGTGAAAATCTATCCTGGATAACTCCTGGACCAGTACCAATTCTGCTACCTGGCATTTGTCCAAACATATCAGCAAGTCCTCCAAGTGGGTCCCTATCCATTGTCATCCTGGGTGGCATGAACGGTCCCTCCAGAAAGAAGTCACTTCTCATCCCTTGAGCCATAGGAGCAGGAATAAACACTCCTAGATCTTTTACTGCATCTTGACGGATTTGATTGATCATCTTTGGTCCATCGTCAAGAAAAGCCTTGCGAGGAACTCAATGGTGTTCTTTCAACTCTATGGTATGCTGCAGCAGGAAACGAATCCTCACCAGCAATTCCTTACTTAACATCAAGGAGCACATTTGGGCAAAGTACTGATCCATTAAGGACTTGGCTCTTTCCTGGTCTAATCTAGGTCCCACTGTCCTCATTATCTGACAGAGGCACTCCAAATCCTCTCCCATATCTTTGAGTTGGAGTCTCTTCTTTTTTTCCAAAAGTGTTTTGGAAGGATAGATTCATAAATAAGATCAAGCTTTCCAAGTTCTCCAACGAATTTGATGTTCCCCAACATCTTGATCTTAGCAATGGCTCTCTGTTCCTCCTCCTCGGGGAGGAGGTGATTTTCACGCTTATCATAGATATCAACATTTCTGGTTCGGTTTTCAAATTCATCTTGTAATTTGGAAATTCAGAGGCATCTGAATGTTGTGCTTTGCTTCTGTCCTGGTTGACCCTCTGCTGCTGGACCATCGAAGTTTGGTTCATCTTCTGCCAATCGCAGACATAGCTGAGCATACAGTGAGCTATACTTTGGCTGTTCTAGGGCTTTGTCCACAATCAGCAGTATGACCCCTTTAAGGATGAGTTTAGACTCTACACCCACAATGAGGAGCTCAAGGCATAGCTTGTCAAACTTCTGAGGAGTAAGCTTACTTAGTATGCCTCTTACTTTCCTGAAGATTGCATCATGTCGTTCTTTTTCATTTGCGTAGTTGTTTGCTACGGAGTTGTCACCTCGTCTAGTGTTTCCTGCAGGAATCCATTTCTGCGCGTTTTGCCCTGGGGATTTCCCCAGGAACTCACTGTTGCCAGTAGTCTTAAGATAGTGCTGAGGTGCACCCTGGCTTCCTCCTCCGCCAGAAGCAGCACTGAAATGAGAAGTACCACCTTCTGCAATCTCACTCTTCACTTTGGCAGCTTGACAACGAAGAATCTTCAAAAGAATAATATTAATGGATGGGGTGGGAAGGGAAGGGGATGGGAGAAATGAAAAACCTTCACCGAGAACTCAGCATTTGCCACTGCAGCTGCCTCCTCAGGGTCTGGTCATCGGGGACGGGGAAGGGAGGGGGAGGGGAACGAAAAAGAAAAAAGGCAGAGGGAAGGGGGAGGAAGGAGTCGCCCCTTCCAGCAATGTTATGTGATTTAAGAAGGCATTTGAGTTTCTGTAGTTTTATTTGTCTAATGAGAGGTAGGACTGGTGATTATTTCCTAAATTTGGGCCAGTCATGAAAATCTGTCCCCATAACTGATTCTTCTTTAGCCCCCTCTGCAGAGACATACACTGTTAATCAGCTTATTGTACTTTCCTTTTCCTTTCATTGTCTTTACTCCTTCCATCTGAAGTGTAGTTGTAATAAAGTCAGTCGAGCCTCCTGCAGGCTAATGTGGACTGGGAAATAATGGGTTACACCTATAAGGCCTCTCTAGCTTGCAAATGATAAGAATCCGTAGTGACTATCCAGTCCATCCAACATTAAAATAGAAATCTAATAGTATAAAATGGTTGTAAAGATAACCCAATGTCCCAGGCAAGGATTTAAAACGCTTTATTTTTTTTTTTTTTTAAGTAGAGTTGATTTACAATGTTGTGTTAGTTTCTGGTGTATGGAAAAGTGATTCAGATATACATAAACACACACACATACATATATGATTCAGATATATATACACACACATACATATTCATATATATTTTCTTTTTCATATTCTTTTCCATTATGGCTTATTACAGAATATTAAATATGGTTCCCTGTGCTATATAGTAGGACCTTGTTTAAAAAGCCTTTTTTAAAAATCAGATGTTAACCCTCAAGAGGGAGCCATCTATAACTCAGTATAAAGGACTTAGTTGCCACAATAACCCTTTGTTCTGGACAAAAGTCTGATATGTTCACTGATTTCTACAATCAAAAGATGACTACATGGTGAAATTAGGTTGATTTTCCTTTGAGGCCCAATGGTCAGTAAGTGGTCAGAATGGCCAGTAGGGATATGGAGATCCTATGGGTCACAGGCAGGAGTGGAGGTACCACCAAATTGCAGCTCAGACTATCACCAAGAGGAAAGGTAATGGCTTTTAATCAAGAAAGTCAAGATAAGTGGGCTTTCAAAGAAAGGGAAGCAAGAAATTGGAGACCTGTGGAGGACATAAAAGAAAGGGGAGTAGCTGGAGGATTACTGTGCACATTTCATATTTAACACTCGAAAATGCCTCTGCCTGTGGGTAAAAGCTAAATAAATTAGAAAATGTTAGTAGGATTTATCATGCATCATGCAAATAAAAAGGCTGGAATTCAGTCTGATGTGAGTTACTTTGAATTCTGAAACCACAATTTAATAGCTGCGTGCTTTTTGTCTGCTTACTTAAGCTTGATAAGCTTCCACAGTCTCTACTTCTAAAGTAACAGGGAAATGCCTATGGTAAAGATTTCTTTTGGCTTTCTTTGAATTACTAAATGGCACAGAACAGATATAAATAATGCTATTTCTCTTTTCTGTCCCCTTCTTTCTTTCATCTGAATAGCACTGTGTTTGTACAATTCTGTAGTTAGCATGATCAAACCTTCTGCAGATTTCACACTGCACACTTAGGAATACAAACCAAATTAAAGAGAAGAATGTGACAAAATTGCAACGGTGAGTGTGTGTGTGTGTGTGTGTGTGTGTGTGTGTCTTGTAAAAGTTGAAGGTATTGTTTAAAAAGTCTCCATTTCTTAAATTATTTCTGGCTCAATTTTCTAGACTTTCAGGTACTTTTAAGATCTTTTCATTCTTAGGAATAAAACATTCATTTTTGCATACAAATAACTAGCTGGAGATAGAAGAATAGAGACATATACTCAATAGGAATTAGTAACTTTAAGATAGTAATGAGCATAACATAACTATCTTCATCACTTTCATATACACTGCCTTCTTACACACCCACAATAATCAGGTGAGATAGGTAATTACTAGTCATACTTCACAGACAGAGATTATAAGACTCATCTTAAAGTCATAGAGCAAAAAGTTGCAGGCTCTCTAAATCTCACCTTTTCCTATAATATTGCTGCTGCCAAATGCAACAATATTTTCTTGTGTAAAAAGATCACATTTTAATTTCCCCTGATGTTACGAAAACACAAGTACTAGAGAGGAATGTGGTTGACATTAAAACCACTGAAAACAAACTAAGCACTCTTTTTATGGAATCTTTCCAATTTAGGAAAGCCCATAACTATAAACAAAGAAAGTACCATATAGAAGAGAATGAGATAAGTTACTCTCTAGGAAATATTATCCAAAGTCTACATGAATAGGCCTTCAGTCCCAGATATTTAAAGTCTACTAGTTGTGGGCCTAACAGCAGTATACCCAAAAGATAGAGTATCCAGGACAGTATGATGATACCTGCTTTAAGAGAAGTCATTTCCAAATCACTGAACCTTGAACAATGAAAGGTGAGCACTACTGGCATACCTGTTAGACTGAACAAACCCAGAACACAGTATACATGGATCAGATCTTTGCTATCTATAAATATTAAATAAGCATTCAGTCTTGGACAGCTCTGGGCTTTCTGAGTATAGGCATTGTTCTTCAAGATAGGCATATGTAATACCATGTAGTATACACAAAAAAAAATTAATTGGGAAAGGAAGACCTTAATCACAGCTGATTAATTCTCTCTGAAACGTTATCTATGGTCTCTGAACTGTCATTTACCTGAGATCAAAATCTCTGACCTGCCTACATCACAGAATAGTTAGAAATTATCATAGAACTAAAATACCCCATATTGTGTAAAGAACAGACAGATTATAAGGAGGTGTTATTCTCAATACAAATTTAAAACTTCCTGTTGTTTCAATCCATCTAGCTCATTATATGTGAAACTTCTTTTAAATACTAATTAATTTTATTATATTTATTTTTTTTAATTTGGAGCTCATGAATTACTTTTTAAAATTAATTAATATTTTTATAGAGCAGGCTCTTATTAGTTATCTATTTTATACATATTATAATGTATGTATGCCAATTCCAATCTCCCCATTCATCCCACCACCACCATGACGCACCCCACTTTCCCCCATTTCTGTCCATACTTTTGTTCTCTACATCAGTGTCTCTATTTCTGCCTTGAAAACTGGTTCATCTGTACCATTTTTCTAGATTCCACATATATGCGTTAATATATGATATGTATTTTTCTCTTTCTGACTTAGTTCACTCTGTAGGACAGTCTCTAGGTACATCCACGTCTCTGCAAATGACCCAATTTCATCACTTTTATGGCTGAGTAATATTTCATTTTATATATGTAGCACATCTTCTTTATCCATTTGTCTTTTGATGGGCATTTAGGTTGCTTCCATGACCTGGTTATTGAAAATAGTGCTGCAATGAACACTGGGGTGCATGTGTCTTTTTGAACTATGGTTTTCTCTGTGTATATGCCCAGTCGTGGGATTGCTGGATCATATGACAATTCTATTTTTAGTTTTTTAAAAACCCTCCATAATGTTCTCCAGAGTAGCTGTATCAATTTACATTCCCACCAACAGTGTAGGAGGGTTACCTTTTCTCCACACCCTCTCCAGCGTTTGTGGTTTGTAGATTTTCTGATGATGCCCATTCTAACCGGGGTGAGGTGATACCTCATTGTAGTGTTCATTTGCATTCCTCTAATAATTAGTGTTGTTGAGCATCTTTTCATGTGCCTCTTGGCCATCTGTATGTCTTCTTTGGAGAAATGCCTATCTAGGTCTTCTGCCCATTTTTTGATTGGTTTGTTTGTTTTTTTAATATTGAGCTGCATGTGCTGTTTATATATTTTGGAGATTAATCCTTTGTCCGTTGATTCATTTGCAAATATTTTCTCCCATTCTGAGGGTTGTCTTTTTTGCTTTGTTTATAGTCTCCTTTGCTGTGCAAAAGGTTTAGAGTTTCATTAGATCCCATTTGTTTATTTTTGTTTTTATTTCCATTACTCTAGGAGGTGGATAAAAAAGATATTGCTGTGATTTATGTCAAAGAGTGTTCTTCCCATATTTTCCTCTAAGAGTTTGGTAGTGTCTGGTCTTACATTTAGGTCTTTAATCCATTTTGAGTTTATTTTTGTGTGTGGTGTAAGGGAGTGTTCTAATTTCATTCTTTTACATGTAGATTTCCAGTTTCCCCAGCACCACTTACTGAAGAGACTGTCTTTTCTCCATTGTATATCCTTGCCTCCTTTGCCATAGATTAGTTGACCATAGGTACATGGGTTTATCTCTGGGCTTTCTACCCTGTTCCATTGATCTACATTTCTGTGTTTGTTCCAGCACCATATTGTCTTGATTACTGTAGCCTTATAGTAGAGGCTGAAGTCAGGGAGTCTGATTACTCCAGCTCCATTTTTTTCCCTCAAGATTGCTTTGCTACTAGGGGTCTCTTGTGTCTCCTTACAAATTTTAAGATTTTTTGTTCTAGTTCTGTAAGAACTACCCCTGATAATTTCATAGGGATTGCACTGAATCTGTAGATTGCTTTGGGTAGTATAGTCATTTTCACAATATTAATTCTTCCAATCCAAGAACATGGTATATCTCTCGATCTGTTTGTGTCATCTTTGATTTCTTTCATCAATGTCTTATAGTTTTCTGAGTATATGTCTTTTACCTCCTTAGGTAGGTTTATTCCTAGATACTTTATTCTTTTTGTTGCAATGGTGAATGGGAGTGTTTCCTTAATTTCTCTTTCAGATTTTTCATCATTAGTATATAGGAATGCAAGAGATTTCTGTATATTAATTTTGTATCCTGCAACTTTACCAAATTCATTGATAAGCTCTAGTAGTTTTCTGGTGGCATCTTTAAGATTATCTATGTATAGTATCATGTCATCCGCAAACAGTGACAATTTTACTTCTTCTTTTCCAACTTGTATTCCCTTTATTTCTTTTTCTTCTCTGATTGCCATGGACATCATTGTCTTGTTCCTGATCTTAGAGGAAACACTTTCAGTTTGTCACCATTGAGAATGATACTTGCTGTGGGTTTGTCGTATATAGCCTTTATTATGTTGCGGTAGGTTCCCTCTAGGCCCACTTTCTGGAGAGTTTTTATCATAAATGGGTGCTGAATTTTCTCAAAAGCTTTTTCTGAATCTATTGAGATTATCATATGGTTTTTATCCTTCAATTTGTTAATATGTTGTATCACATTGATTAGTTTGCATATATTGAAGAATCCTTGCATCCCTGGGATAAATCCCACTTAATCATGGTGTATGATCCTTTTAATGTGTTGCTGGATTCTGTTTGCTAGTGTGTTATTGAGGATTTTTGCATCTATAGTCATCAGTGATATTGGTCTGTAATTTTCTTTTTCTGTAGTATGTTTGCCTGGTTTTGGTATCAGGGTGATAATGGCCTTGTAGAATGAGTTTGAGACTGTTCCTTCCCCTACAATTTTTTGGAAGAGTTTGAGAAGGATGGTTGTTAGCTCTTCTCTAAATGTTTCATAGAATTCCCTGTGAAGCCATCTGGTCCTGGACTTTGACTGTTGGAAGATTTTTAACCACAGTTTCAAATTCATTACTTGTGATTGGTCTGTTCATATTTTCTATTTCTTCCTGGTTCAGTCTTGGAAGGTTATACCTTTCTAAGAACTGTCCATTTCTTCCAGGTTGTCCACTTTATTGGCTAGAGTTGCTTGTAGTAGTCTCTTAGGATGATGCTTTGTATTTCTGCGGTGTCTGTTGTAACTTTTCCTTTTTCATTTCTAATTTTATTCATTTGAGTGCTCTCCCTCTCTTTCTTGAGAGTCTGGCTAAAGTTTATTAATTTTGTTTATCTTCTCAAAGAACCAGCTTTTAGTTTTATTGATCTTTGCTATTGCTTTTCTGTTTCTATTTCATTTATTTCTGCTCTGATCTTTATGGTTTCTTTCCTTCTACTAACTTTGGGTTTTGTTTGTTCTTCTTTCTCTAGTTCCTTAAGGTGTAAGGTTAGATTGTGTATTTGAGATATTTCTTTTTTCTTGAGGTAGACGGTATTGCTATAAAATTCCTTCTCAAAACCGCTTTTGCTGCATCCCATAGGTTTGGGATCATCGTGTTTTTTTTTTTTTTTTTTTTTTTTTATTTGTGCTGTGTTGGGTCTTCGTTTCTGTGCGAGGGCTTTCTCTAGTTGTGGCAAGTGGGGGCCACTCTTCATCGCGGTGCGCGGGCCTCTCACTATCGCGGCCTCTCCCGTTGCGGAGCACAGGCTCCAGACGCGCAGGCTCAGTAGTTGTGGCTCACGGGCCTAGCTGCTCCGTGGCATGTGGGATCTTCCCAGACCAGGGCTCGAACCCATGTCCCCTGCATCGGCAGGCGGACTCTCAACCACTGCGCCACCAGGGAAGCCCCGATCATCGTGTTTTTGTTGTCATTTGCCTTTAGGTATTTTTTGATTTCCTCTGATTTCTTCAGTTATCTCTTGGTTATTTAGTAATGTATTTTTTTTAGCCTCCATGTGTTTTTGTTTTTTACATTTTCTTCCCTGTAATTTATTTCTAATCTCATAGCATGTGGTTGGAAGAGATGCTTGGCATGATTTCAATTTTCTTAAATTTACCAAGGCTTGATTTGTGACCCAAGATGTGATCTATCCTGAAGAATGTGCCATGTGCACTTGAGAAGAAAGTGTAATGTGTTATTTTTGGATGGAATGTTCTATAAATATCAATTAAATCTATCTGGTCTGTTGTGTCATTTAAAGCTTGTGTTTCCTCATTAATTTTCTGTCTGTATGATCTGTCCACTGGTGTATGTGAAGTGTTAAGCCCCCCAATATTATTGTGTTATTGTCAATTTCCTCTTTATAGCTGTTAGCATTTGCCTTATGTATTGAGGAGCTCCTATGTTGGGTCTATATATATTTATAATTTTTATTTCTTCTTCTTGGATTGATCTCTTGATCACTATGTAGTGTCCTTCCTTGTCTCCTGTAACATTCTTTATTTTAAAGTCTATTTTATCATATTTGAGTATTGCTACTCCAGATTTTTTTTTGATTTGCATTTGCATGGAATATCGTTTTCCATCCCCTCACTTTCAGTCTGTATGTGTCCCTAGGTCTGAAGTGGGTCTCCTGTAGATAGCATATATATGGGTCTTGTTTTTGTATCCATTCAGTAAGCCTGTGTCTTTTGGGTGGAGCATTTAATCCATTCACATTTAAGGTAATGATCGACATGTATGTTCCTACTACCATTTTCTTAATTGCTTTGGGTTTGTTTTTGTAGATCCTTTTCTTCTCTTGTGTTTCCCACTTAGAGAAGTTCCTTTAGCATTTGCTGTAGAGCAGATTTGGTGCTGCTGAATTCTCTTAGCTTTTGCTTGTACATAAAGCTTTTGATTTCTCCGTCGAATCTGAATGAGATCCTTGCCGGGTAGAATAATCTTGGTTGTCGGTTCTTCCCTTTCATCACTTTAAATATATTGTGCCACTCCCTTCTGGCTTGTAGAGTTTCTGCTGAGAAATCAGCTGATAAACTTATGGGAGTTCCCTTGTATGTTATTTGTCATTTTTCCCTTGTTGCTTTTAATAATTTTTCTTTGTCCTTAATTTTGTCAGTTTGATTACTATGGGTCTCAGCATGTTTCTCATTGGGTTCATCTTGCCTGGGACTCTCTGCGCTTCCTGGACATGGGTGGCTATTTCCTTTCCCGTGTTAGGGAAGTTTTCAACTTTAATCTTTCCAAATAGTTTTTTGGGTCCTTTCTCTCTCTCTTCTCCTTCTAGGACTCCTATAATGTGAATGTTGGTGCATTTAATGTTGTCCCAGAGGTCTCTTAGTCTGCCTTCATTTCTTTTCATTCTTTTTTCTTCATTCTGTTCTGCGGCAGTGAATTCCACCATTCTGTCTTCCAGGTCACTTATGTGTTCTTCTGCTTCAGTTATTGTGCTATTGATTCCTTCTACTGTAGTTTTCATTGCAGTTATTTTATTGTCCTTCTCTATTTGTTTGTTCTTTAATTCTTCTAGGTGTTTGTTCTTTAATTCTTTTAGGTCTTTGTTAAACATTTCTTGCATCTTCTCGATCTTTGCCTCCATTCTTTTTCCTTGGTCCTGGATCATCTTCACTATCATTATTCTTTTTCTGGAAGGTTGCCTATCTCCACTTCATTTAATTGTTTTTCTGGGGTTTTATCTTGTTCCTTCATCTGGTACATAGCCCTCTGCCTTTTCATTTTGTCTATCTTTCTGTGAATGTGGTTTTCATTCCACAGGCTGCGGGATTGTAGTTTTTCTTGCTTCTACTGTCTCCCCTCTGGTGGATGAGGCTATCTAAGATGCTTGTGCCAGGTACCTGATGGGAGGGTCTGGTGGTGGGTAGTGCTGGGTATTGCTCTGGTGGGCAGAGCTCAGTAAAAGTTTAATTCACTTGTCTGGTAATGGGTGGGGCTGAGTTCCCTCCCTGTTGGTTGTTTGGCTTGAGGTAACCCAGCACTGGCTCTTTGGTGGGGCTAATGGGGGGACCCCAGCCACCCCCCACCTCTGAAGGAGACCCTCCAACACTAGCAGGTATGTCTGTTTCAGTCTCCTATGGGGTCACTGCTTCTTCCCCCTGGGTTCTGATATGCACACTACTTTCTGTGTGCACTTCAGTAGGGGAGTTTCTGTTTCCGCCAGTACTGTTGAATTCCTGCAATCAAATCCCACTAGCCTTCAAAGTCTGATTCTGTAGGAATTCCTCCTCCCGTTGCTACAACACCAGGTTGGTAAGCCTGATGTGGGGCTCAGGACCTTCACTCCAGTGGGTGGACTTCTGTGGTATAATTGTTCTCCAGTTTGTGAGTCACCCACCCAGCAGATGTGGGATTTGATTTTATTGTGATTGTGTCCTGTTACCATCTCATTGAAGCTTCTCCTTTGTCTTTGGATGTGGGGTATATTTTTTGGTGAGTTCCAGTGTCTTCCTGTTGAATACTGTTCAGCAGTTAGTTGTGATTCTGGTGCTCTCACAAGAGGGAGTGAGTGCATGTCTTTCTACTCCACCATCTTGAAGCAATCTCCTGAATTTTTTTTTTAAATTGGAGTAAAATTGCCTTACAATTTTGTGTTAGTTTCTGCTGTACAATGAAGTGAATCAGCTATATGTATACTTATATATCCCCTCCCTCTTTGACCTCCCTCCCCCTCTCTCCCCCCATCTAGGTCATCACCAAGCACCGAGCTGAGCTCCCTGTGCTATACAGCAGGTTCCCACTAGCTATTTATTTTACACATGGTAGTGCATTTATATCAAACTTAATCTCACTATTTGTCCCACCTTCCCCTTGCCTTCCTGTGTCCACATGTCTGTTTTCTATGTCTACATCTCTATTCCTGCCCTACAATTAGGTTCATCTGTACCATTTTTCTAGATCCACATATATGCATTAATATACGATATTTGTTTTTCTCTTTCTGGCTTGCTTCACTTTGTATGACAGACTCTAGGTCCATCCACATCTCTATAAATGACCCCATTTCATTCCTTTTTATGGCTGAGTAATATTCCATTGTATATATGTACCATTGTTCATTCACTTAGCATATATTTCTTGAACATCTACTCCATTGAAGAAGCTGTGGTACGCCCTTGAAATTTGTTTTTAGAAAACTGTGTTCAGTAAATAATTCTTAGTATATCTATATTTGCTGCCAAAAAAGTGCAGATACTAAGAGACATTTTTCAGGGCATCTTTTGGGTCATATGTTTAAGGTGAAGGGAGAGTGGGATGGAGAAGGAAAAACTAGACCTTTGAGGATAGTGGAAAAGTTTTAATATAGTTACGGAGAATGAGAAAGCAGTAAGATAAGGGGAAGATAAACAAAGCAATGTTGCTAGATTGTTGAGGATCCATTTGGTTTTGGTAACCATTAATTTACAGTCAAATCAACACATTGCTGTGTTCCTGACTCCTATAGACCCTGCCAGTACAGTTTCAGTAAATCAGCTGCAGTACATTGTGTAGAATATATGATTGTATGAAGATCTTTAAGATGTCAGAGTATAGTAGTTTAATTGCAAGATGGTGAAGAGAAAGCCGATGAACTGAAGTTGTGTGATGACAACTGTGTCAATTGCTTTAAACTTTTTTTTCTCTAGATTACTCACAGCAACTCCATGCTGTATGCATTGTTCCATCATTGCTATATATGATATGAAATTCAGGAGAGTTAAGCAACTGGCCCAAGGTCACAAGTGACAAGAGCCAGGAATAGCACCATATTGGCCGCTGTCCTAAGTACATGCTATTTTCTCCCTCTGTACTATCTCTCTATAATGGGCATGCCTTATATTATTCTACAGAGTAAAATCCCGATGTGCACTTTGCCTCAAAATGGCAAGAACACCTATCCTCCAAAATGTTCTTTAGGAGGCAGGGCCTTATCTCTTCAAGGTTTGTGCAAATATATGGTTGATGCCTGCAGTTCTGTTCCACAAAGCATGAAGAAAGTGGGCTTAGTATGGGAGGTTTTGAAGACAGGCATTTTCTATCATTTGCCTCTGCTCTGAAAGGCCCTTGAAATGCCCTGTAGAGCACGAGATTTTGAGCATGACCACATTTTGATAGACCTGCCAGGATACATTAGCTGCAAACACTTCCTCTGGGTTGACCTACTGACCTGATTAGTGGTTTGGCTCAAAATTATCCATCTGGAAGCTGAAGCGTGTCTGCCAAACACAATGGTCAGAGTTTTGGCAGGGTTGAAATTGAGCTGTTCTTTCTAATGATGCCTTGCTAACAGGTTCATTTACCTCCTATGACCACTTCTTGAATGTTATAGTAATGTCATGCTTGGTGGGGTGGAAAACACATAAGCTTTGGAACTGAATAGACTAGAGTTTAGAGTCTGAACTGATTTAACTACTTAATAGTTTGTCAATTACAGTACCACCTTGAGGCCCAGTTTTTTTAATCTGTAAAGTGGGGACAATGATTTCTCTCTCATGGAGTTGTTTTGAGCATTAGAGATAGTGCCCTGTGGTACAATTAGGAATCATTTATTGAACCTTTATTGTTGAAAGCCATTATGTCACATGCTTTAAAAGAGTATCTTATTTCATTTGGAAAATGTCACATTCCTTAAGCATTATTATTATCCCAACTTCAAGAATGAAGAAATAAAGGCTAGATGGGTAAACTTATTTGCCTTATATGACAACCTCACAAGTAGAAAGAGTAGAATTTGGTGTTAATAGGCAGACTCCAGAACTTCTGTGATTTGCCACCAGGTGTAACTGCCTCCTAATGCTATTGTTGAACTTGAAATCTCCTGGTTTGGGGGATTGGCTAGAGATCACCCACCAAAATATTAAATGACAGAGGTAAAAGTTTCAGAAGGGTTTACTAGATATATCTTATATCATTTAGTACTCAATATTATTGTAAGAATGACAAAGAAATACATGAACTGATCTGCTGTAGTCCTCATCTGCCCTTAATTGTGCTGGGATTCCTATAGGAAGTGTGCTGGAGGAATTACCAGAGCTCAAAGTGATTTACCATTCACTAGGTAAACATTTTGCAGAAGTCTCTATTGATGTTCATTATCTTTAAATTGTGTCCCTTTGGTGGTAGATGAATTAAATACGGGAAGCTGTGTTTAAAGTATACATTTTATACCGAAACAACATTTTCCAAAAGGAAACACAGACCTATTTGGGGAGTGTGTGTGTGTGTGTGCCTGCGTGTGTGCACAGGTGTGTACATTGTGTGTGGTGCTCTCAGTTTGCCTAATAAGGGAGTCTGTCTGCTAAGACTTGTCCTCTTTAAGATGTACTGTAATAAAGATTCTGCTTTGGAAAAATTGAGCCAAGAATATGAACAAAATGAATGAAATGTCATAGTTAATGTAGCATATTTCCAGAGGTATCAAAAGAAGCACCAAAGGCATTAAGTGATTGGAAGTATTCTCTGTAAACTTACTATAAAGAGATTTCAAGTCTAAACTCTTTTGACTATCAGGAACTTGACTGAACCCGTCTCTAATTTTAAGTAAATATTTTCAGTAGAGGCCAAGTATTATGTCCCCCCTTTTTGAAAAAAAACATCAGGATGAAGACTTCAACTGTGTTTGGCAAATGAACACTATCTTACTCAGAAATGCACCCAGCACTGCCACTGACGTGATGCATTTATAACCTTGAACAAACCACTGAACCTAGGGCACTGGGAATGAAGCACTTATATGTCAATTGAGGGGTTTTAATTACATGATTGAAGGAGAAAAATTATAAAGGAAAAACAGTTTTGATGATTTGAAGCTCAGATCTCAGCACTACTGCTTCCTACATGTATCCCCATCATAAAAAAGAAAACCTTTATAATTAGAGTGATGTGAAGGTAAGTTCACATAACATATCATGACTTGACAAAACATAAGTAATCAATAAATACCACTTCTCTTTCTTTTAATATCTCACCCTCCACAATTTCACAATTTTATAATTCTAAACCTAGGGAACCAGAAATCTTGATTTTCATGGGAAAGTCACTTAAATTCCTTGGGTCTCACTTTCAACATAAATATAATGAGAAAATTAGATCAAGATTGTGAAGGAGGTTTCAATCCCTCTCAGGCATTGGTAACAGCCTTCTGGAACATTCTGTTGAAAACTTTTAAGGCTTTGTGGAGACTCTATAGGAAAAAATGCTGTTATTAATAAGTCGGCCAAGATACAGGCATGCCACATACACTCCATCCTGGGATAGTGATTTATACTACTCTCCCCAGACTTTAAAGTAAAGGGTTGTGGAATTTGTTGAAGCTTGCCACTGGAAATCGAGTTTAAAAGAAAAATGATGTATTCCTTTAATCGTAGTACAGTGACAAGATGATATCATAAACATATATTAAACAAGACACATATAATGCACTGGAGCCTGTGCTAGGGTTAGTGAGAGACATAAATTTGAGAAAACATCCTACCTTCCAAGAACAAACTACTATTTACTAAGGCTTAATTAATGGGCCTATAGATTTTTACAGGAGTCTCAGTATTAAAGCACCAGTGATGGTCATGAGTATCCTCACGCTTACAGAATAAATTTGCAAGCACACTAGAAAGAATATGTCTACTAATTATATGATTAACTATATTTAGTTTTAATAAGCATTTTCATGTGCCTGACACTGGGTTAAACTTAACACCTCATTTAACCTCACTATAAATGATGAATTAGGTAATACTGTGAATTAATGTGTTTATAAACTAAAGCTTAGAAAGGCAGAGGCGTGGGTCCAAGGTCATACAGTATACATTGGAGCAAAGACTTGAAGCAAGTCCTGCTTGCCTGTAAGTTGGTTGTTTTTATACACAGTTTAAAATTCCATCTTATTAAAATGTCATGGACTGATCTGTGATAGAAGGGCATAAATATGCATCATAGCTACCCAGTCAATGGCTGAAAGAGCACTTTTCCCTCTGATTTTTTGAGCCTCTCAATAAAAATGAAACAAAGTAAAAATGTATCTCCAACATTACTTTGAAAATTTAAAATTTATCAAGAAATATATTTTAGGTATATAAATTAAAAGTGAAAAGGAATCCAGAGAGATCTAAGCAAGTCTCTTAATTTCACAACTGGGGAAAAAACAAACACAACAAACGTAAAACTTTCAAAAGTTATCAAAAGCTAGTCAACAGACTCTTTTTCTGAACTCCTTCAATTTCACCACACTCGACTAGACTGTTGATGATTTCATTTACAACCTGAGTGAGAGGGGAATGCATAGAGAATTTCTAGTACTGTAAGAACTGGGACTTATCTAGTTTCCATTCCCAGGACTTGGCACATTGGAAAAAAAAAAAAAAAAAAAAATAGTAGGACAAAGAGAAGAATTGCATAGGTCAAATTAATTTGAGTTTTGCCTTGAAGGGTGTCTGGGAAGAAAGTAAACAAAACAAACAAACAAAAACATACAATTAAAACAGCAACAAAAAACCCTCAAAAACCACAAATAAGTTAGGGCAGAATATGTTAAAGGGGAGAAGCCAAGATAGAAGCGTATATGGCTATTAATATCCATGGCCACAGGAGCTGAGAGCACTCATTGTGGAGTGTACTACAAAGTGAGTCCGTGCAAATCAAAGAATTCAATGGAGAATATTAAAACAGCAGCAATACCATTAGAGCAAAGAAGTCACATTTAAAACATTGTCTGCCCCCTGGACAAGTAATCAACACAAAGACACAGCATTAATTCATCTGATAAATGAAACTGTGAGCTCCTAATTTGTCCTAGGAACTTTGCTTGGTGCTGTGTATATGATGGTGAATCAAACAGATTTATGTGCAGAGAACTTGACTGAGATCCTATCTCGACACTCATCGGGCTAGACTTTGTCTCAAATATAACAGAGATATTAAGTTTCTACAATTAGGGACAGATTATTAGGACTGTTTACTGTATACTGAACCCTCAGAGTTTTAAAACAGTGGTCTTGATCAGCCCAGACTAGAGTCACAGGATTGAGGCCTAACTAGTCTATACTAAGGGCCTGGGGGCCCCATCAGGAAGAGAAATCAAGGGTAAGAGATCATAAGATACTAACAATGGAGTAGTATATTTATTACTCTATTATAAAATAGTCATTCTGAGTTGTTGCTGTCATAAACTGAACTTAATGAAATGTTTCTGAGTTCTAAGGTTTAATTAGAATCTGGTTCTGTATTAGTGTATGAAATGAAATTTATGCTCACATAAGGGTCTCAAATAATGAGTAATCATCCAAGAAATTGAATTCTCCATGATAAAATAAAAATGGTCATTTCAGTTATAATATGGATCTTAGATCTGGAATAGAGATCATTTTGTTCAACTCCATCATTTTACCATGAAACATCTGAAGAATATGGAAGGTAGAGGGCTTGTTTAAGGTCACATAACTACTTGGAGGGGCAAGGATCTTATTCTCCTGGTTTTCTAAATGAACTTTTCCATCAGACACCATTACATATGTCAAAACCATCACTATTTTCTCATTTTCCAAGATCAAAATGAGACATATTAATCCTCC
>NW_006785225.1:3585221-3641731 GCF_000442215.2 Lipotes vexillifer | reverse complement strand
CTTTCCCTCTAGCTCTTCACTTGACTAATTTACTAAGAATCAAAACTATCAATGTCTCCCTCATACAGATTTTGTTCCCCCTTGTCTTAACAATATTAATAATATCAAAACAACCCTAGCTACTACTACCTCTTTTTCTCTTCAATCCAGTAAAAATACTTTTATCACTAGGGACAGGGTGGCTTCCTAAAGAAAAGTGGGGCAATTCCCTGAGAATATGAGAAAAGCAATCTTAGGCAGGAAAAGAACAATATTTGGAACTATAACATATTTGCAAAATCAATTTTCCTGACATACATCTCTAATCATATAATTTGCCTACTCCACAACTTTCAACATCTTCTAATTGCCAAAGAAATTAAGTTGTAATTTATCATTCTGCTATTTAAGGACTCCCCAACATTGACTGATCTTTTGAGCTATTTCCCCTATTTTGCCCCGTAGCTCTAAAATCTACACTGTGATTTGACTGCGTGGTCTTCAAGTTTGTTACCCATAATGTCCACCTTTACACGTTGAACACTGAAAGTAGTCAATATTCATGCAGTTAAATAAACAGAAGAAAAGAGCTGGTGATTCTGCCAGAGTTTATATCCCATTATAAATTAACACAGAAACATCATAGTTTGTTAGATTGTTTTTCAGAGTTGGTCTAGGGATGCATTGCCTCTATGTGAATAATTAGTGGTTCTCAGTTTGCAAAACTGAGGGCCAAGATCTTGATCACAAGTTGCACCATTAGTGTGAAGAGACTCATTAGGCTGCCCCTCATATTCTGCATGCCACCTTGCCCTCAGTAGGTACACAAGCATTATTAATATTTGTAGTGGTCAGGGCAATGTACTTTGCAGCTGGAAGACCAGGGTTAGAGTTTCAATTTTGATAGCCAGTAGATATGCAGTAATGTTTGAAATGTGATCTCTGTAAGGGAAATTCTCCATAGCTGAAGAATAAGAGGTTGGACACAATTGCCTCTATGTTTTCTTTAATTCTGTAATCTTATTACAATAATTACAAATTTAAAGTAATATTCAAACTCAAACATGCTTTCTAACTGGAGAGTATTATTGGGGAAGGACCCTTGAAAAATGTCAAAACTAGCTTTCTTTTAACATGGTAATTCACTGATATAGGAATATATAAACTAGAATTGGTATGTCTCTTTGGTGACACAAACCTGGTTTAAATAGGAAATTAATTACCTAACCTAACCTCTTCATGAAAAATTGTGTAGAAGAAATTAAAAGACATGGATAAAAATAACCAACATATAGTAGACATAGTAGCTTCCCCTTAACTACCTCTGCTTTCTCTCTCTCCCTCTCTCTCTTGCTCTCTTTTTCTCTGTCTAGGGATCATATATTTCACATATGAAGTATGATTTGCTATAAGATTCAAAAAGTATTTTCCTGACATAAGTGTAAGAACTCATGCGAAGCAGATATGAAAGATGGCAGAAGTGAAAGGTGCTTGGTAACTTGGTAACTGGTAATCCATTTCAATGTATGTTGACCCAGACTTTTATCACTAAAAAATACTACAAGAAAATTACTGTTTAAAATATGAGTGCCTGTTACATGTTTTCCAGATACAAGGGCTGTACTGAAAAAAAAATTAAAGAGCACACACTGATAATTTGATTTGTCTTTGAGATGTGTGCTGTATGGATCTCCCAATGCTCAAAATTTTCTGA
Source organism: Lipotes vexillifer (assembly GCF_000442215.2). Lineage (NCBI taxonomy): Eukaryota > Metazoa > Chordata > Mammalia > Artiodactyla > Lipotidae > Lipotes > Lipotes vexillifer. The sequence goes on along the minus strand of NW_006785225.1, from coordinate 3,640,038 downwards.
TTGTCACCCTGGGTAGACAAATGAAAATATTTGTTCGTTTGTTTTCCTTGGGAGAAAATACAAATGAAAAACATTTATTCTAGAGGAACTTGGGCATGGGATCAGGGGTGGCTAAAATTGGACCATACTGGCACTTCATAAAAACAAATCTCTGAGTAACTATACAGTGATAGCCAATAGCTCATGCTATTTTGGATGCTCTAAAAATAGTAGCTCTTATTCTTATTGACTTGAAATGGATAGTGTCAGTTTACACACAATCCAATGGCAACATATAGAGGGCTTCTTTAACTCAGGGCTGTACCTTGCCAATCGAAGTATTAATTGAGATTTTTCCCCAAAATCTGTAAATGATGTTCCCACGTTCACTTAATACCACAGCTTAACAACATATTAATGAATTTATTCCTATACTAAGTGCATTTACACACACACATACACACACATATATATTCTCTATATATATGTATATATATATATATTTATTTATACACACAGAAACATGCATACATACTTATTGCTGTGGTTAAATATTTTACGTTGTATTATAACTCTATTATCACTCTAAATCATGTGTGTATCTGCATTAAAGTAATGAATTTGTTCATATACTGTGTGTATACACATATGTGGTAAGTAGGTACATTGCTCATTTTATATCAGTGAAAAGATACTTAGCATTAGATGCAGTAGGAAAATCACACTAAATGATGATTTTTATTAATTAGATAATCATCTAACTTCAGTTGTACCTTATCGTTAAAATTATCTTCAAGGAAACAAGTTTAGAAAGTTAAGAGGTAAATCTAATTACAATGGACTGCTTCCTGGCACTGTTTTGGGTTAGCATAATGGTTGATTTTTCTACCATGCAAATAAATCATTAAAATTATCAATACCATTTTATATCATATTAATGAAAATAAAGAATAATCTCTGTAGTAGTTTTGTTGAGGAAAAATACAAATACAGGTGAAATATAAAACTAAATTACACAAACATTTTTACTATTAAACAAAATGGTAAGTTTTAGCAAAACTACATCATCAAGCATATTAAGTTATAGATATCACAATTTTATTGACTATGTTTTTATAAACTTTTAATTTAGAGTAGTTTTAGATTTGGAGAAAATTTGTGACGATTGTTTAGGGAGTTTCCATATGACTCACATCCAGTTTCCCCTATAATTAATGATTCACATGGCACATTTTTACAATTAATAAACCAATATTGATACATTATCATCAACTAAATTTGGGGTATTATTCAGATTTCTTTAATCTTTACCTATTTTTTTTTCCTGTCCCAGGATTACATCCAGATTGCCATATTATATTTACTAGTCATGTATCTTTAGATTCCCTTAACTGTGGGAGTTTTACAGACTTTCCTTGTTTATGATGACCTTGACAGTTTTAAGAAATAATGGTCAGGCATTTTGGAAACTGTACCTCAGTTGGGATTTGTCTTTTATTTTTCAAGGTTATAGTGGGATTATGTGATTTTGTGAGGAAGACCAGAAATAAAGTGCTCTATTCTTCACATCATATCAAGGGTACTTACTACTGACATGACTTATCACTATTGATGTTAACTTTGACACCTGGCTGAGGTAGCATTTATCAGTTTTCTCCACTGTGAAGTTACTCTTGTTGAACCCTTTCACATTGTAGTCTTTGGAAAGAAATCAATCCTTGAGGCACAGCCCACCTCCCTGATGGCAAAGCATCTGCATAAATTCTCTGAAATTATGGATGACAGATTTTTCTATTCTCTATTTATTTGTTTATTCAATGACTTATTAACATCAGAATGAATTCATGCATACTTATTTTATACTTTGGGTTATAATCCAATAAAATTTTATTTATTTTGTTGCTCAAATTGTTCCAGCTGTGGTCACTGAGAGCTTTTCCAATTGGTTCCTGTGTCCCTTTGACATATTCCCATCATTGTGTGTGCTTATTTGTTTTAAGTACTATTTCATTTTCTGCACTGCAAGAGACTCAAGGCCTCTTTTTTGTATATCCTACCCTAGTTCTAGATTCAGCCAAATCTCCAAGAAGGCCTGGTTCCTCTTATTGTAAGAATCATATTAGAAGCCAAGATCTAAGTACTAGGTGTGCTTGTAGCTACTGAGGTGTTAATGTTTCAAGACCCTTCAAGCTGAAAGAACAAGAAATATGTGTTTATATTAACCTATATGTATATACATATCTATAAATATTTCTATATGTAACCAATTCTATCTATATTAAGCTAAACACGAATTTATACTGATGACTCTAACTGTAATCCATTACCACATAGATTACCTCCTTACTTTAGTTTTTCTATAAATTTTCCCTCTAGCAGCAAGAAACCTGGCTTTCACCATCAGCCCAGTTAGACTGCTTTGTCCCATTCTACATTTTCTCCTGGGACACTATGATTTATGCATATTTTAAGTTTGTATACACCAAGTTTCAATTTTTATGCTATAAAGTTCTACGGCTTTTGACTAATGCACAGTGCCATGTACTTACCATTACAATATAGAATAGTTTCATTACCCTAAAAAAATTAGGGAATTTTTAGCTTCACTTATTTAGCCCTCTTCACCTCTCTCCTCTCTGGCAACCTCTGATATTTTTACCACCTCTATAGTTTTGCCTTTCTCAAAATGTCATATATTTGGAATCAAATGGGATGTACCTTTTCAAACTCAATTCTTTTACTCAGCATTTGCTTATGAGCTTAATCTGTATCTTTTCATGGAGTGATAGTTCATTTCCTTTTATTGCTGAATAATATTCCATTGTATAGATGTACCACAGATTAACAATTCGCCTGTTGGAAACCTTCTTGGTTGCTCCTGGCATTTACAGTTAAAGTTGTTACAAACATTCACTTGCCCATTTTGTACAGGCATAGTTTTCAAATCAGTTGGGTAAATACCTAGGAGCACAACTGCTAGACTGAACAGTAAGACTGTTTCTAACTTGTAAGAAACTACCAACCTGTCCTCCAAAGTGACTCTATCAGTTGGCATCACCTCCAGCAATGATTAACAGTTTTTCTTGCTTTCAATACTCACCAGCAAACAGTACTATTTGTTTTGTTATGTTTTTTACATTTTAGCTACTCTAGTACGTGGGGAGTGGTATCTCACTGTTGTCCTATTTTGAAGTCCTATAATGTTAAATCATCTTACTTGTCTTTTCAAATGTATTTGCCATTTGTACATCTTCTTTGTAAACATGGCTGTTTAGACCTTTTTCTCACTTTTTAATTGGGTTGTTTTCTTATACTTGAGTGTTAAGAGTTCTTTAAATGTTTGAGATTAAAATATAAAACAAACAAAAGTTACCAGATAGTGTTTTGCAAATACTAAACTTCAAACTTATGACTTGTTTTTATAGTCTATTAACAATGTCTTTCACAGAGCAGAAGTTTCTAAGTATAATAAAGTATAAATCTTTTTTTCATGGATAATGCTTTTGGTGTTGTATCTAAAAACCCATGGGTAAACCCAAGGTCATCTAGATCTCATGTTTTCCTCTAGAAATTTTACTGTTGCATGTTTTAAATTTAAAATCTATGACACATTTTGAGGCAGTTTTGTAAAAATTGTACTTGTCTGGTTTATATTCATTCTTTTTCATATGCACATCCAATTGCCCCAGCACCATTTATTGAAAAAATATCATTTCTTCATTGCATTGCCTTTTTTCCTTTGTCAAACATCAGTTGACTATGTTTCTGTGGCTCCACCTCTGGGCTTCCTTTTCTATTCCATTGATCTATGTGTTTATACTCTCTTGATTATTGTAGCTTTATACTAAGTTTTGAAGTCAGGTAATGTCAGTTCTCCAATTTGTTCATAAAGCATCATGTTGGCTACTCAAGGTCATTTGTCTTTCAATATAAACTTTGGATTGAGTTTTTTGATATGTACAAAATAATTTGCTGGAAGTTTGCTTGGGATTACATTGAATCTATAGATCATGTTCAAAGGAACTGACATCTTAACAATATTGACTCTTCTAATTGATGAACATGGCTATTTCTCCATTTATTTATATCTTTGGTATTTTTTGAGTGTTGTAGTTTTCCACATACTATACATCCTGCACATATTTTGTTTGATTTATACATAATCATTTCATTTTTTCAGTAATGTTGTAAGAGGTATGTTTTAGCTAAGTTAAGAATATGAAAAAAATTACGTTCACTTATTCCTTCTCTGATGCTTTCCCTTCCTTTACATACATTCAAGTTTCTGACCTGTATCATTTTCCTTCTCCCTGAAGAACTACTTCTAACATTTACTTCAGGTCATATATGCTTTGATGAATTCCCTCAGTTCTTATTTGTCTGAGAAAGGTTTAATTGCTCCTTTATTTTTGGAGGACAATTCACTGGATAATAATTTTAGTTTGGTAAGTTTTTTCAATACTTTAAATATTTGTGGACAAAGAATGTTGCCTGCCATATCAGTAAACAAAGGATGTTGCCTGCCAACAATCCATTGGCCACTGCGGCCAGCAAAGATGCACCCTGAGGGGAATTCAGGATGGAGAAAAACAGGATACTGGCCCTACACAGTTAAGATGCATATCAAAGGAATAATTTCAATAAGCCCTAACTCTTGCATCTTCCCCTATACAGAAAAGCACTAACATCATTAATTTGAGATGTCTGGGGTGTTTTTTGTGATTAGCAGTAATCTTTTGATGATTGACTACATGATTTTTTTTCCCAGCAAAAAACTCCTGTGTATCCTGGCTCCAACCTTACCTCTTTGGAACAGTTCCTCAGAGTTATCTGAGAGGCTGCTTCCTAGCTATAGTCTTCAGTAATGCTCCATATAAAACATAATTCTCAACTTTTAGATTGTGTATTTTTTTTTTCAATCAACATATTTCACTCCATTTTCTTTTTTCTTATTTGGTTTCTGCTGAGAAGTTCACTGTAATTTTTATCCTTGTTCATGAATAGGTAAGTTAGTTTTTCCTCCTCTCTGGCTTTACCAAGATTTTTTTTCTTTTTGGTTTTCTGCTGTTTGACTATGATATGCATATGTGTAGTTTTTTGGTTTGTTTATTTCTTTGTTTTTGCTTTGTTTGTATTTATCCTACTTTGTGTTTTCTGGGGTTCCTGAATATGTGATTTAGTGTGTGTCATTAATTTTTAAAGTTCTGAGTCATATATATTTTTTGCTCCATTCTCTTTTTCTTCATATTCTGATATTGCAGATACACATATATTACACATTTTAAAATGTCCCAGACTTCTTAGGTGTTCTGTTTGTTTTAATTCCTTTTTTCTGTTTGTATTTCAGTTGGGAAATTTCCACTGACCTATCTTCAAACTCACTGATTCTTTTCTTGGCCATGTCCAGTGTACTGAGGAGCCCATTAAAGGATTTCTTCATTTCTGTTACAAGTGTCTTTGATTTCTAGCATTTCCTTCTGATTATTTTTTAGAGTTTTCATCCCTTGGCGTTCATTAACCATCTGTTCTTGCATACTGTCTACTTTTCCATTAGAGCCCTTAACATATTCATCACAGATATTTAAAATTCCCTATTTGATAATTCCAACATCTGTGCCATTTCTGAGTTTGGAGCTAAGGTTTACTTTGTCTACTCAGACTGTTTTTCTTTTATTTTTTTCTTGTTTTTGTCATGCCTCATAAATTTTTTTGTTGAAAGATGGACATGTATTAGGATGGTAAATAAGGTATGTATGTCCTTGGTGTGAGAAGCTATTTTAATCTGGTTAGAAGTGGGCTTTTTAAATATTTGTCGTAGCTGTAGTTCCCAGCGGCTTCAAATTCCTCTAGCAACTTTCTTTTTGTTTCCTCTCTTGATTGTGGTCTTTCCTACATAACTCTCCTCAGAAAGAGTTTGTGTCTTGCACCTCCTTCAGTTGTAATCTCTGCTATTATACTGGAGCTCTATTAGCACAGTAGTAAGGCATGAAGGAGGGGAAGCATTCTATATACTTCTTATTAACTCCTAATCTTTTAGTAGCCCTCTGTGGGCTATGACATTCACAAGTGCTTCTCAGCTATTTGTTTCCCTTTGGTGACACAGGAAGACTAGAGTGGGCTGGAGTGGTGTATTTTCTTTTCCCCCCACATTAGATAAAGTTCTGATAAAGATGTTTCTCCTGGAGAGTAAGCCTTTGCTGTAAAGACCGCTCTGGGAGTATTTCAGAATTATTCTTCCCATCTACTTATCAGAGTCAAGAAGGGATCTTTCTCAGATCTTTACCTTAAGAACCTGGTGGGGTTCCTGGAGGTAAAACCCCCAAAAGTGTGGAAGTCACTCTAAGACAGCTCCAAACCCAGGAGTTTCTCATTCTTATGCTACTCCCCACTCAGCCTCCAGCAATTTATCAAAATTATCATTTAAGTCTTTCTACCAGTTTATCACTTCAGCAACTTCTACTCCAAGGAAGCAGATTTCAACTGTGACTCTGGATTCACCTGCCTCCCCAGATTTTGGGGTGGCAGTTTGCTCTGTGAACTCAATTCTCTGATGCGTCTAAAAAAGCTATCCTACATAACAACTTTCACTCTCCTATTTCTAATGCACTAGGATTGACAAGGAGATCAATAAGGCACAAACTGGAAGCAACTTAAGGTCTTTCTCCTCAAATCACCAAACCTATCAATGATTCTATAAATTCTTCTCCCTCCCATATCCAGCTCTAGAAATAGCCTCTTGTCAAGGCCATTCTAACACCTAGTCTCCCATCTCCTCACTCTGATGCCCTCCCTATTCAACTCTTAGAAATATTGACTGCTCTGTGGGAACAGAAATCAACTCTGAGTGTTCGTGTACTTCTGAAAATTTACTGTTTATGACAGTCATTATGCCTGGACTTTTTTATTATTAAGATTTTATTTTTTAGAGCAGTTTTAGGTTCACAACAAAATTGCAAGGAAGCTACAGAGATCCCCCATGTATCCCCTGCCTCCACACGTGTATAGCCTCCCTCATTATCAACATCCCCCATTAGAGTGGTACATTTGTAACACTGATGATCCTACAATGACACATCATAGTCACCAAAAGTCCATGGTTTACATTATGATTTACTCTTGGTGTTGTATATTCTGTCAGTTTGGACAAATATATAATGACATGTATCCATCTTTATGGTACCATATAAAGCATTTCACTGTCCTAAAAGTCCTCTGTGCTCTGCATATTCATCCTTCCCTTTTGTCATCCCTAACCCCTGGCAACCACTGATTTTTATGGTCTCCATAGTTTTGCCTTTTCCAGAAGGTCACATATTTGGAATCACATAATATGTATTAGACTTCAGATTATCCTTGAACTTTTTTATATTTCATGTTCTTTAAGCTCAGAATCTCTGGCCCTTACAATGTCTTGATATTCACAGATCAAGGAACAAGGTTTGGCTTGTATCTGTTCTCTGTAGCAACAATTCTATATTAAGTTGTGGATGACATGTTTCTAGTACTGGAAAGGGAGAAAGGCTTTAGGAGGCATTGGGGCAAGAGGTGACTCTCTAGGAAATATAACAAAATTGTATCTATACACAATTATATAGTAGCTTTAATCATATAAACATAAGTTATTTAAGCATAGTTTCATAATTGTATTAAATGATTACACAGCATTAGAATAAAAATAATGTTTTTTTTCAGAATTTATTTGTACTTGTTTTTAATAAACACTGATTCAGAATTATTGATGCATAAAACCATTTCCATTCATACACTGTAAGCTAATGGCAAGGACCATATTTATGCATTAACAGATCTTCCAAAATGTATGTCACTAAACTGTACACACAGTAGGTGTCAAAGATAATAAAGCTTATTTGAGCAGTTAAAACCATAAGTTTTAGTTCCATCCATAGCTTGACAATTGCTCTGATAAGACAGTGTGTTGAATGTAGAAAGATGTCAGCAACTAGTATCCAATGAGTACCTACTTTATGCTGGGTGTAATTTTAATCCTCATAATCATAACAAACGTTGAAAATGAAAATTAGAGTATTTATATAATTTTCCCAATAGCCAGTTGCACAGTTCAGATTTGAGTCATGTATGTATTATTGACCCCAGAGCTGTTATTTTTCCTTCCTCTATATCAGTATTCTATTGATATACAGATATACACAATTGATTTGGGATTTTATTGTGGATTTTTCCATGAAACATTCAATACTTTACATAACATATTTCTATCTTTTATCAGTACATGCAGAGGAATTACTGGCATTTTCTTTTTTAAGAAGAAAAGTTATAATCAGTTTATTTTAGATATGTTACTGTAAATGCTGTATTTTCTGCTTGTCACTACTCTCGACTGGATAGAAACACAATTAGTGAAAGGAATATGTGCAGCAGGTTTTTCACACTTTACAAATGGTTACAAAGTGATAATTAACAATGTGCTAAATACTAGGTGATAATGCTCAACAGAATAAGGTGAAAATTAATTCTTTGAGATTCGATATCACTGGAATGGTTCATTTCCTTAAAAGCCATTGAAACAGATGAAAATTGACCATCTCTAGTTCTGAGGTACATAATACTCTATCATCAACTCAATTGTGTTGAACCACTCCTAGTCATTACCATAATATTTCATTCATGCTTCTGCTCATTCGACAAACATTTATTGAATATCAATGTTATGTCTGTGATAGATGCTGAGGATAAAGCAGCAAACAACAGACACATGGTCTCTGCCCTCATGGGAATTTTATTATATCAATTCTTATCACTTTTAGCATCACTGTTATCTTCAATATCACTCTCCTCATCCTAATCCTATAATCAGCATCGCCATCATCACCACTTACTCTAGAGACAAACTCTCTATTAATGGGTGAATTAAGAGATAAAGATTAGGAGGCTGTTATATATGACAGTGCACTCTTACCCTTTTCTCCCCATGCTCATTTACAGTATATGTTTAAAATGTCATCTCACAAACCCTTCTCTGATCACCCCATTTAAAGTAGACCAAACCCCCAATTATTTTACATCACTTGAACTTGGAATATGGTGGACACTCAAATCATATTTTCTGAATGAATGTATAAAGTAATAGAGATGTTTGTTTTCTCCCCATGCCTTTAATGGCCACACATAGCAAGAAATAGTCACTAAAGGTACCAGCCCACAAACTCAGAAATAGCTCCAGTGTTTTACCTGCAAACAACTGCTTTGCCCCATCACTGTCAGCATCCCATTAAGTTTACAATCTTGCATCTTGAAACACCCTTGCTCTATTTCAGACTGGATATCTTACTCTGATGATGTTTGTCTGGCATGTATTAACCCTCTACAAATAATTACCTAGATGTTATTAGCAGCAATAATTCACCTGGTCAGGCCTGGGCCCCTACAAGTTAGATGTGGAAAAACGGACGACACCATACATAATACTGGCCAGAATCATGAAGACTTAAATTACAGTGATAATAGTGGGAATTGGAAAAGGGATATAAATCCAAAAGACAAGATAGGACATCACCTATACTGACAGAAGAAGAGAACACTGGGACCTGTTTTACATAAAGTTCTTCATGATATTCAGGCACCACCTGAAAGTGGGGAGCTGCTCAAGACCTTAAAATTTTTTGTTCCCTCAATCTTGAAAGAGCTTCCTCCAGATTACCGTTAGTGTCCCTGTCCTTTATCTAGTTCAGGTCTCTCCTCAACTATCACCTTCCAGAGAGGGATGCCTTGAACACCTGTGGCTCTATCTTCTGTTTCCCCCTCTAGAACTAGTCTCTGTCCTTCTCTATCCTGCTCTATATCCTAACAGGCAGTCGAGTATCTACTGTATAGACAAACTGCCTTGTCCTTTTATTTCTGGTAGGGCTTGTCCATTGAAGTGCATCATCTGGAGACTAGATGGAAGAAGGCATGTTAGTTTGGGATATTTATTCCTCTGTTCTCTTTTATGGAAGTCGCAGTTCCTTGTAAAGTGGCTCTATCCATAAACTCTCTCTCTACTCCAGATTCTATTCTGGACCCCTTTAGACCTGGTACTGTACACAGCTGTTACTATCCCTGGAAGTATGAAACCATCCTTTAGCATTTCCCAACATCTAGTCCATGTGTTTACAGTCTCTTTATTAAATTACCCTCAATTATCCCAATTTAAATGTGTCATCTTATTCCTGCAAGAACCTTAAATATGCAATCCTATATAAAATGGCAGTCCCACAACTCTTACACATTTACTGTGCTTTATTTCCCTTCAGGGCACTGATCATCCTTTAGCATGGCTATATATCTGTTTGTTTACTATCTATCTTGTTCACTATAATATGAGCTCTGTTAGAAAATGGGCTTTGTCTGTTTTGTTTACTGCTATATCCCAGCCCCTAGGACAATGACTGGCATATAGTGGGTGTCCAATATATATGTGTCCAATGAACAGGCATACAAATAATACACCATATGTTTACCATAGCATTGCCATTTACCTTTATTTTTACATCTCTTCCTCTAATATTTTTCAGTAAAAAAATTATTTTATATTCTGAATTGTTTTGACACTATCATACTAATGTTATCATACCCTATAAGATTCATATTCTAAGAGAATTTTGCATGTATGACATTAAATAATGCAATGGGGTGTGTGTATGTGTGTGTGTGTGTGTGTGTGTGTATAGGTGTGTGTGTGTATGATGGGTATTCCAAAATTATTTGGAATGAAGTAAAATTATTTTACTTTACACATTTATAAGGACTGAATTTCTAATCACCTACCACTATTTCAAACTTTTGAAATTGACTGAATTAATCCATCTTTCAGGGAGTATGTATATTCCAGGAGGAAACTGGAGGAGAGATTATAGTAAGAGAAGAAAATAGCATACCCATCTGTATTTCAAATTAATAGAATCTTGTAAAAGGTACTGTTTGAAACCATTTTATATCCACCAACAATGCAGAGAATATTCAGAGATTGCCAAAAAAAAGATAATTGCATCTTTTAAAATTTTAAGCAGTATGATGCTTAAATGTGAGCTATTTTTGAGTATTTAAGCCTCAGATATGTATTTTTAATTTTGATTGCTCCAATGAGCTATACAACTATTTGCTAGGGATATTCTTCAAAAAAGAACTACCAACACAGTTAACTAAACACTTATACTTGCCCACTATATAATTACATGTAAGACAGCTTCTTAAAAATCACTGTTCTTTACAAGAAATGGTACATAATATAATGGAACCAAGTATGGGCACAGATTCATAATAACCCTTAGAGTATTCCTGCAATTATTTGTAAAATAATAAGAAAACTATACTGTCTTGTATAAGTTTTTATAATGTACAGATGTTTTCATATGTCATTTCTTTCCATACTCACAACAAACCTCTGAGATGTATTATTATCCTTAATTTCATATGAAAAAAACTGAGTAATGAAAAAGGGCTTGTTTGAGATCATCCAGTAAGTGAATTGTCGTTAAGCTAAGATACAAGCTAAGGTCTTTCATGAGGTCCTACTCAGATGAAATTGTATTTGAATCCTCTCCCGTAGAAACTCTGTGACCTTCGGCAGATCATTTACATTTCCTAATTTTCAGTTTCTCCAGCTGTAAAATTGTGAGCAGTAATATCTGGGTTATATTTTAATGAAGACTAAATTACATAAAATGTAACTAGTTAAAAAACTGATACATGGTGATGACAATAATACTAGAATTAGTAGAAGCAAGTCAAGAAGATGCAATTGTGATTCTGTTATTATTTTGTTATTATTCTGATTCTAAATTCTATGATTTAGATTTTAATTGTATTTGGAGTCCAGAACATTTAGCTCTACAGAACTGCAAATGCATTGATCCTTGTGTTACTTCCTAAATGGTCTAAAATGTTTTAAAATTTTCCTTGGGAAAAAACAATCATAGGTATTTGTGGAAATATGACAATCAAATGATTGTGTATCTTCAGTGGCAGTCTTCAGTACACTGATATGTAATTATCACATGGTTAAATCCACTATAAGTAGGCAGTAAAGAAGACCCTTTGTTTTCTTTCTACAAGTAGTAGAAAATTGCCCTAGGCTCAGAACAGATTCGGTTTCAAATCTTTTCTTTTTTTTCACCCATTTTCTCTTTGCTGCTAGTGAAATCATGTAATGTACTAGCAGTTCAGCTTACTAATTTGTCAAAATGGCATAATATTGGTATTCATTTATGCCTGTAAGAGAGTAAAGTGATTCAATCTCTATATTAGGATACTCTAGGTCACACTGGGTTAACAAGTAACCTCAAAAGTGTCAGTGTCATGTTAAAACAGATGGTAAAACAAAAAGTGTCAGTGTCATGTTAAAACAAATGTCTGGTTCAGGTGATTCTCCATTCCAGCTATCCTCTACATGTTATCTCAGCATCCCTAGATGCCCCTACCTAAATGCATACTTCCAAAAACATTGTTGCAGGGGAACACGGTTTGAAGAATTGAGCATCAACAATTAAGTACTTCTACCTGGAACTGATGCATATAATTTGTACTTATATACTATTGCTTAAAAGCAAATCATATGGCTTTGCATATAACTTTGAGAAGTGGGGAACTCAACTCCTCCCAGGGACTCAGAAGTAGATGAAAACCATATATTGATGAACAGAAGTGTTACCACAACTGAGATCATAATTGACAAGGAGAATGTCTTCAAAGAATGTTAAACCATGAAACTCCACACTGATACAGCTCACAAAGCTGTTTTTTGTATATGAATAGGGCATGGCTATATATCAAATGACTTCTATAACACATTATTCTTAACCTAGAATATGTTGCCTTTTCACCTCACTACTAGAGAGAACTAGAAGATTCCTGTAGTGTCATAGTACAAGTATCAGGGCTAAGAAAATGATGGATACTGCTCAGAGAGGCAGATATTAAATCTAGAGAGGTTTACTGTGTCTTTATGTGAAAATCGTAATGATAATGTTGGTATTTATACTGTGACACAGAAAGGACAGATTCTAAAACTTCAGCTCTGCATGGACACCACTGCACAGACTACAAATGAAGTCTCCAAACATAATGTGTGATCATTAAGTCATTGTAATATGATATATTGAGAAATTTCTGCAATTGACATTTTAAGTTTTCCATAAGAAAGTATAATTTGAATTTAGATTCTTTCTTTTATAGTTTCAGTCATCTCTTCTCAATTATTTTTCTCGTATTCATAAAGCCTTGTAATAAAGAACCACATTAGTTCCTATTTCTTATTGCTATATGGCTGAGTGAAGCAGATGCTATTGATTCCCTAGTCGGATTCACTTTATTAGGAGAGTATCTCCATCCCCCAGCTAATGTTGCTGTTGACTGCCAATACCTGCACCCATCTTCTCCAGAGCATTACCCTTGACTAACTGGAGCAAACTTGACAGAGGTGTCTGGAATGTTAGAACGTTACAGACCTCATACCTCCAAGGCAGTCCATAGCCATGGCAGTCCTGCCTTCTTGCCTTTAGTGGGGCATCTGCGAAACAATTTACCTCCAGAATTTCCTATGATATGAGGTTGAAGCTGAGCTCTTGGGTTGTTTTCCTGTCCTCATCTCTTCCCCCTCATTCCTTATAGATTTCTCCTAAGAGGACTTTAAAAAAAAATCACTTTCACATGAAATCTTGTCTCAGGCTCTGCTTCCAGGCCTGACCTAAGATATTGGGTATGCTGAACCTAATTACTGCAGTTAATATTCTAATATTTAGAACGAAGGTAGAGCTGCTCTCACAGAAAGCATTCTTTAGAAGGTTATTCCAGCCTGGGTTTGCAATGCATTAAACAAACAAGCAAACAGAAAAAAAAACTATACAGGCTTAAAACAACATCCCCAATTAAGGCTCTGCTTTGAACCACAAATTACTGATGTTCAGCAAACTACATCAACAGACTGTTTTGAGTTAGTCAAATAGATACATGACATCACTATGTTCACTTAACCTGCTAATTACATTAAAATTATAAGTTCTGGTGTGTAGACAACAAAATTTAAAAATCTTTCGAGAATATGAGCATTACGAACCTCTCAGGTAACTAACTGGGAAAGGAACACTAAGAAATGCCTTCTGAAGTTTATGAGAACACAGTGGAGTGCATATATAGTTCAGCTACATTATCCTCATTGAGGTAACAGTTGCAATATGTCAAGCTCTGGAAACACATTCTAAGGGACATGCAGTCAATCTAATGTCCAGAAAAAAAAGATCAGAGATTTGGGGTTATATAATGTAAACATGTGTCACATGAAGGACTTCAAAGAGTTATGGACATATCCCAAACAACCATTCATTTTTTTAAAATTTAATTTTATTTACATACTTTTTATACAGCAGGCTGTTATTAGTTATCTATTTTATATATATTAGTGTATATAAGTCAATCTTAACCTCCCAATTCATCCCCCAACCACTAACTCACATCCAACTTTCCCCCCTTTGTGTCCATAATTTTGTTCTCTACATCGGTATCTCTATTTCTGCCTTGAAAACTGGTTCATCTGTACCATTTTTCTAGATTCCACATATATGCATTCATATACGATATTTGTTTTTCTCTTTCTGACTTACTTCACTCTGTATGACAATCTCTAGGTCCATCCACGTCTCTACAAATGACCCAATTTCATTCCTTTTTATGACTGAGTAATATTCCATTGTATGCAAGTACCACAACTTCTTTATCCATTCGTCTGTCGTTGGGCATTTAAGTGGCTTCCGTGACCTGGCTATTTCAAATAGTGCTGCAATGAACATTGGGGTGCATGCGTCTTGTTGAATTATGGTTTTCTCTGGGTATATGCCTAGTAGTGGGATTGCTGGATCATAAGGTAATTTTATTTTTAGTTTTTTAAGGAACCTCCATACTGTTCTCCATAGTGAGTGTATCAATTTACATTCCCACCAACAGTGCAAGAGGGTTCCCTTTTCTCCACACCCTGCCCAGCATTTGTTGTTTGTAGATTTTCTGATGATGCCCATTCTAACTGGTGTGAGGTGGTACCTCAATGCAGTTTCGATTTGTATTTCTCTAATAATTAGTGATGTTGAGCAGCTTTTCATCTGTATGTCAGCTTGGCCATCTGTATGTCTTCTTTGGAGAAATGTCTGTTCAGGTCTTCTGCCCATTTTTTGATTGGGTTGTTTGTTTTTCTGATATTGAGCTGCATGAGCTGTTTATATATTTTGGAGATTAATCCTTTGTCCGTTGATTCGTTGGCAAATATTTTCTCCCATTCGGAGGGTTGTCTTTCCATCTCGTTTACAGTTTCCTTTCCTATGCAAAAGTTTTAAAGTTTCATTAGGTCCTATTTGCTTTTTTTTTAAAATTTATTTCCATTACTCTAGGAGGTGGGTCAAAAAAGATCTTGCTGTGATTTACGTCAAAAAGTATTCTTCCTAAGTGTTCCTCTAAGAGTTTGGTAGTACCCGGTCTTACATTTAGGTCTTTAACCCATTTTGAGTTTATTCCTGTATATGGTGTTAGGGAGTGTTCTAATTTCATTCTTTTACATGTAGCTGACCAGTTTTCCCAGCACCATTTATTGAAGAGACTGTCTTTTCTCCTTTGTATATCCTTGCCTCCTTTGCCATAGATTAGTTGACCATAGGTGCATGGGTTTATCTCTGGGTTTTCTATCCTGTTCCATTGATCTGTATTTCTGTTTTTCTTCCAGTACCATATTGTCTTGATTACTGCAGCTTTGTAGTAGAATCTGAAGTCTGGGAATCTAATTCCTCCAGCTCCATTTTTTCCCCTCAAGATTGCTTTGGCTACTAGGGGTCTCTTGTGTCTCCATACAAATTTTAAGATTTTTTTTGTTCTAGTTCTGTAAAAACTGCCCCTGGTAATTTGATAGGGATTGCAATGAATCTGTAGATTGCTTTGGGTGGTATAGTCATTTTTACAATATTAATTCTTCCAATCCAAGAACATGGTATATCTCTCGATCTGTTTGTGTCATCTTTAATTTCTTTCATCAGTGTGTTATAATTTTCTGAGTACAGGTCTTTTACCTCCTTAGGTAGGTTTATTCCTAGATATTTTATTCTTTTTATTGAAGTGGTAAATGGGATTGTTTCTTTAATTTCTCTTTCTGATCTTTCATTGTTGGTGTATAGGAATGCAAGAGATTTCAGTATATTAATTTTGATTCCTGCAACTTTACCAAATTCATTGATAAGCTCTAGTAGTTTTCTGGTGGCATCTTTAGGATTCTCTATGTATAGTATCATGTCATCTGCAAACACTGACAGCTTTACTTCTTCTTTTCCAATTTGGATTCCTTTTATTTCTTTTTCTTCTCTGATTGCCGTGGCTAGGACTTCCAAAACTATGTTGAATAATAGTGGCAAAGGTGGACATCCTTGTCTTGTTCCTGATCTTAGAGGAAACACTTTCAGTTTTTCACCATTGAGAATGATATTTGCTGTGGGTTTGTGGTGTATTATTATGTTGAGGTGGGGTCTCTCTATGCCCACTTTTTGGAGGGTATTTGTCATAAATGGGTGTTGAATTTTGTCAAAAGCTTTTTCTGCATCTACTGAGATGATCATATAGTTTCTATTCTTCAATTTATTAATATGGTGTATCACATTGATTGATTTACATATATCGAAGAATCCTTGCATCCCTGGGATAAATCCCACTTAATCATGGTGTATGATCCTTTTAATGTGCTGCTGGATTCTGTTTGCTAGTATGTTGTTGAGGATTTTTGCATCTATAGTCATCAGTGATATTGGTCTGTAATTTTCTTTTTCTGTAGTATGTTTGCCTGGTTTTGGTATCAGGGTGATAGTGGCCTTGTAGAATGAGTTTGAGACTGTTCCTTCCCCTACAATTTTTTGGAAGAGTTTGAGAAGGATGGTTGTTAGCTCTTCTCTAAATGTTTCATAAAATTCCATGTGAAGCCATCTGGTCCTGGACTTTTGATTGTTGGAAGATTTTTAACCACAGTTTCAAATTCATTACTTGTGATTGGTCTGTTCATATTTTCTATTTCTTCCTGGTTCAGTCTTGGAAGATTATACCTTTCTAAGAATTGTCCATTTCTTCCAGGTTGTCCACTTTATTGGCTAGAGTTGCTTGTAGTAGTTTCTTAATATGCTTTGTATTTCTGCAGTGTCCACTGTAACTTCTCTTTTTCATTTCTAATTTTATTGATTTGAGTCCTCTCCCTCTTTTTCTTGATGAGTCTGGCTACAGGTTTATCAATTATGTTTATCTTCTCAAAGAACCAGCTTTTAGTTTTACTGATCTTTGCTATTGTTTTCTTGTTTCTATTTCATTTATTTCTGCTCTGATCTTTATGATTTCTTTCCTTCTGCTAACTTTGGGTTTTGTTTCTCTAGTTCCTTTAGATGTAAGGTTAGATTGTTTCTTTAAGCTTTTTCTTGTTTCTTGAGGTAGGACTGTATTGCTATAAACTTCCCTCTTAGAACTGCTTTTGCTGCACCCCACAGGTTTTGGATCATCGTGTTTTTGTTGTCATTTGCCTGTAGGTATTTTTTGATTTCCTCTTTGAATTCTTCTGTTATCTCTTGGTTATTTAGTAGCATATTATTTAGCCTACATGTGCTTTTATTTTTTAACGTTTTTTTCCCTGTAATTTATTTCTAATCTCATAGCTTTCTGTTTGGAAAAGATGCTTGATATGATTTCAATTTTCTTAACTTAACCATGCTTGATTTGTGACCCAAGATGTGATCTATCCTGGATCATGTGCCGTGTGCACTTGAGATGAAAGTGTAATCTGCTCTTTTCGGACGGAAAGTCCTATAAATACCAATTAAGTCTATCTGGTCTATTGTGTCATTTAAAGCTTGTGTTTCCTCATTAATTTTCCTTCTGGATGATCTGTCCACTAATGTACGTGAGGTGTTACAGTCCCCAACTATTACTGTGTTACTCTCAATTTCCTCTTTTATAGCTGTCAGCATTTGCCTTATGTATTGAGGTGTTCCTAGGTGGGGTGCATATATATTTATAATTATTACTTCTTCTTCTTGGATTGATCTCTTGATCACTATGTAGTGTCCTTCCTTGTCTCCTGTAACATTCTTTATTTTAAAGTCTATTTTATCATATATGAGTATTGCTACTCCAGATTTTTTTTTGATTTCCATTTGCATGGAATATCTTTTTCCATCTCCTCATTTTCAGTCTGTATGTGTCCCTAGGTTTGAAGTGGGTCTCTTGTAGACAGCATATATATGGGCCTTGCTTTAGTATCCATTCAGCGAGCCGGTGTCTTATGGTTGGACACTTAATCCATTCACATTTATGGTAATTATTGATATGTATGTTCCTATTACAATTTTCTTAATTGTTTTGGGTTTGTTTTTGTAGATCGTTTCCTTCTCTTGTGTTTCCTAGGTAGAGAAGTTCCTTTAGCATTTGTTGTACAGCTGGTTCAGTGGTGCTGAATTCTGTTAGCTTTTGCTTGTATGCAAAGCTTTTGATTTCTCCATCAAATATGAATGAGATCCTTGCTGGGTAGAGTAATCTTGGTTGTAGGTTCTTCCCTTTCATCACTTTGAATATGTTGTGCCACTCCCTTCTGGCTTGTAGAGTTTCTGCTGAGAAATCAGCTGTTAACCTTACGGGAGTTCCCTTGTATGTTATTTGTCGTTTTTCCCTTGTTGCTTTTAATAATTTTTCTTTGTCCTTAATTCTTGTCAATTTGATTACTATGTGTCTCGGCGTGTTTATCCTTGGGTTTATCCTGTATGGAACTCTCTGCGTTTCTGAACTTGGGTGGCTATTTCCTTTCCCATATTAGGGAAGTTTTCGACTATAATCTCTTCAAATATCTTCTCGGGTCGTTTCTCTCTCTATTCTCCTTCTGGGACTCCTATAATGCGAATGTTGGTGCATTTAATCTTGTCCCAGAGATCTCTTAGTCTGTCTTCATTTCTTCTCATTCTTTTTTCTTTATTCTGTTCCGTGGCAGTGAATTCCACCATTCTGTCTTCCAGGTCACTTATCCGTTCTACTGCCTCAGTTATTCTGCTACTGATTCCTTCTAGTGTATTTTTCATTTCAGTTATTGTATTGTTCATCTCTGTTTGTTTGCTCATTAATTCTTCTAGGTGTTTGTTCTTTAATTCTTCTAGGTCTTTGTTAAACAACTTGCATCTCTTCCATCTTGCCTCCATTCTTTTTCCTTGGTCCTGGATCATCTTTAATATCATTATTCTTTTTCTGGAAGAATGCCTATCTCCACTTTCTTTAGTTGTTTTTCTGAGGTTTTATTTTGTTCCTTCGTCTGGTACATAGTCCTCTTCCTTTTCATTTTGTCTGGCTTTATGTTAATGTGGTTTTCTTTCCACTGGCTGTGGGATTGTAGTCCTTCTTGCTTCTGCTATCTGCTCTCTGATGGATGAGGCTATCTAAGAGGCATGTGCAAGCTTCCTGATGGGACAACTCCCATTCTGACTAATTAGTATGAAGTAGTTATATCATGAACTTGTACACAAGAAGTAATTATTAAGTATTACAGATTCAATCCGCAGATTAAATGAAATCCCTATCAAATTACCAATGGCATTTTTTTTTCTTACAGAAGTAGAACAAAAATTCTTAAAATTTCTATGGAGACACAAAAGACCCCGAATAGCCACAGCAATCTTGAAGGAAAAAACCGGCACTGGAAGAATCAGACTCCCTGACTTCAGACTATACTACCAAGCTACAGTAATCAGGACAATATTGTGCTGGCACAAAAACAGAAATATAGATCAATGGAACAGGGTAGAAAGCCCAGAGATAAACCCACGCGCCTATGGTCAACTAATCTATGACAAAGGAAGCAAGGATATACAATGGAGAAAAGACAGTCTCTTCAATAAGTGGTGCTGGGTAAACTGGTCAGCTGCACGTAAAAGAATGAAATTAGAACACTCCCTAACACCGTACACAAAAATAAACTCAAAATGGATTAAAGACCTAAACGTAAGACTGAACACTATAAAACTGCTAGAGGAGAACATAGGAAGAACACTCCTTGACATAAATCACAACAATATCTTTTTTCACCCACCTCCTAGAGTAAGGAAAATAAAAACAAAAATAAACAAATGGGACCTAACTGAACCTAAATGCTTTTGCACAGCAAAGGAAACTATAAATAAGATGGAAAGACAACTCTCAGAATGGGAGTAAATATTTGCCAATGAATCAGCAGACAAAGGATCAATCTCCAAAATATATAAACAGCTCATGCAGCTCAATATTAAAAAAAAAAAAATCAAAAAATGGGCAGAAGACCTAAATAGATATTTCTCCAAAGAGATATATAGATGGCCAAGAGCCACATGAAAAGATGCTCAACATCACTAATTATTAGAGAAATGCATATCAAAACTACAGTGAGGTATCACCTCACACCGATCAGAATGGGCATCATCAGAAATCTATAAACAAGAAATGCTGGAGAGGGTGTGGAGAAAAGGGGACTCTCCTACACTGTTGGTGGGAAGGTAAATTGATACAGCTACTATGGAGAATGGTATGGAGGTTCCTTAAAAAACTAAAACTAGAATTACCACATGACCCAGCAATCCCACTACTGGGCATATACCCAGAGAAAAATGTAATTCAGAAAGACACATGCACCCCAATGTTCATTGCAGCACTATTTAAAATAGCCAGGTTATGGAAGCAACCTAAATGCCCATCGATAGATGAATGGGTAAAGAAGATGTGGCACATATATACAATGGAATATTCGCCATAAAAAGGAACAGAATTGGATCATTTGTAGAGACGTGGATGGACCTAGAGACTGTCATACAGAGTGAACTAAGTCAGAAAGAGAAAAACAAATATCGTATATGAACGCATATATGTGGAATGTAGAAAAATGGTACAGATGAACTGGTTTACAAGGCAGAAACAGAATCAGATGTAGAGAACAAATGTATGGACACAAAGGCAGTAAAGTGGGGTGGGCGGTGGTGGTGGTGGGATGAATTGGGATATTCAAATTGACATATATACACTAATATATATAAAGTAGATAACAAAAAAAGAATTCTGAGTAATCTAAATTAACAGCTATACATATATATTTTCTAATTAAGTAGAAATTGACATTTGTTGCTTAAATTTCCTATTTCACAATTTATTTACTGATTGTGTAAAAATTATATTCTTTAATCATATTTCTATAAAAAGTAGAAACATGCTAAAATCTGAGGTAACATTTTAGTTACTTATAAGAAAACAGGAATTATTCTCCAATAAAATCTTTATCATAATGATGAAATAAATATAAAGGAAAAACCCATATAATTAGGGGAAAAACAAACAAACTCTTGGTTCAAAAACCAAAGAGAGGTGTTAACAAATACCAAAGGACTGAGGATACCACCCCCAATGCTGGTATTAAATATGTGCATATCACTGCTACACTAAACATTACCTAGAGATCAACGTTTTGTTTCCAAACCACTCTCATATAGATATCCAGAACTGCTCCTAAGTATGAATAGTCCCAAGCTCTACCCAAACAAGTAGTAATGAAACCTAGAGGGGCAAGATAGGGGTAGGGATTAAGAGGTAAAAACTATTATGTATAAGATAAATAAGCTCCAAGGATATGTTGTACAGCACAGGGAATATAGAAAATATTTTATAATAACTTTAGATGGAGTACAATCTATAAATATTTTGAATAACTAGGTTGTACACCTGAAACTAATATAATACTAAATCAACTATACTTCAATAAAAAACTAGAGAATCAGTACACAAATCATCAAGTATCCAGATGATTCATATACAGGTTCATTTTAAGAAACACTAGAATATGCTCTGAGCCCAGATTGACTCTAGTGATATTGTAAGGGTAAAGTAATTATGAAGAACAATCAATTCATTTCTTATCTTTTTACACCTGTTTTTTAATTGCCTTATAGTTGATGCACAATATTATATAAGCTTCAGGTGTACAATTTTTAAAGTTTATACTCCATCTGTACTTATTATAGAATATTGGCTATATTCCCTGTGCTGTACAATATATGCTTATATCTTATTTATTTATTTATCTTTTAAAAGGAACATTTATTTATTTATTTTTTGGCTGCGTTGGGTCTTTGGTGCTGCACATGGGCTTTCTCTAGTTGCAGGGAGCGGGGGTTACTCTTCGTTGCAGTGCGCAGGCTTCTCATTGAGGTGGCTTCTCTTGTTGCAGAGCATGGGCTCTAGGCGCGCTGGCTTCAGTAGTCGTGGCACATGGGCTCAGCAGTTGTGGCTCACAGGCTGTAGAGCACAGGCTCAGTAGTTGTGGCGCACGGGTATAGTTGCTCCGTGGCACGTGGGATCTTCCTGGAACAGGGATCAAACCCATATCCCCTGCATTGGCAGACGGATTCTTAACCACTGTGCCACCAGGGAAGTTCTAGCTTATTTATTTTAAACATAGTAGTTTGTACCTCTTAATCCTCTACCAGTATCTTACCCCTTTCCCCTTCATTTCTTATCTTTTTACCTGGAATACAGAAAAAATTTTCTATCAGTAACTGCAGTGTCCAGTGGTTACAAAATATTCTATTCCAAGCTAACTTCTAAAGCAATCCTTCCAAATTATCAAGTTATCCCACTACCACCTCTTCAATCTAGAAGTTGCAATAATAAAAGCACACAAAGCAGATTGAAATTCTTTAAGTAAAAGGCACAATGTTTATGCCAATTAGCTGTGCAAAAGAATCAGCATCACTCTAAGCAGCTGGTACACACGGAATGTGATGTGAGATTTCTTTTCCACCTGATCAAATCCTGGAGAAGGCAGGGCCAAAGTGGAAAGAGATAAAGCTACGGAGCCCAACACATCCATGTTTGTGTCCTGCCTCCGCTATTTGCAGTCTGAGCTGCAAAAAGTGATTTAGCCTCTCTGAGCTTTAAAATACTCTGAAAATTTGAGACTAATACTTCTTGGTAGGAAAGATAATAATAATAGCTAACATACACTGAATGCTGACCCTGGGCCATCCTCCAGAGTAATAGCTTTATATGTATATATAATTACATTTAATACTTGCTGAAGCCCTTTTTTTTTTCCGGTACGCAGGCCTCTCACTGTTGTGGCCTCTCCCGTTGCGGAGCACAGGCTCCGGATGCGCAGGCTCAGCGGCCATGGCTCACGGGCCCAGCCGCTCCGCGGCATGTGGGATCTTCCCGGACCAGGGCATGAACCCATGTCCCCTGCATCGGCAAGCAGACTCTCAACCACTGCACCACCAGGGAAGCCCGCTGAAGCCCTTTTCATGGGTACTACTATTACCTATTACATTTGCATGTTACAGATGAGAAAACTGAGGCATAGAGTAATAAACTACTTTCACAAAGAGACAAAGATAATAAATTGAAGATCCTAGTTCTGGTCTTAGCAGTCTCATCCCAGAAAAGAAATGTTTGGATATTGAAGTATAGGTGTTATTGCAATGAATGGATTTATGGAATGCCCCATGCACATCGCAAGAAATCAAAAACACTAAGCTACTTGTCTTTCTCTCTTACCTTTTCGGATTAAACTGAACTACCAATGACAGATAAATATTGTTAGTCTACAAGCAATGCCAATTCTAAACTTATTCCAAATGACTCTCTTAAATTGACAATGTGTACTCCCTTTCAATGAACTTTTAGTCAAGCAAAGCAGTAAACCAATGCCTTCCTTACAAGTAGGCTTTATATAATTTCACTGGAATGTGATAAAACTGGAATATATAGGGAGTTTGCCTATGTTTCACCAGCACAGATTTAAGTGCAAACTTAGCATTTTAGTTAGCCCCACAAATGGAAAGTAGGAAAACAATGTATGAAGTTAGATAATTACTGAAGTTGTAATGCTTGAAATTCAAGATTTTTGAATGCTGTGTGTGTATGAGTGTGAGTGTGTGCATGTGTGTGTGTGTTAGACCTATAAGCACTGCTGATCCAGCATTTGTTATGCCATTTGACTATCCAGAGACCCAGAATTGATATTATGTGAAGCACTTGACAATTCAAGTAAAAGATAATGTGATATTTTTCCCAAACTGGTCAATAATAAATGAATTTAGAATTTAAATCAAAACAATGGATTTCTCACAGTACATTATTGATACGGCACACTTATTCTAACAACATTTTCAAAGGATAATGCATTATTTACTGCCACTACTAATAAAAACTCCAATATAAATGAAAGTATTAAACTAAAAAAATAAAATAAAATAGGTCTGAGCATGGTAAACATTCCGCAGGGTAGTTTATTTGGAATTTGGGTAGAGAAAATGTGTAACATGATTTGCTTCACAAATTCCTGATTTTTTTTTTTACATTGGTGAGTAAAACGTATGTTTCCTATAATGACTTAAGTGCTATAGCCAAACACTAAAATGTCCTATAACTATTCCATATGACTTCTGGTACATACTGCTCATCTGAATAATGCAATATGAGAAAGTGACAAGTAACTTTTCATAGTAATAAAGTTATATGAGGACAGAATACTACTTTAAAGATTTATTTCAGAATTAGAAATTTTACTATGATTTTAATTTTTTTCCCAGGAGTGTTTTGATTCTTTCACTTTAAATTCCATATCTAAAGAAATGCAGGACTCATAAAAGTATGTTGACTGAACTTGTTTGTTGAATGAATAAATGAATGCATGCATGGTTACTGAAAGAAGAAAAACAATGGAGGAAGACAGAGAGATTTCAATGAACACACAATCATAAATAAAGATACAAGTTTAGCATGGAGTGTTGCTGATTCTTTTGCACAGCTAAGTATAAACTCTGTAAACCATTCTCATTCCACACTATATCCCCATACTACTGACCATACCTCCTGGCAAACACTAATCTGTTTTCCATTTTTAAAACTGTGTCTTTTCAAATATGTTATATAAGTGAAAGCATCTCTTTTGCGATTGGTTTTTTCATGCAGCATAATTCCTTACAGATGCATCTAAAGTGTGGTGTTTATCAATAGTTCATTGCTTTTTATTGGTGAGTAGTATTCCATGGTATGTATATACCACAGTTTATTTAACCATTCATCTACTGAAGGGCATTAGCTCTGATTCCAGTATTGGCTATCACAAATAAAGCTGCTATGACCATTCATGCACAGGGTTTTTTGGTGTGTATGTGAAGATAAACTTTCATTTTGGATGGATAAATACCAAGGAGTGGTGGAATGTATGGCAGTTGAATGTTTAGTTTCATAAGAAACCACCAAAATGTGTTCCAGAGTTGCTGAATCATTTTACATTCCCACCAGTGATGTATAAATGATTCAGTTTCTTCACAACCACACCAGCATTTGTTGTCATTATTTTACACATAGATGTGTAGTATATGTCATTATGGTGTAAATTTGTATTGTTTTGATGGCTAAGGATTTGAACATCTTTTCATGTCATTATTTGCCATCTGTCTATTCTTTTCAGTGAAATGTCTATTCAATAAAAAAGTATTTCTGTTAAGGTTTGAGAGTTTTAAAAAATATATTTTAGATACTACTCCTTTGCAAATATTTTCTCTCAGTCTGTAGGTTCTCTTTTCATCTTCTTTACATGGGTTTCACAAAGTAATTTTTTTTTTTTAATTTTGAGTAAGTCCAATATATCAATTGTTTCTTTCATGGATCATGCTTTTGGTATCAAGCCTAAGCACTCTTGTCTAGATAAGATTCTAAAGATATTCTCCTATTTTTTCCCTAAATTTTTTACAGTTTTACATTTTACATTTAAGTGTGTAATTCATTTTGAATTGATTTTTGTATATGGTGAGAAGTTTAGGCCAGATAGATAGATAGATTGATTTTGCCTCTATACATCCAAATGTTCTAGCACCATTTGTTGAAAAGACTATCCTTTCCCCATTAAATTGTTTTTTGCACCTTTGCCAAAAATCAGTCAAGCATGTTTGTGTGATTTTATATCTGGGTTCCCTATTCTACTGGCCTATATTTTTTCCTTCCACTACTTCTATACTGTCTTGATGACTACAGATGTATAGTAGGTGTTAATATAGGGTAGAATGATCCTTCTGTCTATGGGCAGCATGTTCTATACATGTCAATTAGATCCTACTGGTTAATTGCATTGTTTAGAGATTTAATACTCTTACTGATGTTCTGTCTAGTATTTCTGTCAGTTCCTATTATAGAGATGATATATTGAAGTCTGCAACCATAATTGTTTATTTGCTTATTTCTGCTTTATGCTCTTTCCATTACTACTTCATGTATTTTGAGGGTCTATTGTTGATGAATACCCATTTAGAATTGCTATGTCTTCCTGGTGAATAATCCTTTTGTCATTATGCAATGCCCCTCTTTGCATGTAGTAATTTTCTTTGCTCTGAAATCTACTTTATTATGTATTATTATTATAATTCCCATTTGAAAAATACTATATGCATGTTAAACTTTTGTTCCATCCATTTACTTTTAACCTACATATATCATTTAATTTGAAGTTAGTTTCTTATAAGCAGGCAATAATTGGGTCATATCTTGTTAACTGCTCTATCATTCTCTCTTTTGATTTCTGTATTTAGATTATTTACATTTAAGATACTTACTGGTATGCTAGAATCATATCTGCCATTTTACTAATAGTTTTTGTTTGCTCCAGTTCTCATCCCTCTTTTTTCTTGCTTTTTCATGTGTTACTTGATTATTGTATAGGATTCCATCTTGATTTATTTGTAGTGTTCATGAGTGCATCTCTCTGTGTAATTTTCACAGTGGGTGCTCTGTGTGTTACAATATACATGTGTAACATCACAGCCTATGAATATCAACATTTTACCTCTTCAAGTCAATATAAAAATCTCACTTTCACTTAGGTCACTTTACCTTCCTTACTTTTAAATATCTTTGTCTTGAGTATTAGATGATGTAATAATTTCTGCTTCAATCATCAAATGTGATTTATAAAACTCATGAGGAAAAGGACAGTCTACATTATGTACCCATGTTTCTGTTCTTCCATTGGTTTTTCCTCCTACCTGATGTTCCATGATTCTTTCTTTTATTATTTCCTTTCTGTTTGAAAAACTTTCTCAGCCAATCTATAAAGGTAGGTCTGCTAGCAATAAATTCTTTTCATTTTCTCCAACTGAGAATTTATCTCTCATTCATTCTTGAAGGGTAGTTTTATCAGAAATAGAATTTGTGGTTAACAGTTCTTTTCTTTTGCCACTTGAAAAAATATTGTGCCACTTTCTTTTGGACTCCAAGATTTCAAATGAGAAGTCCACAGACATTGAAATGGGGTTTCCTATGGATAATACTGTTTCTCTTTTCTGCCTTCAAGGTGTTTTCATCGTCTTCAGCTTTCGAAAGTTTACTTATTGTTGTTGGCGTAGGTTTCTTTGTGCTTACTTATCTTACTGGGGTTTGCTTAGCTTCTTGGACCTATATGTTGGTTCCTTCAACACATTTTGGAAGTTATCAGCCATTATTTCTTCAAATATTATTTCAGCCCCACTCTTTCTCCTCTCTTTTTGATACTCTAGTAGTATGAATATTGGATTTTTGTTTTTGTTTTGTTTTGCTTTGTTTTGCTTTGTTTTTGTTTTTGTTCCATAGGCTCCTGAGACTCAGTTCAATTTATTTTTCAGTATATTTTCTCTCTTTTGTTTCAAATTGGGTAAATTGTACTGATCTGCTTTCAAGTTTGCTGGTTCCTTTACATGTCATCTCCACTTTACTATTGAGCCCATTTGGTTAAGTTTTTTGTTATTTCTGTTATTGTATTTTTCACTTCTGTAACTTTTATTTGATCTTTTTAATATAACATTTATTTCTTTGCTATATTTTTTTTCTATTTTTTCATTTGTTTCAAGAAATTTGTAATTGCTTATTATAACACTTTTGTAAAAGAAGCTTTAAAATCCTTGTTGGATAATTCCAATATTGGATTCATTTTGGCATTAGCATTAATTTACTATCATTTCTCATATAAATGATTTTCTTGGTTCTTGGTATGGAGGGTGATTTTTTATAGTATTCTCAACATTGTGTCTGTTAAATTTAGCAACTCATTGCCCTATTTAACTCTTTTTTTTCTTTAATTCTTTATTTTAGCAGGTAGTCACCATGTTTAAGTTTATCACACAAGTCTTGGCCTGCATTTGTGGACTGTGGCTCCAATGGCACTTTAATTTCCAGAGCCTTGTTTGGTTGGTTGTTTTTTTGTTTTTGTTTTATTCTTAGTTTATTAGGTACCAGCAGGGCTCCTACCATAGATACAAATGGGATTTCCCCATCTTGGGCTGCTGGGTACCTTTTCATGGGGGAGGGATGTGGTAGGAAGCCCTTAGCAGTTTCCCCCTCCCTCAGCTGCCTGGTTGCCTCTAAAGGGACAGGGGCTCTCAGACCCTCTGAGTCAAAAAGCATTTCTAGGGCTTCCCTGGTGGCGCAGTGGTTGAGAGTCCGCCTGTTGATGCAGGGGACAAGGGTTCGTGCCCCGGTCCGGGAAGATCGCACATGCCGCGGAGCGGCTGGGCCCGTGAGCCATGGCCGCTGAGCCTGCGCGTCCGGAGCCTGTGCTCCGCAACGGGAGAGGCCACAGCAGTGAGAGGCCCGCGTACCGCAAAAAAAAAAAAAAGCATTTCTAAAACAGGCAGCTTGCTACTGCTGGCTCCTTCTTGCTGATTCTGCGCATGCACTCCAGTACCTCTGAAGAGGGGTGAAGTTTTCTATTTCTAGCCACTTGCTGTGGTGTGTCCATCCATTGCTTATGTCCCACCTCCAATGTCTCTGGATGATGTTGAGGGGCTGAACTGAGGGAAGAAAAGACAGTCTCAGGACTGTGTGGACAAAGAGACTCCCAAATGGAATTTCCTTTTCTGACTAGATCCCTTCAGCCTATTCTATCTTCCTGCCTCAGTATTTCTCAGTGGGAAAGTAGAGTCTTAGGCCCTGCAGTATAGGAGAGTGCTTTCTCTGGACACTTACTGTTGTCAGAGCTCCTTGTAGATCTGCCTTGCTGGTCATGTTTGTGTTGAGTTCTTCTGATATTGTCATAAGTACTCTGCTAGATCCAGGAGAGGGAGGAACTTACCGGGGACACCTTCTATGGCTTGCCTGGGGGTCAGAAAATGTCGGGGCTTAGTAGGCTTCTTCTGTTGGGGTGGGGCAAAATTAAAATGCCTGTTCTTCCAGTCCTGGGGTCCCAAATCAGCTCAGCTCCTTCTTACCATATTTTCAGAGTTCTCCTTTTGTTGTTGCCTGTGTTATTTCCAGGGTTTATATTGTGTTTAGCAGAGAGCAGAAAGATACAGGTTTATGCCATCCTGTCTGAATGGGAAGTTCCAAAAATATCCATTTTTATTCTTAAAATAAAGATGGATATTACTTTTCCTTATTAACAGTGACAGAAACTCAGGTACAAAAACATATTCTATTTGTTCAAGGTCATGAGGTAATAAGCAAAAGGCAGTAGAGATAATAAGCTTGATCTAACTACTAAAGGGCAATTTTTTCCTTTTCCATGTCCTCTTTTTCTTTGTACATGTAAACTGAGTAATAAACAACAACAACAACAAAGAGCAAGTTCTAAGAAACTATTCTTCACCTAGTATCATTTATCTGAGGGGGTAAAAAAACTATGTAATTAAAAGTGTTCATTAAGTTGTGCCACGGCAAACAGAGGCAAAGGCAATAAATGTAAAACAAAGGCTTTCCAAGAAATGCCAGGCAAAGGCAATGAGGACAACTGTAAAGTATACAGGATTAAAGAAAAGCAGCATTTTGAAGGTCAGGTATTGTCTTGGCAAAATGACTGGCTCAGTTCTGTTGCTAGTTCCTTGGCAGCCCCCTGTCCAAATGTGTTTTCAAGAAGACTAGCACCCCAAACAAGAGAGGCACATTTGGCCTGGGAGCTTGCCAGAGAGCAAGGACAGCTGAGTTGATTTTAGGCTATCATTTTGGAAAGAGTAAAAATGGCTGTTTCTTTGTCTTTCTCTGCTAGATATTTCAGATGCTGGTAGGAGGGCAGTCTGGAACTGAAAACACCAGCTGTAATTACTGAGGAGACACTCTGTAAGAATATGCTTTGTTTTGTTTTGTTGTCTTCAAATACCAAAGGCAAATAATGAAGTGTTTACGAGAAGTGAAAGATCATCCCTCACTCCTTTTCATGTTGATGAATTCCAGCATAAGTAAAAGACATAATCCAAGCTATGGAGTAAACATGAATGAGTTCCAAATACAGGCCCCAGATAAATGGAGGGGAAGAGGAAGGATGTGAGAGGACAGGGACAGGGAAATACCTGGGGTGGCCCACTGGGGATGCGGGAGCCCGATTTCAGAACTTCCTCTTCTCCTGGTGTGTGAGAGATGAAATACAGAAGCAATTTTGTATCTCTTTAATTTTTTTTTTTTCTTAATGAAAAGGAAATTTTTAGAAAATGACATGGAGACATTGACTTGCACTGTTTTATCTTATTAGCTTCCAAGAATGGGATGGGTGCCTGCCAATATGACAGAAAGTGCTTAGTTATCCTTTCCTTCCTAAAACTAGGATTTGACACAAACTCTTTTCACGCAAGGCAAATATGTCTAATAGACAGTGTTTTTGCTCCAAGGCAATTATCTGTCTGGTGAAAAACAAAACAAAACAAAACAAAAAAACATGGGATCTGTAGAGGGAAGGAGAGGACATCTAATATTTATTGAACACTTACTGTGTACTAGACACTGTACCTACAACACTTCCCTGAACTGACACTATTTTGCAATGGGATCACCCAATTATCTAATGAGCAAATATCAACTCAAAGAGTTGTCTAAAGTCATAACTAGTAAGTGGTAGAGCTAAGATCTGAATCAGGACTTTCATTCAATATTGTTATTCATATTGAATAAATTTTTATTCCTATTGAAAAAAGTTATTATTTAAAATATTGAATGGAAACTGTTTTCTACTTTATTGCAGAAATCACAGAGCTTTTAATATGCCAATATAAACTAAATATATCATAAAAAGGAAAAAAAATTAAAAACTTTACCAACAAAAAGTGATCTGACTTTGGGACATTCCTCCCCAGAAGCACCTATGGTTCCTGGAATCAATGATGGAACAAATTTTGGGAAATGTTGATCTAGGTGATTAGTATTATAGGAGACTCAATCACCAATTCCAGCTCACCCAACTATTTCCTTTCTGAAAATGTTCTCATGTTTTTAGGATGCTTTAGGGTTTTAAAAACACATTCACTTCCATCTGTTTGTTTTCATTTCACAAAAATCAGCAGAGACTAGAATGCTTACGCCCACTTTGGAGATAGGGTAGTCATCTCAAGAAAGTTGAAATCCAAGGTCACAGTGTTCTTTTTCAGGAAGTCTTTCCCAACTTATCACAGAAGACATTATTTTTTCAGTTTTATCCATCATATTATCCATGTTCTCACTCAACAACTCTGGTAGATTGGAGACAACAGAAAAAACTGGAGACCCAGAGACTTGTATTTGTCACGGCTCTGCCATTCCCTACCTCTTTGATTCTTAGAATTTATACATTGTAGTATGTGGAAGTAATAAATACCCTTTGAATAGTTTTGAGAATGTAATGAAACAAAACATGAAAAGTCTGAAGAAAGTACTAAAAAGATATTAGTACCTCTCCCCATTCTGCCTTTTTCTTCTTAGTGTTTACAGAAGGCTCCCACATGGCCCATGGATTTGCACACCTCTAAGATATTTAAGATCACATGGATGTTTATCCACTATAGTTTACTGACTACCACAATTGGCTCAGCACTAATTTGAGAAGAAGGTGGTGGCAGTGATAGTGTTTTTGACAATTATTATTATTAATTTTAAAAGAACACAAAAGCAGGGGACTTAAAGAGGAGAAATAAATGGATTGAAGCTTTCATAACTTGAGACAAAATATTTAATTAAGTTCAGCATTACATTCTTTGAATGCAACTATTCAGAAACTACAATTGATATATTTTTATCTTTCTCTCTGCTGGTTCCTTCCCCAGTACTTTCTCCCCCACCCCCACCCCCCAGTCTTTCTCTCTCAATTCTAAGAGAAGTTTGAGTCTTATTATCACAGGTGAGGTCACTCATTAACTACATCAGGATTTTATTTGTACCCGAGGAGTTGTAATTTCACCTCACAATCCCCCAACTTTTCCCCTATATGTCTCAATAAAGAAACTGTAGACTACATACTTCCTAATTCAGTTACAATCTAAATACCAGATAGAATATCTAATAATAACCTGTGTATTATTTAATAAAGTTTGTCTGTAATAATATCAGTAATAAAATATAGCAGTTATCAGTTATTAAACAACTACTATGTATATTACTGTGCAAGTGCTTTAATACAAATATCTTAATTCTTTTTCTTTTTAAATTAATTTTTATTGGAATATTTTACAATGTGTACCCGAGGAGTTGTAATTTCACCTCACAATCCCCCAACTTTTCCCCTATATGTCTCAATAAAGAAACTGTAGACTACATACTTCCTAATTCAGTTACAATCTAAATACCAGATAGAATATCTAATAATAACCTGTGTATTATTTAATAAAGTTTGTCTGTAATAATATCAGTAATAAAATATAGCAGTTATCAGTTATTAAACAACTACTATGTATATTACTGTGCAAGTGCTTTAATACAAATATCTTAATTCTTTTTCTTTTTAAATTAATTTTTATTGGAATATGGTTGCTTTACGATGTTGTGTTAGCCTCCACTGCACAACAAAATGAATCAGCCATACACATACAGATATCCCCTCCCTTTTCGACTTCCCTCCCATTTAGGTTACCATAGTGTACTAGGTGAGGTTCCCTGTACTATACAGCATGTTCCCATCAGTTGTCCATTTCATACACAGTATCAATAACATATATGTGTCAATCCCGGCTTCCCAATTCCTCCCAGCCCCTGCCTTTCCCTCTTGGTATCCATACATTTGTTCTCTACATCTGTGTCTCTACATCTGCTTTGCAACTAAGATCATCTATACCATTTTTCTAGATTCCACATATATGTGTTATTATACAATATTTGCTTTCCTCTGTCTGACTTACTTCACTCTGTATGACACTCTCTAGGTCCATCCACATCTCTATAAATGACCCAATTTCATTCCTTTTTATGGCTGACAAATATCTGTAATTCTTAAGGAAAGCAGTAAAGGTAAATCCTATTGTCCCTTTTTATGCTTAAAATAAGAAAGACTGAGAGAATAAGTGAACTAGACTGAAAAGTCAAAGTTATGGGGGCCAAATTCAGATCTGTGCCTTTCGTTCCATCCCATCTGGTGACACCTTTGATCACTAGGAGTCAACCTGAATTATGCCAAATTGTGTTATGTAATTGATAGGACATAGACCTTCCTTTGAGCAGTGTCTCTCATTATAGACTTAAGAAAAGGGTGGCAAAATAGTGGTTGAATTAAAATACTTATTGGGAGTGTCCACAATTGTTTTAAAAACTGGTTAATCAACTGATCACTTAATGGATCGGGGTGTCAATCCCAGTGGATTGGGATCCCAATTGGAATCCAGCTACTGTTTGCTGATAACAAGGCAAAGACTACAGTTAGCGCTTTTGTCTGCCTCTGTCTCAATGTCAAGACAAGGGTTAGAGCTAACGGAGTCAAAGAAAGAACTTTAATAATTTTGGTTTGACCAAAATTGTGGATTTTATAATTAAATCAAGTTTAATTATAAATTAAATAGCTTATATAATCATAAATTAAAATTGATGCATTTTTATAAATTAAATTAAATTTTGATAAACTTGATAATGTCTAACACTTTGTTACTCAGGGTTAGTCCACTGCAGTAAATGAGTCAAACAGGGAGTCTTTATTAGGACTATCTCCTTATAATTTCACAAGCCTTCTTTGAGGACTTGCTTTGTTGCTGGCACTGTGCTAGTCACGAGGCTACGCCTGCCTTATGGAGCTTATAGACACTATTGAGTGCTGTTGTGAACACAAACGAGACCAAGATTATAAAAAATAGCATTATTTATACTTGGAAATACGCTCTATAAAGGGAGGCCAGTAGGACACTTGGCAATTTTTGAAATCTTTGTATGTCAGGGCTAAAGAGATTGTGTCCATCATGAAGTTCGACCGATTGAATTTCACGAGAGCATCTGCAGCCCATAAAAGGTAGAGACCTTAGTTGTGCAGACCCTGTGAGCCAATGATCATGGCAGGGCCCCAAGAGCCCCTTCCTGTGTGTCAGATCCTCTTCTGAAGTGTTGCTGGGCTCAGAGGAGAGAATGGTCATATTGGGCTGAGTTGGTCACCAGGTCAGCTGATGTGTGAGCCACTGTGGACAGGGCAAGGGAAGGGCCCAGAGACTGGAGACCAAGCCAGAGAATAAAGATGGAACTGTGTTTTTAAACTTTAGAGTTTGCTTCAGAACTCATCATCTTGATTTGCTTTTCCTGCCTTCTGTCTCTCCGCTTTGCACTGACCCTAAAATCAAACAAATTAAGAGAAAACTACTTTGCTTTGCTTCCCTTTTCTTTCCTTCTTTCTCTTTAGATGTCTTTTGCCTGCTTTCTCCCTCTTTCACTCTTTATGCTTATTTGAAAACAATAACAACAAAGACAGATAGGTAGATAGAAATAACCTATATAGATCTAGATCTAAATTTATCTATTCACCTATCTATATTTGTTATTGTTTTTAAACAAAATGGAAAACTGAAAGAGTAGCATTTAAAGAGAGAAGGTAGGGGTGTGAAGCTTTTAACTTTAACTTTGTTTACACTTATTTTTTTAATGAGAGTTAACATTACATTTACAAAGAGAAAGGCTATTGATACTGGTACTCCTAGACTGTTAGTCCTCAGGCAACTCACTTAATCTTTATAAGCCTCAGTTTACACATCTTCCAAATAGAACTAATACTTAGCATTTGCCTGGCATGCAGTTGGCGCTCACTAACCATCTACTGGGCGTAGTTTCACACAGAGAGAACAAATAATGAAAGATGTCCCTTTGCTGGACTAGGGATGCATCAAGATGTGACTTGGAGGATATGGGAATGCACCTTGAACCCCCAATATTAAAGCCATTGTCCATTTATAACAGTTGAAATAAAAGTAATAATCATTCACCTTTTGTATGAGATCATCAAAGGTATTATTGGAAGCACAAATATGTTTTTGCTTCCAGGAACATTTTAATGTACATCAGGCATTGACTTAATTATAGTCTCTAAGAGAGAAAAGGATCTTTATCTACACCAAAATTATCTATTAAAAAAGGAAAGTAAAATACATCCAGTGAGGCCTGCTAACTTGCTCAAGGCCAGACATTACTCAGTGACAAAACCAAAAACAGATTGTAAAACTGTACACTCTGTTGTACAGACTAGAAAGCATTACACCATTACCTCACAAGACAGAACTAGAACATAAATAACCACAGTGATAATTAATAGCTAATACTTATTGAGCACTAACAATATACTAGATGCTATCTTAAGTAATTTATGTGTAAAAGCTCATTCAGTATTTATAAAAGCTCATAAAATAGATACTGTTTTGTCCCTATATTACTACAGATCAAATAATCTAGAGATTCCTCCACATTAAATTTATCTAATTGCTTCCAGGTTGTAAACTGAATCCATGTTGACAATTTTTAGCTCGTTATCTAAAAAATAATATTGGTTTCATTTGGTAATAAGAAAATTAGTAATTATGGTTTAACCTTTTTAAAAAGTTCTGATTATTTTTTGGCCAAGTAACTCTATTTATAAACACATCTTCTATTAGCAGATTTCTAATTTATTTATTTCTAATTACAATGATAATATGCAACATTTGCTGTTAAGCTCTGTGGGTCTGAGCCAAATGGATTTTAAGTATAGACAGACAAAGGAGAGGAATTGGAGCATTTGCCATTTGTATTATTGAACTTTGAAAACAATTTCAGAATGCTGAACAGTATTCTGTTGGAAAATTAATTTTGAATGGGAACGGCATTCTGCCTTTGGTTACATGGTTGATTATTTTTAATGTATATGGCATAACTGCCATTCACAATAATTACCTGTCAAAGATTTCTGCCTTATTCTATATTCCATTTTTGCCATCAAGATGTACCTATTACTATTTTTAACATAATATGCCTATATGTATATATGTATATGAGACATGCAATCAGGAAATACTGTAATGACTAAAGAGCTCTCTAAGTGGACAAATTTACCTGTGTTAATATCAAATCATGTCACATTTTATTTACAGATAATAGGACATGGATGGATGCTTATTTCAGTAAAAAGTAGATTATATTTCAATGTGGTTATTGGTAATGAAGATGTTAATAGGTAGCATAACATGGGGGATTTTACATGACTTGGGAAATGTATGTGACATGAGGAAAAGTTAATTTCAGCCTTGCCTCATTAATCGGATCTGCCACCAGCTAAAAACTGTCACCTAAGTATATTGTTCCTTCTGCTGTGTGGTACTGATGAAGATACTGACTTACAAAACAGAAGTAATTGGGCTTGGTGCTAGGAGGAGGGGGAAGGAGAAAGTACAAGAACAAATGTGTTTGTAGCTGACCTTTCGGAAGAATTGCCCAAGACACCTTGAGGTGGCACCTGTCATTGCTAATGGAGACTGTGGATTCAAACAGTCCTGCATGTGAACTTCTGGGAACTGAAATTAACTGCACTAGTTCGTTCGTGAAGGCATTCATATCAAAGCCGGCAAAACAGAGGGAATGTCAGGCAAGTCCTGGGTCTATGTGAAGTAAATACTGGGGAGTGGAAATACAGTATGGGGTATGTAGCTGTATTATTACTTCAAAGGCTTTAAAGGTACAAACATTACAAAAGGCATATAACTCAAGAGCAGAAAATGTGCTATGGTGCTACTGATGAAACAGTTTACATGGAGCACTTTCATATACATGATTTTAATTGTTTCTTCCTCAAAATGGGGAGGTAAATATGATGACTTGCAATTTATAAACAGGGTACTGATTTCATAGACTGTAAACTACACTCCTTACATCACATAGCTGGTATCTGCATAAAAGTGAATTCAAGGATTTGAAATCCAAAAACCCTACTTTTTTCAAAGGACAGGTTTCAAACAAGTTTACCGAGGTATAATTTTCATGCAATAAAATTCATACATTCCAAGTGCATAGTCCAGTGAGTTTGGCAAATACAAGCATAATGTAACAACACCATAATCAATATTTACAACATTTCCAGTTACTCAAAAAGTTTTCTTAGTTTCTTTGCAGGCAGTCCCCCCACCCCCTGAAGTCTTGGCTCTCAGTAATTGTGATCTGTTTTCTGCCCCTGAATGTATGCATTTTAGACTGTCATATGAATGGAACTATAGAGAAGTAGTCTTTTATAGCTTCTTTTGCTCAGAACAATGTTTAAAGAGATTTGTCCATGCTGTTGCATGTAACAGAGTTTGGTTTATTTTTATTGCTGAGAAGCCATTGTCTGTATTTATACCCTGATGCATTTGTCCATGAACCAGCTTATGGACATTTGGGTTGTTTCTAGTTTGGGGCTATTATAACTAATGCTATTATGAACAATCATGTGTATGTGCTTATGTGGACATGTATTTTCATTTTTCTTGGGCAAATACCTAGAAATGTTGGAACATATGGTAAGTATGTAGAACTCAGGTCCTTGACTTTCTATCATTCTTTTTATCTACTGTAATCTTTAATTTTTTAAGATATAAATTTCCCAATAAACACTGCTTAAGCTGTATCTCCTACATTTTCATAACATGTATATTTATTTTCATTTGATTTGACTTCTTGTCTAATGTCCCAAGTGAAATCTCTATTTGTTTAATTTCCAAATATTTGGGATTTTTTTCTTGGTATCACTTCTTTATTGAGCTACTGCTATTAACATTCATATACAAGTTTATGTGTAGATATGTGTTTTAATTTCTCTTGGAATAGAATTGCAGGGACATATGATAATTCTGTGTGTAACTTTTTAAAGAAACTTCCACACTATTTCCCAAAGCTGTTGTATCATTTTACATTCCCACAAACAGTGTATGAATGTTCTGATTTCTTCACATCCTTGAAACATGTGAGTATCCATCTTTTTTATTATAACCATTGTAGTTGTACCTCATCGTGGTTTTGATTTACATTTCCTGATGAGTATATTTTCATATGCTTATTGACCACTTGTATATCTTATTTGGGTATATATCTATTCAGGTAACATATTTTTAATATTATTTTATTAAAGTATTAGAGACTTCACCAATTCTCTCCTCTAGTATTTTTATCTATTTTAAAATTTATTGATATTTGAGATGCATAAAACATGAAATTTCAAACACAAAGCTTCTGCTGTATGTAATACTGCTAGAGGTTTTTACTCTACAAATTCAGGGTAATAAAAAATTGAACCACATGTAATTTATATCAAATTATCAATCAACCAATCTATCAGTTACTCTCTATCGATCTATCATTCAATACATTTATTTTATATGAGAATAATTAGTATATTTCTCGTAAAAGAAAACTTCCATTTAACCAGGTATTGACCAGAACTTACTATTTTGTATTATAATGTTTTGAATAATTTAATATTTCATAGACCAGGTTCAGGATCCACACATTTCAAACCTTCTTTCTCCCCCAGTGTCCACATACTTTGCATTCTGGGATTCATAACATACATTCAAATTAGTATATGACATCAATCCTTGTACATTTGCACTGTGATGTCAGGTGAGTCAGCAAAGTTTGGTTTAATAGTATTCTTGGAAACTCATCCTATAATGGAAGGCCAGAACTAACTAATTGATATTCAGACATGAAGGTAAATCATATATTTTATTTAAATACAAATTAAGTACATTCTCAATTCAATTTCCCCTTAGCTGGATGACAACACAGCCCACAGCTACTCTAATGCCACCTGACATGAGATAAAGTGATAAAGAGGTTAAGGGCAAGTCAGAATAGAAAGAAAGGTTGTTTTAATCAGTTGTGGCCAAAATATTTTCATTTTTGAAAATTTTGCTAAATTCTATGACCATGTGATAATCTTGCACAAAGATACTGACAGAGATATATCATATTATATACATAGCCTATGAATCCTAGCACTGGAAGTATGTGGGCAGTGAAGGAGCAATCCAGTCTCTATGGAGAAGTTATTAAAGACTAGAATTTCTTGTTTTTACTTTTGACTCTGAGCAATGAAAACAGTTTCTAAAATATTATGCAGGCCCAGATAAACAATTAGTTTGGTTAATTTTATATTTTAATTAAAAGAGCTCAAAGATAAGGGCCTATTGCTAGCAGAGAGCCAGAGAGAAACAATATACTTCTCACTGAATATTTTTCTATTATCATTATCAGAAATAAAGTACAAAAATTATATTCCATTTAATATTTAGTATACGCCAACCAAATTATTAGGTGACTCTACATGCACAGTCATATTTGACCTCACAACTTTGTGAATGTTAACATTGTTGTTATTGCTATTTTAATCATCATTATTTTAGTATTTCAACTATGTGCTGAAGAAAATGACAGGCAAAGAGGTGAAAGAATTTGCCCGATGTCACCTAGTTAGCATGCCATGGAACAAGAATTATGAACATTTCTCACTTACAAACCCATAGTCAGAAGAGGGTACAGTAAAAACTATTTTTTTCATTTTTAATGTAAAAGATACCAACAATGGATAAGTGGATAAGGAAGATGTGGTATGTATATACAATCGAAGACTACTCATCCTTAAAAAAGAATGAAATCTTGCCATTTGTGACAACATGGATGGACTTTGAGGGTATTATGCTAAGTAAAATAAGTCAGACAGAGAAAGACAAATACCATAAGATTTAACTTATATGTGAAATCTAAAAAGCAAAACAAAACAAAAAAACCCAAAACTCATAGATACAGAAAACAGATTGCTGGTTGCCAGAGGGGAGGTTGGGGGTGGACAAAATGAGTGAAGGGGATCAAGAGGTAAAAACTTGCGGTTATAAAATAAGTCAGTCATGGTGATGCATTGTAAAACACGGTGATAATAATCAATACTATTGTAATACAAATTTGAAAGTTGCTAAGAATTAATTCTTAAAATTTATCATCACAAAAATAACCTTGTAACTCTATATTATAATGGGTAACTACACTTATTGTGGTGGCCATTTCATAATGGATATACCTGAAACTAATATAATGTATGTCAATTATACTTCAATAAAAAAGTACCAAAAATTAATTAAAATACCTGCATTTTAACAAATAATTATAGTGAGAAATTCCATGTAACTATCATTTAAGTTAAGAAATCAGTTAGTGTTACCATAACAGGAACCCCTTATATACTCTTAACTGATAGGAGCCTCATCACTTTCCTGAAAAAGTAAACCCTGTAATGACTTTCGTGATAACCATTTATTTTTTTCTTTAACCAGTAAACAATATACTTTGGATCTATATTATCTATAAACAATATAATATATATTGATCTAAACAATATAGTATATCTTTTCCTATTCTGAACTTAATGTAAGTGGAATCTTAATATTTATTTTATATACTTTCTTTTCTCTTGCCAATCTAAAGTAAATGAGATTATTCTTTTGTTAGAGGTAGCTAGATTTAGTCACTTACAGTGTTATATGAACATAGAAAATTTTATATGAATACACAAAAATTTATCCACACATTCTACGGCTGATGAACCTTTGTCCTGGATTTTGGCTTTTACAGGAAAGTATTCCTGTACATGTATCCTGTTGTACATGTGCAAAGGTTTCTCAAAGGCACATGCTTAGGAGTGACGGGTCACCTATGACTCATCATCGTAACTTCTTCAGTATTACTAGATCATGCCAAATTCTTCCAACATGGTTGTGAGTGATGGCAACTGTTCTTCCTTCCTCCTTCTCTGCCTTCTTCCCTTCTTTCTTCCTCCCTTTATTCTTTCTCCACAGAATACAATTTCCCATTACTATGTTTTATAACTGCACCACCTATTATTTGAGGAGCTCTTCTTCTTCACAGGGTCCTCTTAGTATTCTCTACCCAACAACTGCATAGAGTACAGAACACAGCATAGGTCAGTTAAATTATTTTTTTCTCCAGTGAGATAGAGCTGTTGTCTTTTGGATTGCAAGCCCAAAGCTTATAGACATACGGATGTGGCAGACCTCCTCTCAACCACATGGAGGGGTCCTTTATGCAGTAGAAGAAAATGATCTCAACAGAAGCATAAACAAAGGGAGAAAAAGAAATGGATGGAGATGGGTCAGAATCCTCAGCTCCAGTCCTTGATATCCTATTATGTCCAGGTTTTACTTTGTATCCAGAAAGTTGAAAGCAGTCTTTAAATAACATTTTTAGCTTACAGAACACCCAGGAGGCTTGGTGACACTGTGGTATAAAATGTGGAACTATACTACATAATGCAAGAAACTCTGAGGCGAGTCGATAGGAAAAAAAGTATATTCAGAGTGGAAATGTGAGCTCTTCTAGAAATTTCCAATATACATTGTTATGCTACTGTGAGTTACACCTCTGACACTTGAAACAGATGGAAAAGCCTGACTAGTACATACAGTGTCAAATCTATTGTATAAGTGCAACAAGATTGATATAATGTGCATTTCCTGAACATCTGTCACATGTTTCCATGAGACCAAAAGCATTCTCTGTGAGATTAAAACTGGGCAGGACAGGACAATCCCCTTTTGAGAGGAATACCTCTCTTGGAAGTCCCTTGAGTGATATTCAAGAGAGAACTGCAGGCCATTTCACACTTACTCATGCTTTACAAATTACAAGGAAGACTAAATGTAGAATCCATATTCTATATTACAGCTAGAGGAGACTCACATTATGCATGGAAGCAACATAATTTAGAACACTGGGAAACACTCTAGGTATCAAACAGGG
Organism: Lipotes vexillifer; assembly: GCF_000442215.2. Classification (NCBI taxonomy): domain Eukaryota; kingdom Metazoa; phylum Chordata; class Mammalia; order Artiodactyla; family Lipotidae; genus Lipotes; species Lipotes vexillifer. The sequence goes on along the minus strand of NW_006785225.1, from coordinate 3,598,062 downwards.
GTGATATTGACAATCTGGACCATTTCCAAATAACAGTGATCAGAACAGTGAATGTGCACACACACACATCATATGAGAAACAGCTGGTAGAACTGAGGATTGGTACCCTAGAAAAAACCTAGGAAGCAGGTGATTTTCTAATATCTAAAGACTACAGCAGGGACAGTGTATAACTTAATTGGGTGCACTAGAACTAGTACATAGAAGAAATAAGAGGTAGGTCCCTATCACTGCTTATGCCTGGACTACTGCAAGGTTCCCATGACCTTATCCTTAACATAGCCTTTAATGTGATTTTTAAACATACATTGAACACACACCTAGCTCTTAAGGTGACTCTTTAAACGTACAACAAATAGGATCATATATGTATAGTGGTAGCCTCCTGCAGGACATATACCCTGGAGCAAGACTACCTGGCTCTGCTAAACTGTGTGACCTTGAATACATTTTTTTTAGATCTCTTTCTGCCTTAGTTTCTTCAGATGATTTTTACAAGAACTGATTTACTACAAATAAGGTTCTTATGAAAAGGCCTGACATTTATTAAATATTCAATAAATGTTATTTCTTCTTCCTCAACCTTCCCCTCCTCTTCTTCTTACTATTATTATTATTACCATTATTTCACTCTACTGTTTTAGACTTTTTAGATTACTCTAATCATCTATAAGTTGGGTACCAAAGCCCTTACACATTATCCTTGATATATGACTTCTGACTCTCTAGTCAAATATTTCTCTGCCACCTGTCCCATTTTATACTTAATTTATACACCACTTGCAGTTACTCTGAAATCCTTTGTTATCTCATGCAAGTATATCTTTGCACATGCTGGGTTGTTCCACCTTTATGGTTCACCATTCTGCTGCACACAGATTAGCCATTATTATCATTTTTAATAAATCTCCAATGGAAAAATGAACCCCACCATTAACTGTGTTAAATTAATATCTGATATAAAATTCTAATATTGGATATATTACAATGTACAGTATTTGTTGGCTTTTACGTCCTTTCCAAGAGGATTGCAAGCCCTTAAAAGAAAAGGATGATATCTCTGTTACGTAGCACAATGTCTGACCCATTGATGCACTTACCAAACGCAGTGCTTGTTGAACTGAGAAAAGCTCCATGTTGAAGAAAAAAAAATCTCACAAATAGAAGTTTACATCATTAGAATAGATTCCTCACAAAGAATCCCTGACACCTTATCATCCTTCTATCTGAAGTCAAATGTCACTTCCATTTGTCCATCTCTGACCACCCATTCAATAATTTATCCCACCATGTATTATTTTCTATTTCAGACATAGTTTTCTTTCACAATACTTAGATCTCTTTGAAACCATTCACTAATATATGTGTTTACTTGGCTGGAGATTGTTTTTATATGTTTGTTTTGTTTTTGTCTTTCTACATCATTGTAAGCTACATACAAAGCAGGAAACATTCTTTATTATATCCCTCATTCCTCAGTCAGGTCTGACTATTAATAGACATTCAATGATCAGTGTGGAATGTAAAACTGAATATTAGTATACATAGTCAAGAACAAACTGAACTATTTGTCAAGAATATTTACTGAAATATAAATATAGAAATTAATTCATCAAAAGAGTGAGAATTTGGGCTATATGTTCCCTAAGTCTGAAATTTTTCTTCGTGCATCCTAGCATCACCCCCACTGAATCCCAGCACCACAGAGTATGTGAGAAAGATCACACTGAAATTTGTATTACTCCAACTCCACCAACCCTACTGTGGCCCCCAATACATTTCCCTTTTGCTAATTACAGGACTCATCTGTTCTCTTTGTCATTTAGTTACTGAGCTTTTCTTGGCCAAGCGTGCCACACAGGGCATTAAGCTGGCTGCCTGGCCTTCATTACTTATATCTAATCCATTCCCCAGAAAACACCCCCAGGCCATAAAATGCATCTGTGTGTTGTTTTTATTAGGTCATCTGATTGAGCAGATGCTGATGGCTCTAGAAAAGGAGTGTGTCCTCCTGCCAACCTTAATTTGTTCTGTTTAAGTTACAGGCAGGGCTCATCAATAGTGCTATTTCTGTATTTTAACATGCCATTTCAGACCAGATAGTTATTCCTATATTACAGAATCTTAAAAGTGAAGGGCAATTTCTGAGAGTCACCTAATAACTCTTCTTTAACACGTCACTGGTTCAAAGGTTCCACAGGCATAAATCTCATGTCTTCAGCCCCGTGTCATACACTCCTATCCTCCCCAGACCTTTTCCAAGTGGGGAATGCTGCACACATGTTATCACTGGGTCACCAAGGGGCTTTCATCCTCAAACAACTGTCCAACTGCAAAACAAGCTGGCTTACGATTTCTGGTAACAAGAGATCTCTCTAACCACAGAATCTCATAGTTCCTGGACTAAAGGGGAAATAAGACTTTTTTTTTTTTGCATTGTGACACCCTTATAAGGCTTAAATTCTTTCTAATATTTTCCAAATATGGTGTCCCGTCTCTTCCTGAATGACTCCATTGATTTCCCTCTTTTAAGGCTGTTTATTCTTTTTTTTTTTTTTTTCAGGAGAGAGGTATAAAGACGAAGGCACTCAATTGTCAGCGTTTTCTTTTTGTATACTGAGACAAAATCTGCCATCCTTTAACTTCCACTTTACTGTTATGTCTGGCATCTAAGAATATCCTTAGCATTGTCCTTCAAATGATGATAAACAGTTACCCTCACCCCAAATCACTTATTTTCCTACTTATTTCCTCTTTACTCGCTGCTCAGAGATGGTGATCAGACTATTCATAGCTCCATATTGACATGAAAAATACTATTTTTCCTCTCAGCGAAGTAGTAGCTATGACTAAGGACACAGGGTAAGTTAACATAATGATGATTAATTTGAAGAAACTGTGGAATTCCTTCTGGTACTGACAAAAGTCAGAATACAAGAATGCCTCCCTCATCCTCAGCTGTGCCAGCCGCCTCTAAAACCCACACCGATGCCGCAAGGCTTGAGGCTTATTTTTCACTCCATTTCCCTTTTCCAGAGTTTATTGGAAAGAGGCAGAGTATATAGGCAAGAGGTGGCTGACGTTCAAAAGGATGCCAAGGGAGCAGCAGGGAGAGAAGATAAGGAGCCAACCCAAAAGCACCTCCTATTTTATCCTCGCAGAGAGGGTTAGTGGTCTGAAAGCCTCTAAACAGCTGGCTTTTTCTAGAGGATAAAATATTCCTCAGGATTTAGGCCTTCACAGAGCTGCATCAGTTATTTCAAGCCTTGTACTGAATTAGCTCTTCGTTAATTGGTATCCTAGTGGCTTGAAAAAGTCATATAAATGCAGTGAAATCTGTTGGCAGTCAGCACGCCTAAAAAAAAAAAAAAATTCAATGTGGTAAGCCTCAAAGCCCCAGAGGATCAATAGGAGTTATCTGGGCAGAGTTTTCATTGTATTTATATTACACAACTTGCTTCGTTCAAGCTGTTGCCTGGTTCCCTTGATCTGACATGTGCGATGGAGGACAAAGCCAAGGTCAAAAACCAAGAGGTAAGCTGCAGGTCCTGAGGCATGTTGCATCTCCGTGACTCATCTGCAAACCTCAGGAAGACTCTCAGATGGTTCTGAGTCACTGACTCGAGTCCAATACTATTTAGCAAGAGAAAATGCTATTTTTATAAAGGTTGTGTGGCAGCACATCTAGGCGGAAACACACTCCCTTTATATGACATGGTCTTTCTTTCATTATTTTAGACTGCAATATGACTTTCCACAACCAGGTCAGATCAATTCATACTGGTTCTCAATTTCCTATCCAAACTCTTGTAGGATGTGATAGACAATGACTATGGGAAGGAGAAAAATGAGAAGTGAAAGCAGCAACTCTAGTGAAAAAGACTCAATGTATTAAATCTTACACATGAAAATGGATAGTAATAAGAGTCACATGGGCAAAATGGGGCAGAAGAGCTAAGTCTTGATATTTAAGTTCATGACAGACATCAGCCTCAAACTGGCGAGTCTTTAACAATATTTAAGTCTTCAGGTTAATAATGATCATTTTCTCCTTCTGGTACAGTCTTTTTGCTGTGTTGCAAAATATAACTAAACATCTGTTTAAACAAACAAAAAAGATTAATGGTAATGTTTAAGTAAGGAGAGGATTTGTTCTTATTTTACTTCAAAACCTTACTGTTTTACATTTGTCTCCTGCTCTAGGACCTGCAATGACTTCCATTTACCATGGCTGTGCCATCCAATAGAGCAGTCACAAGTCATGTGTGGCTGATAAGCACTAGAAATGTAGTTGGTAAGACCAAGGAACTGAATTTAGCATCTGATTCTAGTTGACCTGTAGGTGTAAAATGCACACTGAATGTCAAAGACTTAATATGAAAAAGAATATATCACACTGACAATGTTTCACAGAGATCACAATTTGAAATGACAATATATGGGTTATACTGAGTTAAGGAAAATAAATTATTAAAATTAATTTTACCTTTTTTTTTTTGCTTTCTAAATGTGGCTATGAGAACATTTAAAATTAGATATGTGGTTTGCATTAAATTTCTGTTGTACAGTGCATCAAGTTTGACCTGTATCTGACTTTCTGAAGCCCTCTAATACTAGGTACACACTTAAGATACCATTCATTCATTCACAGAACACTTCAATGAGCATCTATTCCATTCCAGACCATGGGACAATTTCTGGAATTCAGAGAAGAGGTGTAGGTTGGAGATACAGATTTTGGAGCTATTGGCTTATATAATTAAAATCATGGTGGCAATTCACACTGCCCAAAGAAAGTGAATAGCAAATAAGGAAGAGAAATGACAATTCAAAACTCTAGAACATAATATGAAATTAATAGAACAAAAAGGAAGAGGAGTCTCTGAAAGAACGTGAGAAGGGATGGCAAGATTTTTAGGACGAGAACTAAACCAAATCTGGAAATTAGGATCTTGAACTAATTACAGAAAAGAATCAGTTTACAGAGGGTAGGATGCTCTGTGCTCTCAACCAATATTTAGCTTAAAATCCATGGTGATGATGTAATTGAGGAAAAAAATGGTATAATTTGGAGTAATCCAATTCAATAAGCTTTGTAAAGCATATTTTTTGGTTGTATTTACCAACTTCTGAGATGTATAGCGACTAACAAACATAATCTCTAAGATTTTTTCTAGTGTAGCCAAGAAGACAGATTAGCACTGAAACAACTATAGCTAGTGGGAGAATAGGACAGCTCCTGGGATAAGAGTACAATCAGACAAAGGAGGGACAATCCCATTGGGAACTCAGAAGAAGTGCTTTCAGGTACAAATGACAATGACTTCAACAGCCTGAGGTGAAAGCACACAACAGTTCCGATCCATGGGTTTCATGGATGCATACGGATTTGAGGTGTAGGCTGATGACAAATCCAGCAAGGCCTTAAGTGTCCTGAAATGGAATGTGGATATCACTTGGACAGAGTATGAGAAATAACCTAATAGGTGAGAAAAGTAAAACCTAAAAAGTGTTAAAATAACATTTAGCTGATAAGGCTTCCTCCTGGCCACTCCAAGCACCGCTGCAAACATTCAAGATTCACAGTCAATTGTCAGCGGGGAAATAAGAATAAAAACAAGAGTGAACACTGGGGTGGATGTGCAGATCTGCTTAACTAAATAGATGTTGTTGGCTGAAGGAAAATAAAAGCTTGATAGTAGAGAGATATTTTTACTAGGAACAAAGACTGTTATTTGAGGAAATCACTTGAAAATTTTGAATATTAACCCGCTCCCAGAAGCCTGGTCTCAACACCATGAAGACTGATTTACCAACCTGTACAGCAGACCGTTGAGGAAAGAAGTAGCCATTGCAGAGCCCTTAATGTTAATGTAGAGACTGTGACTATCAGCAAGTGTTAAAAGCACTGGCTGGCAGCTTGGATGAACAAGAATTAAAGCCACCACAAATAACCAGGGGGAGCTGATGCTTGTTAGTATTCTGGGAGATGTTAGATGCACAGAAAATGGAAGTCTCAACAGTAACTTTTTCAGGCAGCCTAGCAGTAACCTCAGTTCAAAAATGGGGCAGTAGGAGAGGGTCACTGATATTAACTGATCTCCTCCTGTGAGCCTGACATTTTCAAGTGGGTTAACTCATTTAATCCTATGAACTAGATTTAGTAAAGAATTCTATAGATCAGAAAACTGACTGTCAGGGCTGTAGACACAGGAAGAATTTGAACCTAATCCTGAAACAGTTCCCAAGTCGTTGCATTAGGAGTACATCAGTGCCAATTCATTTTATTTTCTCTTTCTATGAAGGGCTAGAGGAAAAGATGGACATACACATTTACAATGTATTAAGCACCAACTATATGCAAGGTATCAGTGCTAGCTTCCCTAATATACATAATCCACACAATAACTTTACTGTAAAATGTTGGTTATTTGCCCCTCCCCATCCTTCTATAATGAATTCGGGGATCAGAAAGAATGTATTCAGGAATTATTGAGTTAATTATGACTTTTCTCTGCTTCCTCCCTTTTGATACTTTGTAATAAAATCAGAATAGGAGGTAGACTAATGTTCTTTAAACATAGCTTTCCCACCACTGCTACACATTAGAATCAGCTGGGGAGCTTTTTAAAGCGCTCTAATGCTAAGACCACACCCCCAAAGAGTCTCATTTGATTGGGCTGGGGCAGGGAAGTTCTATTCAAAATCTCCTTCATTGGTTGTGGGGTACAGCAGGAATAACTCGATAATGCCAGAGTTACTTTTTTCAAAACGTGAGGGTGGTCAAAATCACATTAATAGTGGGAACATATTTTCCTCATTTAGAAGTAGAGTGTATTGTGTTCAGAACAAGAATAGTCACTCTGTCCAGATTGATCTCTTCCTAAGAATTTCAGGAAGAACCTGACTATAGCCATGGATGGGCAGAGCCTTGCCTGGATGTGCAGGCTCTGAATTATTTCCACCATGCAGTTCTACCCTTTTCAAAGCATAAAGACACAGCAAACCCTACATTATCATTTTCTCAAAGTTGGAGATAGCAGGGCTTACGGGAATAAAGAAGGAAGCATGGCCAGGACTTTTTCTTTCTCACTTATGAGGAGTTGAGTTTCCTTGGGGAAGAGAAGAAAAATGGTCTTAAATAGGAGTGAATGGAGGAAACAATGGGGGAAGATTAGGGAGTTAGAGGGAATTAGAAAATGGGGCATGGGGGAGGACCTTCAAGATGGTGGAGGAATAAGACGTAGAGATCACCTTCCTCCCTACAAATACATCAAAAATACATCTACATGTGGAATAACTCCTACAGAAGACATACTGAATGCTGGCAGAAGACCTCAGACTTCCCAAAAGGCAAGATAATCCCCACCTACCTGGGTAGGGCAAAAGAAAAAAGACAAAACAGAGACAAAAGAATAGGGACGGGACCTGCACCTCCGGGAGGGAGTTCTGAAGGAGGAAAACTTTCCGCACACTAGGAAGCCCCTTCACTGGTGGAAATGGGGGGTGGGTCAGGGGGAAGCTTCGGAGTCACAGAGGAGAGCGCAGCAACAGGGGTATAGAGGGCAAAGCGAAGAGATTCCCGCACAGAGGACTGGTGCCAAACCAGCCTGAAAGGCTTGTCTGCTCACCAGCCAGGGTGGGGGCTGGGAGCTGAGGCTTGGGCTTCAGAGGTCAGATCCCAGGGAGAGGACTGGGCCCTGAAGGGGGCCAGTACACCACAGCTAACCGGAAGGGAGTCCAAGAAAAAGTCTGGAACTACCTAAGAATCAAGAGACCATTGTTTCACAGTGCATGAGGAGAGGCGATTCAAAACACCGCCTAAACGAGCTTCAGAGACGGGCGTCAGCTGTGGCTATCAGTGCGGACACCAGAGACGGGCATGGAACTCTAAGGCTGCTGCTGCAGCCACAAAACATCTTGTGTGCAAGCACAGGTCACTATCCACTACTCCCCACCCGGGAGCCTGTACAGCCAACCACTGCAAGGGTCCTGTGATCCTAAAAATAGTCTTTAAAATAAAGACTATTACAAGAGACAAAGAAGGATACTACATAATGATCAAAGTGTCAATCCAAGAAGAAGATATAAGAATTGTAAATATTTATGCACCCAACATAGGAGCACCTCAATACATAAGGCAAATGCTAATAGCCATAAAAGGGGAAATCAACAGTAACACAATCATAGTGGGGGACTTTAACACACCACTTTCACCAATGGACAGATCACCCAAAATGAAAATAAATAAGGAAACACAGGCTTTAAATGACACATTAAACAAGATGGACTTAATTGATATGTCTAGGACATTCCATCCAAAAACAACAGAATACACTTTCTTCTCAAGTGCTCATGGAACATTCTCCAGGATAGATCATATCTTGGGTCTTAAATCAAGCCTTGGTAAATTTAAGAAACTTGAAATTGTATCAATTATCTTTCTTGACCACAACACTATGAGACTAGATATCAATTATAGGAAGAAATATGTAAAAAATACAAAAACATGGAGGCTAAATAATACACTATTAAATAACCAAGAGATCAGTGAAGAAATCAAAGAGGAAATAAAAAAATACCTAGAAACAATTGACAATGAAAACACGATGACCCAAAACCTATGGATGGAGCAAGAGGAGCAGTTCTAAGAGGGAAGTTTATAGCAATACAATACTACCTCAAGAAACAGGAAACATCTCAAATAAACAACCTAACCTTACACCTAAATCAATTAGAGAAAGAAGAACAAAAAAAACACAAAGTTAGCAGAAGGAAAGAAATCATAAAGATAAGATCAGAAGTAAAAAGAAATTAAGGAAACGAGAGCAAAGATCAATAAAACTAAAAGCTGGTTCTTTGAGAAGATAAACAGAATTGATAAACCATTAGCCAGACTCATCAAGAAAAAAAGGGGAAGACTCAAATCAATAGATTTAGAAATGAAAAAGAAGTAAAAACTGACAGTGCAGAAACACAAAGGATCATGAGAGGTTACTACCAGCAAGTATATGCCAATAAAATGGACAATGTGGAAGAAATGGACAAATTCTTAGAAAAGCACAACCTTCTGAGACTGAACCAGGAAGAAATACAAAATATAAACAGACCAATCACAAGCACTGAAATTGAAACTGTGATTAAAAATCTTCCAACAAACAAAAGCCCAGGATCAGATGGCTTCACAGGCGAATTCTATCAAACATTTAGAGAAGAGCTAACACCTGTCCTTCTCAAACTCTTCCAAAATACAGCAGAGGGAGGAACACTCCCAAACTCATTCTACGAAGCCACCATCACCCTGATACCAAAACCAGACAAAGCTGTCACAGAAAAAGGCCAATATCACTGATGAACATACATGCAAAAATCCTCAACAAAATACTAGCAAACAGAATCCAACAGCACATTAAAAGGATCATACACCATGATAAACTGGGGTTTATCCCAGGAATGCAAGAATTCTTCAATATATGCAAATCAATGTGATAAACCATATTAAAAAATTGAAGAAGAAAAAACACATAATAATCTCAATAGATGCAGAAAAAGCTTTTGGCAAAATTCAACACCCATTTATGATAAAATCCCTCCAGAAAGCAGGCATAGAGGGAACTTACCTCAACATATTAAAGGCCATATATGACAAACCCACAGCTAACATCGTTCTCAGTGGTGAAAAACTGAAACCATTCCCTCTAAGATCAGGAACAAGGCAAGGTTGCCCAGTCTCGCCACTATTATTCAACATAGTTTTGGAAGTTTTAGCCTCAGCAATCAGAGAAGGAAAAGAAGTAATAATAGGAATCCAAATTGGAAAAGAAGTAAAACTCTCAGTTTGCCAATGACATGATACTATACATAGAGAATCCTAAAGATGCTACCAGAAAACTACCAGGACTAATCAATGAAACTGGTAAAGTAGCAGGATACAAAATTAATACACAGAAATCTCTTGCATTCCTATACACTAATGAAAAATCGGAAAGAGAAATTAAAGAAACACTCCCATTTACCATTGCAACAAAAAGAGTAAAATACCTAGGAATAAAACTACCTAAGGAGACAAAAGACCTGTATGCAGAAAACTATAAGACACTGATGAAAGAAATTAAAGATGATACCAACAGATGGAAAGATATACCATGTGCTTGGATTAGAAGAATCAATACTGTGAAAATGACTCTACTACCCAAAGCAATCTGCAGATTCAATGCAATCCCTATCAAATTACCAATGGCAGTTTTTACAGAACTAGAACAAAAAATCTTAAAATTTGTATGGAAACACAAAAGACCCCGACTAGCCAAAGCAATCTTTAGAAAGAAAAATGGAGCTGGAGAAATCGGGTCCTTGACTTCAGACTACTACAAAGCTTCAGTCATCAAGACAGTATGGTACTGGCACAAAAACAGAAATATAGATCAATGGAACAGGATAGAAAGCCCAGAGATAAACCCATGCACCTATGGTCACCTTTTTTTTGATAAAGGAGGGAAGAATATACAATGGAGAAAAGACAGCCTCTTCAATAAGTGGCGCTGGAAAAACTAGACAGCTACATGTAAAAGAATGAAATTAGAACTCACCCTAAACCATACACAAAAATAAACTCAAAATGGAATAAAGACCCAAATGTAAGGCCAGACACTATAAAACTCTTAGAGGAAAACATAGGCAGAACACTCTATGACATAAAGCACAGTGAGATCCTTTTTGACCCACCTCCTAGAGAAATGGGAATAATAACAAAAATAAACAAATGGGACCTAAGGAAACTTAAAAGCTTTTGCACAGCAAAGGAAACCATAAATGAAACGAAAAGACAACCCTCAGAATGGGAGAAAATATTTGCAAATGAAGCAACTGACAAACGATTAATCTCCAAAATATACAAGTAGCTCATGCAGCTGAATATCAAAAGAACAACTCAATCCAGAAATGGGCAGAAGACCTAAGTAGACATTTCTCCAAAGAAGATATACAGATTGCCAACAAACACATGAAAGAATGCTCAACATCATTAATCATTAGAGAAATGCAAGTCAAAACTACAATGAGATATCCTCTCACACCAGCCTCAAGGAATTTATAGTTCTTCACTAATGTTAATCATACATCTCCCTCCCTCCTCCTCTCCCTCCCTTCTATCCTTTCCTCCTCCTTACTTCCCACAGTCCTGAGGAATCCAGCTACATCTGATTTGGCCTTATTACTCCTCCCACCATCTCTACATACTTGTCTCAGCTTCTTCCTCCAGTGCTTGGTTGCAAAATTAGGCCACCACCTCCCTAGGTTTCTACTTCATAGTCTCCAGTTTCCCGAGAATCTCTTTAAATAAATAGGATAGATATGTGGGGAGGAAAAAGTCATACAGGAGAAGGATGAGAGCAGATAAAATTTTAGAGCCATTACTATGTGCTAGGCTTTGGTGTAAGTGCTTATCACATTTTAACTCTTTTAAACCTTACTACAACTTTATGCAATAATAATAGTATTATCCAATTTTATAGATGAGGAAGTAGAAACTGAGAAAGGTTGTCTTGTCAAAGGTTACCAGCTAGAAAGTTTTTGTAAAGGCAGGATGTGGTACCAGATAGTCACACAAGAGCTCAGAATTTTAACCGCTTTCCTCTGAATTTGGTGATTTTTATAAAAGTTCTCCTTGGTGAATTCCTCTCTACAGTTTTTTGCTGAATTCTTTACATTTTCCTTGAAAGTTCTCTAAAATGTCCCAGAAAGGACACTAGCCTTATTGTTTAAATTGCTGCTTTTACTTCTGAAAGGAGAACTCATGAATGTCCAAACATATGTCAAACTTCTCCATTTTGAAACCATGGCAAGGTCTCTAGTTTTACAAATAAAAGTAATTCCCAAACATGGTACAGAGGAAGTTTTATATATATAAATAAATATATATATATATATATATATTTAAATTAATTTTTTGTCTGCCCTGGGTCTTTGTTACTGTGCATAGGCTTTCTCTAGCTGCAGCGAGCGGGGGCTTCTCTCCGTTGCACTGCGCGGGATTCTCATTACAGTGGCTTCTCTTTGTTGTGGAGCATGGGCTCTAGGTGCACAGGCTTCAGTAGTTGTGGCACGCAGGCTCAGTAGTTGTGGCTCACGGGCTCTAGAGTGCAGGCTCAGTAGTTGTGGTGCAGGGGCTTAGTTGCTTCACAGCATGTGAAGCCGGCTTCTTAACCACTGTGCCACCAGAGAAGTCCCTATATTTATATAACTTAACATAGAGCCTTTTTGTTTAAAATATAAAAGTCAAGAGCTAAGAAGGTATGAATACCATATTATTCTATATCATGATTTGATTCATGATCCAAGACAGGTATACTTATATGTGGAATCTGAAAAATAAAACAAAGGGATATAACAAAAGAGAAAGAGACTCACAAATATAGAGAACAAATGAGTGGCAACCAGTGGGGAGGGGGCTGGGGGGTTAGGAAAAGATGGGTGAAGGGGCTTAAGAGGTACAAACTACTAGGTATAAAATAGTTAAGATACAAAGATGTAATGTATAGCACAGGAATATTGTCAATATTTTATAATAACTTTATATGAAGTATAAACTATAAAAATGTCAAATCACTATGTTGTACACTTGAAACAAATATAATATTGTAAGTCAACTATACTTCAATAATAAAAAAGGGGCTTCCTTTGTGGAACAGTGGTTGAGAGTCCGCCTGCTGATGCAGGGGACATGGGTTCGTGCCCCGGTCCGGGAGGATCCCACATGCCGCGGAGCAGCTGGGCCCGTGAGCCATGGCCGCTGAGCCTGCACGTCCGGAGCCTGTGCGTCCGGAGCCTGTGCTCCACAATG